>NC_073694.1:104436764-105036764 GCF_029784165.1 Wyeomyia smithii
TTTCTAAAAATGTGTGCGAGCGCATAACCTGTGAGGCAGATTTTTCGGGGTTTCGTGCAGTTGCAAAAATTTTACAATCCTGCATCTCACTATTTTGTGTAACGAGAATCAACATTCGACCGTGATGAAGTGTGTTCGAAATTGTAAAAAGCGCAAGTTTGAAGCCTGTAGTACACTCTTTGTCTAATGGTCAAATATTTGACCTTCTGACATAATGGTCAAATTTATTTGACATCATTGTTGTTGTTTGCCCGTGTTCGCCCCATGTTAAAATCGGAGAGTGACAAATAATTATCTTTGACCAAATTTTCATCTGTCAAAAAGAGACAAATATTTGACGCTCGGTCAAAGAGTGTACTACAGGCTTAATAATCGAAGTACGCTAAAATGATCAATGCTGAAAGCTTATGAAATTATTATTTTACGTGAAAATAAACCAAAATATTTTGTAAAACGATAATGAATACAAAAACCGTTTGCGAAAAATATTGTTTACCTCTCAGTATACCGAAAAACATGCTAACTATAAAGCGATATGCAATCAAAGGTCAATCCAAACGAAACCGAAAACGCGACCGACTTGTTGAACAGTTCGCAGTTTTGTGAACGTTTGTTCTGAAAAAACTCAGTATCCATCTGGCTTTTCTACGTACGGAAGAAGAACAAAAGTCAAGATGCGATTAAATTAGACTCACCTTAATGTTAAAGCCCGAGCTACAGGGTCATTTGAGTGAATCAAAAATTCCGCCAGTTTCAGGAAAGATGAGTTAATAAGAACTGGGCACGGGTACTTTTCAAATAGTTTTGGAAACCTAATAATAGCTTCGCATTGTTCTCCCATTCTCACAGAACGCAGACCTGAAAACGGATTTGTTTTATGTCTATTCTGTATTTTCAAAAATGATAATACCTTTATCAAGTTCAATCAAAACCGAATTAGCATCCTGGTCTCCATCATTTAAAAAGTTTTCGTTAATAATGAGCGTTCGTGAACCCATATTATATACTGAGAAAAGTATTCATATCTACAGTAAATTTAAACGGTTAACTAAACAACACTCAAAACAGGTAACATGCAAATGCGTTGTTTTTTTTTATAGCGTGTAACTATCTTCTTGCTGTAACGCATGCATGACTCGAACGAATTTTTAAGTAATATCAGGAATACTGGATTTGCATATTTGTCCGTAAAACACAATTTTTTCGAGTCTGTTTTTTTTTCAATTTGCCGTTGTATAAAAGATTCTTCGAAATTTTGATTTTTTTTGCTCACGCAAATTTTCTAAAAATGTGTGCGAGCGCATAACCTGTGAGGCAGATTTTTCGGGGTTTCGTGCAGTTGCAAAAATTTTACAATCCTGCATCTCACTATTTTGTGTGACGAGAATCAACATTCGACCGTGATGAAGTGTGTTCGAAATTGTAAAAAGCGCAAGTTTAATAATCAAAGTACGCTAAAATGATCAATGCAGAAAGCTTATGAAATTATTGTTTTACGTGAAAATAAACCAAAATATTTTGTAAAACGATAATGAATACAAAAACCGTTAGCGATAAATATTGTTTACCTCTCAGTATACCGAAAAATATGCTAACTATAAAGCGATATGCAATCAAAGGTATATCCAAACGAAACCGAAAACGCGACCGACTTGTTGAACAGTTCAAGACGCAGTTTTGTGAACGTTTGTTCTGAAAAAAATAACTCAGTATCCATCTGGCTTTTCTACGTACGGAAGAAGAACAAAAGCCAAGATGCGATTAAATTAGACTCACCTTAATGTTAAAGCCCGAGCTACAGGGTCATTTGAGTGAATCACCATGAAAACGCGCTTCACAAATTCTTCTACATTCAAAATTTTTTCAAGATGTTTTTCACTTTGTTGACAAACGCGTAGAACCCACAATCTAGATAAGTTAGAACTAATATAAATGGTTACGCTAGCTGTCTTTTAGAAGAAAAGTTTTACCCAATACGAAAAAATTCCGCCAGTTTCAGGAAAGATGAGTTAATAGGAACTGGGCACGGGTACTTTTCAAAAAGTTTTGGAAACCTAATAATAGCTTCGCATTGTTCTCCCATTTTCGCAGAACGCAGACCTGAAAACGGATTTGTTTTATGTCTATTCTGTATTTTCAAAAATGATAATACCTTTATCAAGTTCAATCAAAACCGAATTAGCATCCTGGTCTTCATCATTTAAAAAGTTTTCGTTAATAATGAGCGTTCGTGAACCCATATTATATACTGAGAAAAGTATTCGTATCTACAGTAAATTTAAACGGTTAACTAAACAACACTCAAAACAGGTAACATGCAAATGCGTTGTTTTTTTTATAGCGTGTAATTATCTTCTTGCTGTAACGCATGCATGACTCAAACGAATTTTTAAGTTATATCAGGAATACTGAATTTGCATATATGTCCGTAAAACACAATTTTTTTGAGTCTGTTTTTTTTTCAATTTGCCGTTGTATAAAAGATTCTTCGAAATTTTGAGTTTTTTTGCTCACGCAAATTTTCTAAAAATGTGTGCGAGCGCATAACCTGTGAGGCAGATTTTTCGGGGTTTCGTGCAGTTGCAAAAATTTTACAATCCTGCATCTCACTATTTTGTGTGACGAGAATCAACATTCGACGGTGATGAAGTGTGTTCGAAATTGTAAAAAGCGCAAGTTTAATAATCAAAGTACGCTAAAATGATCAATGCTGAAAGCTTATGAAATTATTGTTTTACGTGAAAATAAACCAAAATATTTTGTAAAACGATAATGAATACAAAAACCGTTAGCGATAAATATTGTTTACCTCTCAGTATACCGAAAAATATGCTAACTATAAAGCGATATGCAATCAAAGGTATATCCAAACGAAACCGAAAACGCGACCGACTTGTTGAACAGTTCAAGACGCAGTTTTGTGAACGTTTGTTCTGAAAAAAATAACTCAGTATCCATCTGGCTTTTCTACGTACGGAAGAAGAACAAAAGCCAAGATGCGATTAAATTAGACTCACCTTAATGTTAAAGCCCGAGCTACAGGGTCATTTGAGTGAATCACCATGAAAACGCGCTTCACAAATTCTTCTACATTCAAAATTTTTTCAAGATGTTTTTCACTTTGTTGACAAACGCGTAGAACCCACAATCTAGATAAGTTAGAACTAATATAAATGGTTACGCTAGCTGTCTTTTAGAAGAAAAGTTTTACCCAATACGAAAAAATTCCGCCAGTTTCAGGAAAGATGAGTTAATAGGAACTGGGCACGGGTACTTTTCAAATAGTTTTGGAAACCTAATAATAGCTTCGCATTGTTCTCCCATTTTCGCAGAACGCAGACCTGAAAACGGATTTGTTTTATGTCTATTCTGTATTTGCAAAAATAATAATACCTTTATCAAGTTCAATCAAAACCGAATTAGCATCCTGGTCTCCATCATTTAAAAAGTTTTCGTTAATAATGAGCGTTCGTGAACCCATATTATATACTGAGAAAAGTATTCATACCGACAGTTAAATTTAAACGCTTATAACGGTTAATGTCAAAGATGCCAGATGTTTTTAAAAAATGACTGCAACTGCTCGAAAACCGAAAAAAAACCGGTTGAAAACGAGGAGATAAGCCTGTATCACACTGTTTGCCTGGGAGGGAGAAACGAATACTACACTCAAAACAGATAACATGCAAATGCGTTGTTTTATTATAGCGTGTAACTATCTTCTTGCTGTAACGCATGCATGACTCAAACGAAGTTTTAAGTAATATCAGGAATACTGAATTTGCATATTTGTCCGTAAAACACATTTTTTTTGAGTCTGTTTTTTTTTTCAATTTGCTGTTGTATAAAAGTTTCTTAGAAATTTTGAGTTTATATATATTTGCGCACGCAAATTTTCTAAAAATGTGTGCGAGCGCATAACCTGTGAGGCAGATTTTTCGGGGTTTCGTGCAGTTGCAAAAATTTTACAATCCTGCATCTCACTATTTTGTGTAACGAGAATCAACATTCGACCGTGATGAAGTGTGTTCGAAATTGTAAAAAGCGCAAGTTTGAAGCCTGTATTACACTCTTTGTCTAATGGTCAAATATTTGACCTTCTGACATAATGGTCAAATTTATTTGACATCATTGTTGTTGTTTGCCCGTGTTTGCCCCATGTTAAAATCGGAGAGTGACAAATAATTATCTTTGACCAAATTTTCATCTGTCAAAAAGAGACAAATATTTGACGCTCGGTCAAAGAGTGTACTACAGGCTTAATAATCGAAGTACGCTAAAATGATCAATGCTGAAAGCTTATGAAATTATTATTTTACGTGAAAATAAACCAAAATATTTTGTAAAACGATAATGAATACAAAAACCGTTTGCGAAAAATATTGTTTACCTCTCAGTATACCGAAAAACATGCTAACTATAAAGCGATATGCAATCAAAGGTCAATCCAAACGAAACCGAAAACGCGACCGACTTGTTGAACAGTTCGCAGTTTTGTGAACGTTTGTTCTGAAAAAACTCAGTATCCATCTGGCTTTTCTACGTACGGAAGAAGAACAAAAGTCAAGATGCGATTAAATTAGACTCACCTTAATGTTAAAGCCCGAGCTACAGGGTCATTTGAGTGAATCAAAAATTCCGTCAGTTTCAGGAAAGATGAGTTAATAAGAACTGGGCACGGGTACTTTTCAAATAGTTTTGGAAACCTAATAATAGCTTCGCATTGTTCTCCCATTCTCGCAGAACGCAGACCTGAAAACGGATTTGTTTTATGTCTATTCTGTATTTTCAAAAATGATAATACCTTTATCAAGTTCAATCAAAACCGAATTAGCATCCTGGTCTCCATCATTTAAAAAGTTTTCGTTAATAATGAGCGTTCGTGAACCCATATTATATACTGAGAAAAGTATTCATATCTACAGTAAATTTAAACGGTTAACTAAACAACACTCAAAACAGGTAACATGCAAATGCGTTGTTTTTTTTTATAGCGTGTAACTATCTTCTTGCTGTAACGCATGCATGACTCAAACGAATTTTTAAGTAATATCAGGAATACTGAATTTGCATATTTGTCCGTAAAACACATTTTTTTTGAGTCTGTTTTTTTTTTTCAATTTGCCGTTGTATAAAAGATTCTTCGAAATTTTGAGTTTTTTTGCTCACGCAAATTTTCTAAACATGTGTGCGAGCGCATAACCTGTGAGGCAGATTTTTCGGGGTTTCGTGCAGTTGCAAAAATTTTACAATCCTGCATCTCACTATTTTGTGTGACGAGAATCAACATTCGACCGTGATGAAGTGTGTTCGAAATTGTAAAAAGCGCAAGTTTAATAATCAAAGTACGCTAAAATGATAAATGCTGAAAGCTTATGAAATTATTATTTTACGTGAAAATAAACCAAAATATTTTGTAAAACGATAATGAATACAAAAACCGTTAGCGATAAATATTGTTTACCTCTCAGTATACCGAAAAATATGCTAACTATAAAGCGATATGCAATCAAAGGTATATCCAAACGAAACCGAAAACGCGACCGACTTGTTGAACAGTTCAAGACGCAGTTTTGTGAACGTTTGTTCTGAAAAAAATAACTCAGTATCCATCTGGCTTTTCTACGTACGGAAGAAGAACAAAAGCCAAGATGCGATTAAATTAGACTCACCTTAATGTTAGAGCCCGAGCTACAGGGTCATTTGAGTGAATCACCACGAAAACGCGCTTCACAAATTCTTCTACATTCAAAATTTTTTCAAGATGTTTTTCACTTTGTTGACAAACGCGTAGAACCCACAATCTAGATAAGTTAGAACTAATATAAATGGTTACGCTAGCTGTCTTTTAGAAGAAAAGTTTTACCCAATACGAAAAAATTCCGCCAGTTTCAGGAAAAATGAGTTAATAAGAACTGGGCACGGGTACTTTTCAAATAGTTTTGGAAACCTAATAATAGCTTCGCATTGTTCTCCCATTTTCGCAGAACGCAGACCTGAAAGTTTGTAGGAAATGACCGACAGTTTTGTTCAGCGACACATTCATCCAACCGCAGCGCACGGGGTGGCGTAGCGGCGGGTTACGGAACTAACTTAAACTGAATATTAATTTGGAAAATAATTAAATAAATGATATTTTTAATAAATTGCGTGTTAATTTATTATTACAAAAGAAACATTATACCTTTAAGAATACAAAACTACACATAACTAACTCCCTAAAGTGGAATGAAACGAGAACCTGAACTATATGGTGACCAGGTCCGAAAAGTTGAAAATTGAGTTACATTCCTAGAAACATTAAATATACCCATCACTAAACCATGCTAGATAGTTAGCATGCATGCTAATCTACTTTCTGACAAAATCTCCTGATGGGTGTATGGGTCTGACGGAAGTTATAGGGCAATACGTGTGCATTTTGTCAACGACATTTCGGAAATGCTCGAGGTAATATATGAAGCATGAAAAATACCCATCACCAAACCATGCTAGATAGTTAGCATGCATGCTAATCTACTTTCTGACAAAATCTCCCGATGGGTATATGGGTCTGACGGGAGTTATAGGGCAAAACGTGTGCATTTTGTCAACGACATTTCGGAAATGCTCAAGGTGATATATGAAGCATGGAAAATACCCATCACCAAACCATGCTAGATAGTTAGCATGCATGCTAATCTACTTTCTGACAAAATCTCCCGATGGGTATATGGGTCTGACGGGAGTTATAGGGCAAAACGTGTGCATTTTGTCAACGACATTTCGGAAATGCTCGAGGTGATATATGAAGCATGAAAAATACCCATCACCAAACCATGCTAGATAGTTAGCATGCATGCTAATCTACTTTCTGACAAAATCTCCCGATGGGTATATGGGTCTGACGGAAGTTATAGGGCAAAACGTGTGCATTTTGTCAACGACATTTCGGAAATGCTCAAGGTGATATATGAAGCATGGAAAATACCCATCACCAAACCATGCTAGATAGTTAGCATGCATGCTAATCTACTTTCTGACAAAATCTCCCGATGGGTATATGGGTCTGACGGAAGTTATAGGGCAAAACGTGTGCATTTTGTCAACGACATTTCGGAAATGCTCGAGGTGATATATGAAGCATGAAAAATACCCATCACCAAACCATGCTAGATAGTTAGCATGCATGCTAATCTACTTTCTGACAAAATCTCCCGATGGGTATATGGGTCTGACGGGAGTTATAGGGCAAAACGTGTGCATTTTGTCAACGACATTTCGGAAATGCTCGAGGTGATATATGAAGCATGAAAAATACCCATCACCAAACCATGCTAGATAGTTAGCATGCATACTAATCTACTTTCTGACAAAATCTCCCGATGGGTATATGGGTCCGACGGAAGTTATAGGGCAAACGTGTGCATTTTGTCAACGACATTTCGGAAATGCTCGAGGTGATATATGAAGCATGAAAAATACCCATCACCAAACCATGCTAGATAGTTAGCATGCATGCTAATCTACTTTCTGACAAAATCTCCCGATGGGTATATGGGTCTGACGGAAGTTATAGGGCAAAACGTGTGCATTCTGTCAACGACATTTCGGAAATGCTCGAGGTGATATATGAAGCATGAAAAATACCCATCACCAAACCATGCTAGATAGTTAGCATGCATGCTAATCTACTTTCTGACAAAATCTCCCGATGGGTATATGGGTCTGACGGAAGTTATAGGGCAAAACGTGTGCATTTTGTCAACGACATTTCGGAAATGCTCGAGGTGATATATGAAGCATGAAAAATACCCATCACCAAACCATGCTAGATAGTTAGCATGCATGCTAATCTACTTTCTGACAAAATCTCCCGATGGGTATATGGGTCTGACGGAAGTTATAGGGCAAAACGTGTGCATTTTGTCAACGACATTTCGGAAATGCTCAAGGTGATATATGAAGCATGAAAAATACCCATCACCAAACCATGCTAGATAGTTAGCATGCATGCTAATCTACTTTCTGACAAAATCTTCCGATGGGTATATGGGTCTGACGGAAGTTATAGGGCAAAACGTGTGCATTTTGTCAACGACATTTCGGAAATGCTCAAGGTGATATATGAAGCATGGAAAATACCCATCACCAAACCATGCTAGATAGTTAGCATGCATGCTAATCTACTTTCTGACAAAATCTCCCGATGGGTATATGGGTCTGACGGAAGTTATAGGGCAAAACGTGTGCATTTTGTCAACGACATTTCGGAAATGCTCAAGGTGATATATGAAGCATGGAAAATACCCATCACCAAACCATGCTAGATAGTTAGCATGCATGCTAATCTACTTTCTGACAAAATCATCCGATGGGTATAGGGGTCTGACGGGAGTTATAGGGCAAAACGTGTGCATTTTGTCAACGACATTTCGGAAATGCTCGAGGTGATATATGAAGCATGGAAAATACCCATCACCAAACCATGCTAGATAGTTAGCATGCATGCTAATCTACTTTCTGACAAAATCTCCCGATGGGTATATGGGTCTGACGGAAGTTATAGGGCAAAACGTGTGCATTTTGTCAACGACATTTCGGAAATGCTCAAGGTGATATATGAAGCATGGAAAATACCCATCACCAAACCATGCTAGATAGTTAGCATGCATGCTAACCTACTTTTTGACAAAATCTCCCGATGGGTATAGGGGTCTGACGGGAGTTATAGGGCAAAACGTGTGCATTTTGTCAACGACATTTCGGAAATGCTCGAAGTGATATATGAAGCATGGAAAATACCCATCACCAAACCATGCTAGATAGTTAGCATGCATGCTAATCTACTTTCTGACAAAATCTCCCGATGGGTATATGGGTCTGACGGAAGTTATAGGGCAAAACGTGTGCATTTTGTCAACGACATTTCGGAAATGCTCAAGGTGATATATGAAGCATGGAAAATACCCATCACCAAACCATGCTAGATAGTTAGCATGCATGCTAATCTACTTTCTGACAAAATCTCCCGATGGGTATATGGGTCTGACGGGAGTTATAGGGCAAAACGTGTGCATTTTGTCAACGACATTTCGGAAATGCTCGAGGTGATATATGAAGCATGAAAAATACCCATCACCAAACCATGCTAGATAGTTAGCATGCATGCTAATCTACTTTCTGACAAAATCTCCCGGTGGGTATATGGGTCTGACGGAAGTTATAGGGCAAAACGTGTGCATTTTGTCAACGACATTTCGGAAATGCTCGAGGTGATATATGAAGCATGAAAAATACCCATCACCAAACCATGCTAGATAGTTAGCATGCATGCTAATCTACTTTCTGACAAAATTTCCCGATGGGTATATGGGTCTGACGGAAGTTATAGGGCAAAACGTGTGCATTTTGTCAACGACATTTCGGAAATGCTCGAGGTGATATATGAAGCATGAAAAATACCCATCACCAAACCATGCTAGATAGTTAGCATGCATGCTAATCCACTTTCTGACAAAATCTCCCGATGGGTATATGGGTCTGACGGAAGTTATAGGGCAAAACGTGTGCATTTTGTCAACGACATTTCGGAAATGCTCGAGGTGATATATGAAGCATGAAAAATACCCATCACCAAACCATGCTAGATAGTTAGCATGCATGCTAATCTACTTTCTGACAAAATCTCCCGATGGGCATATGGGTCTGACGGAAGTTATAGGGCAAAACGTGTGCATTTTGTCAACGACATTTCGGAAAGGCTCGAGGTGATATATGAAGCATGAAAAATACCCATCACCAAACTTTAATATATCACAACTAGGTAAAATAAGGTCAGTGAACTCCAAGGATTTCGGATCAGAGATCAACGAACTGTATCAAGAATCTTCTTCCGCTCGAGTCCAGCTCAGCGGTATTTATTTGCATTGCTTTCGCGCGTGTTGGTAAACACGCTGTACGTTTTACATAATCAAAATTCTGATCGGCCTTAGCCTTTGACTTGGTCTTTTTCTGTACACCACAATTCTTCCTCTTTTAGATTTTGAATACATTTACAATGCAAATAATTAAAAAAAAAATATAATTAAAATAATTTTTGTATATAATTTGAATTGCGTTCTTTAACGCTCTAATTTGTAAAATTTGTTACATAATAATAATTCCATTTTCAAAATGTGTCCATTGACACAATATACAATTCTAATTTTCAGAATGTGTCCATTGACACTCTTATTTATAATACAATATTTTTTTTTGTAAAATATGCTAATAGATATAATTGTTTAATTATTTTAATTTTTATTTTTCAGATAGCGTCCATTGACACCGATATCTTTTTCTAACCAATTTATTTTTATTTTCAGATAGTGCCCGTTGACACCTTTATCTTTTCATTAACAATTAATTTTATTTTTATTTTTTTTTTTTTTATTTGTGTCCTTTGACACACATCACCAAAATCATTCAGTTTAGCTTTTGAATTTTCATTTTTGTTTTTGTTTTACCTTCATGTTCTCTCTTCTGTACTTAATTCTTTCTGACCGTCTCGGAGCCGATGATCCTGCTGCGCTATTAGTACCATCATCCATCCGCAATCTCTTAAGGTCGTTCTCTAATACATCGTCAGAGAAACCAAAGAACTCGCAACCTGAAGTGGATCTTTCACGTTTGCAGGTCCTCCTGCACGGAACAGTCAAATTATGCCTTACACTAGTTGTTTTTGGGACCTTCAATTGCTCGCGATGTGCCTTTAGCACCACGTTTCCAATACTGATCTGGAAAATTGTAGGAGAACACTGTTTAATGAATTTTGCTTCTACCCATCTGGAAGAGTCTTTAATATTATGATTTTTGTACCAAATGTTATCTCCTAACTTCAATCGAGCAATTGGATCAACCAAATTTGTTTGCTTAAAACTAGGAATATCACAGATTGTTATTTTTCTATCATCAACAGAATCGTCATTAATCTTTGGTTTATTTATTTTCTTTGGATTAATCAAATCCAATAAAATCTTTGGTGTATATGTAAATATTTTCTCTGATGGAAAAGTTCCATCCTTTGGCAAGCAAGAATTTCTATAATTTATCAGAAACAAGTTAATCTGATCCTCCGTATCCATCTGCCTAACATCTTCATCAAACAGGAACCTTTTGAACACTTCCTTAACAATCCTTACCGACCTTTCGGCTTGCCCATTACTAGAGGGATTGTAAGGAGGGCTTTTCATGACTACTATTCCTTGCCTTTCCAAAAACGATACAAAAACAGACGAATTAAAGGGTGGACCACCATCCGTCACTACCACATCCGGAAGACCAAATCTTGCAAAAGGAGAAACAAATTTCCTAATAACCTTGCTTGCATCAGTTCCATAACGCATCCATTCTACTTCGATCCATTTAGAATAACTGTCAACAATTAACAAAAATATCTTTTGACCGAAATAAAAAAAATCGGCATGTATTCTACTAAACGGACGAACCGAAGGAACCCAATGCGTTTGTGTCTTGCTTTTGGGAACTATTGCCATCTTATTACACGATACACATGCTTGAACGAAAGCCTCTATAGCTGCGTTGATACCAAACCAGTACACAGATCTACGTGCCATCTGCTTCATTTTTACAACTCCTGAATGGTTTACATGTAACAGTTTTAAAATATCTCTATGCATGCTTCTTGGAATAACAACTCTGTCCTGGAAGATCAGACACCCGTCAATCAGTTCTAAGTCGTGTCTATTAGAGTGGACATTTAATAATTCCTTGTCTATCTTCTCAGGCCAACCATTCTGGTAATAATTGATAATTCGTTGTAAAAACACATCACGACTCGTTTCCTTAGCAATCTTGGTACAATTTACGGGAACTTCCTGAGAAAAATTTATGCTTTTAACGAATTCTCTATCATATTCTTCAGGAGTACCTAAGTCAAGAGGAAAACGCGAGCAAAAATCTGCATTACCCATTTGAGCAGATGGTCTGTAACATATATTAAAGTCATAAATTGACAACTCCAAAATATACCGTTGTAATCTAGTTACATAAATCGCGTTTTTTACCAGATCTCCCAAAAATTCCAACCAAAGGTTTATGATCTGTGTACACCGTAAAACTCTGACCATATAAAAATTTGTGAAATTTTTTGATTGTGCTTACTAAAGCCAAAGCCTCTAAATGTAGGATCGGGTAAGAACGTTGTGCTTTGTTTAGAGAAAAAGAAGTGAAACAAACTGGTTTTTCTACACCGTTAACCATGTGCGCCATAACTCCACCTAGTCGATATCCTGATGCATCTGTCACAACTACAATTGGTTTCTTTGGATCGTAATATTCTAAAATATTTGCATCCAACAAAGCCTTTTTACTATCAACGAAAGCCTCTTCGCATTTTTTATCCCACTCAAATTTTACGTCTTTTTTTAGTAGCTGATACAGACAAAAAAGTTTAGAGGACAAATGTGGAACAAATTTGCCATAATAATTAATAAGGCCCAAAAAAGCTTTTAGCTCCGTAACATTTTTTGGGGTGGCTGCTTTACTAATAGTAGAAATTTTATCAGGACTAGGAAGCAGCCCCTTATCAGTTATAATGTGTCCCAAATAAGGCAAATTTGATACGAAAAACGAACACTTTTTCCAGTTCACCTTAATGTTTGCCTTGTTTAGTCGATCCAATACGGTATAAAGTTTTTTATGACAATCATCTAAATCAACTCCAGCAATTAAAACATCATCAAGGTAAACCGAAACATTCTCTAAACCAGCCAAAACCTGCTCCATTACCTGTTGAAAAATTGCCGCGCTAGACGATGCTCCCTGAGGCAAACGAATGTAAGTAAACAAACCTTTAATAGTATTGATTACTACAAATTTCCTGGAGTTCTTTGACAAAGCCAACTGAGTATATGCGCCTTCAAGGTCAAGAGAACAAAACACCTTACACCCAGAAAGCTTGGCGAACAAATCCTGTGCTACGGGAAGCGGATATGTGTTGGGGATGATTAATTTATTTATAGACACCTTACAGTCGATAACCATCCTAATCTCCTGATTTTTTTTCATCACTACTACTACAGGGGAGGCCCACTCACTAGTCTTAATTGGTGTTATAACTTTTTGCTGTTCTAACATCTCTAAATGCTCTATGACCTTATCTTGCAACCTGTATGGCACATCATAAGCCCTTTTAAATATAGGTGCATCCTCTTTCAGCACCAAATCTGCCTCGTACCCAACAATAGGAGATGAAAAATCTTTAAGAAAAACATTAGAATATTGCCTTTTAATATTTGAAATTGTTTTATCCCTCTGGTTTATGGTACCAACATTGTTTATGGCGGAAAAATTTTTAAAGGATTTCCTCCAATCAGAATAAAACACATCCAACCAGCTGCGCCCTAACAAAGGAAGAAAATCATTCTGACTGTCTAAAATAATCAATTCCAAACGCCTATGAACACCATTAATTTCAACATCAACCAAAGCTTTGCCTAAAATCGATAATTCAGCCCCATTTACAACGACCAATTTCTTCTCACATTTTTCTAATGGTAAATCAAAAAATTTTGCATATAAACGCTTTCCCATAAGAGTGATTGACGAACCACAGTCAACCTCCATTTTAACAAAACGATCTTGAATTTTTACATCAATCAAACAGGGCTCATTAAAATTTGTTTTGTTTGAAACCATCATACATGTGAATTCACCTGAGTCATCTGAAGAATCGTCCAACATTGGCTTGAATCTGCTAAACAATTGTTCCAAGTTAGATTCAGCGCTAGTGCCTGGTTGCGGCTCATCGGCAAAACGAACAGTTGGTTTGCGTTGACTGTTGATGTATTTGAAGCATCTCTTCAAAATATGTCCTGGTTTTCCACAAAAATAGCAAGAGACTACCTGTTTGTTGTAATTATATTTTTTCGATCTGCTCCTACTTCTATCTCTGTTATTACTCCTGCTTCTATTTCTCATGTGAAAACCTGACCTACTTCTACTTCTGCTTCTATTTCTACCATTTCGTTCGTTCAAATATTCATCTCGCCTACCCAATCTGTTTTTTACCGAAGCCACCTGTTCTGTTCTACCACTTATCATTCTTGCTCTCGATCCTGCCAACTCCCAATTCACTAACATGCGCTCCGCCGAAGCCAACGTCAAATTTTCCTCGCTTAACATTTTCTGCTGTAAATCTTTGTTGAAAACTCCCATCAAAAGCTTGTCCCTAATCGCGGTGTCTTTAAACTCTCCAAACTCACAGAATTCCGCTTGAAGCTTGACAGCCAAAACGAAATTCTCTGCGGACTCATCTTCCCCTTGAACGCGGTTGTAAAATTTAAATCGTTGTATAAGATCTGATTCTTTTTTATCAAAACGTTCTTTTAATTTCTTAATTATCTCAGCGTATTGCAAGGTGGATAAGTCTCTCGCCGGATACAGCAGTTTGAGTTCCTCAAACACTGCTGGTCCGCTAAGCGTTATAAATAAAGCTTTCTGTGAGCTTTCCGGTACATTATTGTACTGAAATACGAACCCTAACCGCTCAACATAATTGGTGAATGAAGCACCAGGGACGTAGGGCTCAATCGAACCGACAATGTTCGAAGCCATTTCAACCAAATCTGCAGCACTAATGAAAAGTAGAGTCACCCTAACGAGTCACAAAAGAGAAAAATAAAGTCGCTTACCAGAGTCGATGTAATTTACCAAACCTTCTCACGCTCTCCGTTTACGATCGATATAGTGTTGTATGCTGTAGAATCGGAGCAGGAGCGCAAAGCAGGATCGAAATAAACAAATCTCCCGTAGAACCTTTAGATTTAGCGCGCAGAACTCACACGCTCTCCAGTCGATCTCGCTTACACCGTTGCCGTAATGTTTTAGTACTGGCACTCAATGCACTTTGAGCAACACAGCCGACGGGTAATGAAATTAAAATAAAACTTCTCCCGCTGGAGGAACACAGCGAATCAAATGATTTATTTTTTTTTTTAAATTGCACACACTTTCTTTTTTTTTTTTTTAATACTTTTCAAATCACTTTCTTCTTAAAACCTTTGCTTTCTTTTCGTTAAATTTGCACTATATTTTTGCCTTTGCAATTAAAATCGAGACCTTCGCCTGCACACTATTTAAAAGACCTTTGCCTTAGCACTTTTTTTCCCTCAGTGTATCACACTTTTTTTATTCTTTTCACAAAAATTAGCACCGTTGTGCCCGAATTTTTTTTTTTAAATTTTCAACAACTGACCTTTTTGTCCCCTTTTTTCCTTCTATAAAATCACTTACGGCCGTTGCCGTGCCTCACAAATATCAAACAAATCCAAACTTTTGCGTGCCTTTGCACAACTAATCAGCAATTTCACTAGCTATTCAAATTTTTGCACACGCGTACCAAATTGACTTCGTCGCCAATTTTAATATATCACAACTAGGTAAAATAAGGTCAGTGAACTCCAAGGATTTCGGATCAGAGATCAACGAACTGTATCAAGAATCTTCTGCCGCTCGAGTCCAGCTCAGCGGTATTTATTTGCATTGCTTTCGCGCGTGTTGGTAAACACGCTGTACGTTTTACATAATCAAAACTCTGATCGGCCTTAGCCTTTGACTTGGTCTTTTTCTGTACACCACACAAACCATGCTAGATAGTTAGCATGCATGCTAATCTACTTTCTGACAAAATCTCCCGATGGGTATATGGGTCTGACGGAAGTTATAGGGCAAAACGTGTGCATTTTGTCAACGACATTTCGGAAATGCTCAAGGTGATATATGAAGCATGGAAAATACCCATCACCAAACCATGCTAGATAGTTAGCATGCATGCTAATCTACTTTCTGACAAAATCTCCCGATGGGTATATGGGTCTGACGGAAGTTATAGGGCAAAACGTGTGCATTTTGTCAACGACATTTCGGAAATGCTCAAGGTGATATATGAAGCATGGAAAATACCCATCACCAAACCATGCTAGATAGTTAGCATGCATGCTAATCTACTTTCTGACAAAATCATCCGATGGGTATAGGGGTCTGACGGGAGTTATAGGGCAAAACGTGTGCATTTTGTCAACGACATTTCGGAAATGCTCGAGGTGATATATGAAGCATGAAGAATACCCATCACCAAACCATGCTAGATAGTTAGCATGCATGCTAATCTACTTTCTGACAAAATCTTCCGATGGGTATATGGGTCTGACGGAAGTTATAGGACAAAACGTGTGCATTTTGTCAACGACATTTCGGAAATGCTCAAGGTAATATATGAAGCTTGGAAAATACCCATCACCAAACCATGCTAAATAGTTAGCATGCATGCTAATTTACTTTCTGACAAAATCATCCGATGGGTATATGGGTCTGACGGAAGTTATAGGGCAAAACGTGTGCATTTTGTCAACGACATTTCGGAAATGCTCAAGGTAATATATGAAGCATGGAAAATACCCATCACCAAACCATGCTAGATAGTTAGCATGCATGCTAATCTACTTTCTGACAAAATCATCCGATGGGTATATGGGTCTGACGGAAGTTATAGGGCAAAACGTGTGCATTTTGTCAACGACATTTCGGAAATGCTCAAGGTGATATATGAAGCATGGAAAATACCCATCACCAAACCATGCTAGATAGTTAGCATGCATGCTAATCTACTTTCTGACAAAATCATCCGATGGGTATAGGGGTCTGACGGGAGTTATAGGGCAAAACGTGTGCATTTTGTCAACGACATTTCGGAAATGCTCGAGGTGATATATGAAGCATGAAGAATACCCATCACCAAACCATGCTAGATAGTTAGCATGCATGCTAATCTACTTTCTGACAAAATTTTCCGATGGGTATATGGGTCTGACGGAAGTTATAGGACAAAACGTGTGCATTTTGTCAACGACATTTCGGAAATGCTCAAGGTAATATATGAAGCTTGGAAAATACCCATCACCAAACCATGCTAGATAGTTAGCATGCATGCTAATCTACTTTCTGACAAAATCATCCGATGGGTATATGGGTCTGACGGAAGTTATAGGGCAAAACGTGTGCATTTTGTCAACGACATTTCGGAAATGCTCAATGTGATATATGAAGCATGGAAAATACCCATCACCAAACCATGCTAGATAGTTAGCATACATGCTAATCTACTTTCTGACAAAATCATCCGATGGGTATAGGGGTCTGACGGGAGTTATAGGGCAAAACGTGTGCATTTTGTCAACGACATTTCGGAAATGCTCGAGGTGATATATGAAGCATGAAAAATACCCATCACCAAACCATGCTAGATAGTTAGCATGAATGCTTATCTACTATCTGACAAAATCTTCCGATGGGTATATGGGTCTGACGGAAGTTATAGGGCAAAACGTGTGCATTTTGTCAACGACATTTCGGAAATGCTCGAGGTGATATATGAAGCATGAAAAATACCCATCACCAAACCATGCTAGACAGTTAGCATGCATGCTAATCGACTTTCTGACAAAATCTCCCGATGGGTATATGGGTCTGACGGAAGTTATAGGGCAAAACGTGTGCATTTTGTCAACGACATTTCGGAAATGCTCGAGGTGATATATGAAGCATGAAAAATACCCATCACCAAACCATGCTAGATAGTTAGCATGCATGCTAATCTACTTTCTGACAAAATCTCCCGATGGGTATATGGGTCTGACGGAAGTTATAGGGCAAAACGTGTGCATTTTGTCAACGACATTTCGGAAATGCTCGAGGTGATATATGAAGCATGAAAAATATCCATCACCAAACCATGCTAGATAGTTAGCATGCATGCTAATCTACTTTCTGACAAAATCATCCGATGGGTATATGGGTCTGACGGAAGTTATAGGGCAAAACGTGTGCATTTTGTCAACGACATTTCGGAAATGCTCGAGGTGATATATGAAGCATGAAAAATACCCATCACCAAACCATGCTAGATAGTTAGCATGCATGCTAATCTACTTTCTGACAAAATCTCCCGATGGGTATATGGGTCTGACGGAAGTTATAGGGCAAAACGTGTGCATTTTGTCAACGACATTTCGGAAATGCTCGAGGTGATATATGAAGCATGAAAAATACCCATCACCGAACCATCCTAGAAAGTAAGCAGACATGCCAACCTACTATCTGCAAAAACCTTCCAATGGGTGTACGCTAGTCTTGTTATCTTTGAACGCAAGTAGCGATAGTCAAGATTAAACTTTAGTTTATTGAATAATAATTAGATGATCTTTTATTAAAAAGGGTTTTTTTTAAGATTGCCCATTCCTATCATATTAACATGTTATTAAGCTTTCACCATTTCTGCTACACACAAAGGAACATGCATTCAGTTCAGATGAAATTTTTCCCACGAGGTTTAATTATCCCTAACAAAGACATGAAAGTGTCGGATTTGAATGATCAAGCAAAGCGATTCTCGGTACAGAATTTCTGGAGATCCGAAATGTATCTAAACATTGTAAGGCGAAGTCTTTAGTGCCCTTCTGGTGAATGGTGAATATGGGAACTATATTTAGTGGGTCAAATTTGCGTAGAAAATCATCGATGGGACAAACAGATTTGGTATTGATTTTGATTTTTCGCGGAACAAACTATGTCGTTTTTAAAAGTTTTACAAAACCATAAATGAAAATAGATTTTTTGGTGATAAAAAATTAAAATCGACAAAAAGTAACATGATACAATTTACATTTGTAGTCAGATGCATCTGTTTCTTTATTGTGAAACAGGATTGTGGCTATTTTCCATACAATTTGAGGTAAGGTTTGCTACTCTAGGCATGCGCCGGTGAAGCAAACAATCGATCAAGGTTTCATGCTCGTAATATTTGTAGTTCAGAAGGAAGTTGAGTTGCAAAATGTGAGGTGATCGCAACCACGTTCCGTTTCACCTTAAGAAAATTCAATTCAAAAATTCCCTCACTAAAGCAATTATTACTAAATTTTCTTATCCTTTCCACCAGATAGCGTCAGCGTATATGAATGTTTTCAACTTTTTCCACAATCTTCGATACAAAAAGTTCTATCACTAAAGCTTTTATCGCTGGAATCTCTTATTCTTTCCACCAGATAGCGCCTGTTTATATTAGAGCTTTCGACTGATACATGCGGTGAAAAAATAAATGATCAGAAATAGAGGAATAAGGGGCATAATAGTCACACGAAAAGAGTACCCATGCGTTTTTCTGTCTGTCTACGCTCATCTTGTCTGCAACTTCTTATCGAAATGAGAAAAAGTCGTCACAATTTTTTTCAACCAGCACATAAAACAACTGGCTGCGAAAGCTGTGTGAAATAAACAGAAGGTCGAGTTCCGGATCGGAATGTAGCACCAAGGCTTTGCTTTTTGCTGTTACCAAATGATTTGATCCTTATAATTGTTGACTACTACGTTTTATTGCCGGAGCTTGTTGATGATTTTGTTCGACATATCTTTGTCTATTAGTGAGCTTAAAACATTTTCAGGGGATATATCATTTGCCCTAAAAAGAAAGTACGTCAATTTGACTCCTCACTTTTAGTGACATTTCAAACAGTGCAAATCCGTTTTCGTTTTTCAAAAAACTGAGTTCTGGGATATGTTATGTATCGATGTGTTAACACCGTAATGATCACTCATTATTGAATTTTTAACAAAACTTGCCTTTTATTTATGATTTAAATTCACGCATCAATTTACGTCAAAATAAGATTAAGGATGGATTTATGGGAAGGCTGGGAATAAATTATTGGCTGACAAAGTGGAATAATCGGACTGGACTTGAAAATATCTTGAAGAACTATTTAGTAAAGCGGGCAATGTATGTAGTTTACGTGAATGCGAAAATGAACGGAAATAGAAAGTGTGATTTTAGGCTTAGAAAAAATTTCCCTCGTTCAGAGGGGACTCGAATCCGCAATCTCCGTTGTCTCCGGCAAGGTGTTTTAGCCAATTAAACTACTGGGAAAGGTATAACTCACCCTCAACCAAAGTCGAATCACCCTCTACTATTGAGTTCCCGTATCTCGCGCGAATGAACTGCACATACTGCCCGGTGGGAGCTCTTCCGTGATACGCGTTTGGGGTTTGGCCACCAACCGAAGCGTCTCATCGCTTGCGTCGCTGTAGATATAATAAGTCGTTATACACAGTGTGCGTGAAGAGACCACTCTCTCAATTACAGAAATAAATAAGTATATCTAAGCGATGGCAGTTTTTTGATGACATTCGAGAGCGTCCCTTTATGACAATAGTGGCATTGTCAAAATAAAGACAGCCGACAGAAACAATATTTTTCGACTATAACGTTGCCGTCTAGTTGCCCATACACGATCTTTTTGCCGTTCACCTTATTCCCAGGACGATGGCATATATGGTTGTATATAACATTCGGTATGCGATACACACATTCTTCAGTACACAGCCGCTCTATCACCGAATTTACTTTTCTCTGCATGAAAGTTGTCGATTAGGTGCCGTGCAGTCTGTGTTTTGCGAACTACGTTTATTCTTCCTACAGCCTTTTTCGACAGCCGTCACATGACATCTGTCATAGGCAAATAAAAGAGGGGGGAAAATGTCTCTGGTGAATTTGGGCTGTTACCGAAAGGCGCTGTCACGAACGGCTGTATAAAAAACAGCTTCTTCTCTCTTCTACATTTGCTATTCCGAAGACATCATCCTAAGAATACCGAATCGACACACGAAGTACATTTTTCGTTTACTTTTGTGATGATCTGTTTTGTTGCTAGCGCGGATAGGTATCACGAAGAAACAGCAACAGAGGACATATTTTGAGAAGACAGTAAAAAAAACAGGAGGGTTGTGTGCAAAGCCACGACCGCAAGGTTGAAGTAGAATACTTTTACAAGAAAGATAACCTGGCTGCTTGCGTGTCAGTCATTTTTTTAGCAAATAAACGTTGACTAATCAGATCAATCGAATTTTGCGCTTCAACAAGGATTGACCATTTTCAATAATATAGTAAGTTGCTTGTCATGGTTGGGGCTTGACAATTTTTGAATTTTGAGATGGATTTTTTTCGGATGTCGTGCTCATGACTAAAGGGAAAGATAATTCAGTACGTTCTGAGACACGGAAATAAAGTAAAATTCATAACTTTTACAAATTTAAAAATGTAAAGCAACTCAAGAGAAAACATTAACGGTTTAATCATCAGGTTTTTATTTCATCCTGAAAAGAACAATTTGTTGTTCAATTTAGTATCGTATAAGATGCCGATTACATCTTTGCGTTATCACTGAAAGTGCGAACGAAGTATTCGTTGTGATAAAGTAAACAGTAAAATGCTGATATAACACCCAAAACTAGACGGCTCACGTGTTGTCAAAATGAGTCAACTTTTCATTGAATGCATTTACTAGTGCCCACTATCGCACAGAGACTGCATTTCACTAAAGTGCCTCAATGCATCAGCCGCTATCGATGCTGAGATCCGCTGCAACTAGTGCGCTACACATAGCCATGCCACAGTTGTAGCCGCTATACGCTACCATTGGTATCCACTGTCTTTGCATCAGCTGGCCCAGCTGCTATCGTTGCTGGAATCCGCTGCAACTAGTGCGCTATCCATTGCTACGCCACAGCTGTGGCCGCTTTCCGCCATCGCTGATATCCACTGCACTGCACAGTGGGGAATCGCTGGCCATCGACCCAAAATTGAAAGTGCGAATTCCGTTTCAATTATATTTTTCCTATAGTTGTACACTGTTGAAGTGTCAGAATCCAAATTTTTAGAGCATTATGATAAAATTTGAATTTTCTATGATTTTTCAAAGTGCACTTAGTCAGTGTTTTTTAGCGTTTTTCTTGAAAAAACTGCAATGTTGCGAAATTTGCTAGAGAGTCAAGGGTAACTTGAATCTTGATGACGTCTAAGGGAAAGTTGTCTGTACAATAGTGGAGAATAAATCCTCATCATTGGATAATGTATAATCTCATTGTAATACTCAAAAAAATTAGGCGGAATCAAAAGAATACGTATTTTTTGCATAAAATAGCGTTTAAAGTTTATACGGCAGGGTTTTGCACTATTGGCACTAGTTTTGAAAGATAGCTTGGGAAAAATGCTTCCAAATGCATCTAGTCCGATCCTGCGCAGAGTTGCGCAGAGTACCTTTCTTTCGAAGAGAAACAACGAGTGTTCGGCACATGACAGATTTTAAAAATGTAAATTTAAGTTGTACACTGCAAACAGTCAACAGAATAACAATTAACTTGTATTCGTCTGATAATAACAATGTCTTCAAACATGTCTCAGTATGATTAATCACACTGTTTTCATATTTACAAGTTTAACGCATCAATATTCCGATATTCAACGCAGAATCAAAAACTAATCATTGTTTATGTTTTGGATCACCAGCACTGAGTACCAAAATCATGTTTTAAGTTTGTATCATACCAGTCACATGTAAAAACAATCGTGTAAACACAAATTATGACATAAATCGCCTGCTAATTTCTGCAGAGGAATTAGGGAATTATTATTTTGACGTTAATAACTGCATTTTGAAAACTCTCTTCAAACATATTGAAACTGTATTAAAAATGAACACAAAAATGAAGTTGAAGGTAGAAGTGAAAGAAAAGAAGAATGCGATAAAGAGACGCATTGTAATATAGTCACTTTGAAAAAAACAAGTCATAAGTAATTTTCTTCACAAAGCATATTTTTTAATTGATTTTTTTTATTTTCTCAATAACTGAATAATATTTTTATGTTTTTTATGTCATATGGTGGTCCCCGTGGTTCTGTGGTTAGCGATGTCGGTCGGCTAGCTCTCCCACACGGTTGTGATATCGGGTTCGATTCCCGATCAGGTTGAGGAACTTTTCGAGCTGGAAATTTTCTCGACTCAGCACTGGGGCACGGTGTATCGTTGTACTTATCCTACAACATGCAAAATGTGCCGAAAACAATATCGATAACGAATTCTCTCAACTAATCTAGTTGATCGAGACCGCATTAGCCCCCAGGCTAGCGTGCGATATTGTTTTTTTATGTCTTATGAAAGTTTTTCAAGCATCATGCATTTCGTTTTCTAAAATATTGAAACCGACGTAAAGTTTGCCTCATATAATATATATAAAAAACATGAAAATTCCCCTGGTGTCAAAAATACGCATTTTTATGCAAAAATAATATCAAATTCGGACTCAGCGTCCCTAAAATATATAAAAACCATGCATTTTATATGATTTTAAGACATTTTTTTGCTTGGCCAGCATTTGTATGGAGTCGCCCCACTGTGCACTGCTACTAGCAGTCTGCTAGTGCTGCTGCTAAGGGAGAACGACTGCTGTTGTCGCTGTCTGGAACTATTATGAGCGGCTTCGGCTGAAATAGGCTCTTCTATAGGTCAAATAGCATGTTGAAAATTGCAAGGTATACGATTTTGTCGACCGTGCTTGGGAAGCAATCATATAACGACCAATCAGAGGTCGAATTTTTTCTTTTGACAAGGCTTGGCTATTTTCAATAGTACAATAGTGTGAATAATAAAATTATAATTATCTTCTTTTGGGAAGAATCTTAGAAGATTTTCCAATCTATTGCTACAAGAACGAAGGAAATCCATCGAATACTAACCGATTTATTAGCATTTGAAATTGGACATATTTTTCACTTCTTTTGGTTTTAGATTTTCATTTCACATCCCTATGTAGCCGAACTTCCTGAGAGAAGTATTCTACTTCAAAAGACTGTACCATTGGGATGCCTGATCTCAATCATCGCAGGGGTACCGCAAGGTTCCACCTTGAGTCATGTATGACGGTGTGTTGAAAATTGTGTTCTCTCCGAGAGTGATGATTGTGGGATTTGCAGATGAAATAACTCTAGAAGTCTACGACGAGTCAAACAACGAGGTCGAGTTAAAGGTCATGCTATCCATACGCGTTTTTGAAGATTGGATACACTCCTGGAAACTGGAGTTAGCGCACCATAAGACGGAGTTCATCGTAGTGAACAACCGTAAATCGGAACAGGAGGCTTCGATTAGTGCTGGTGGATGTACTATTGCCTCAAATCGATCCTTGAAGCTCTTGGGGGTGATGGTCGAAGACAAGCTCACGTTTGAGAGTCACATCAACTATGCCTGTAGTAGAGCTTCTTTGGCTATAGCGGCATTATCGCGCATGATGTCAAATTGTTTTTTCGCTATATGGCAGCAAGCGCAAGCTTTTTGATAGTGTGGCAACGTCTGTACTTAGGTATGTTGGACTAGTGTGGTTGAATGCCTTGGGTACTTCCAGTTATCGCGTTAAACTAGAAAGCGCCTCATGTGCCTGAGGGTCGCATGCATCCTTGAGGCTCTGCATCTCTGAGGACGCTTCCACCAACATGACACAAGGAGTACAGGGAACAGGTCATCTTCATTGGTAGCGGGAATGGTCCAATTCTACCAAGGGTAGATGGACACATCGACTCATTCCCGCGATAGGATCGATAGGTATTATGGGGAAGATAGCTTCCACCCAGGGATCGTCTAACTACTCAGAGCTGTGCAAAAAATCTTCGTGCGTCTCGCAGATTTTTGTGCACGTCTCCAATATTTGGAAGGAGTAAGAGACGAAGGAGAGAGAGATTTTATACTTGAGAGCCAGAGATCGGGTGCTACTCATTTTTTTGCGTGCAAAGCACACGCCGTTGGGAGACTGCACAATAATTTCTAAAGAGACGAGTAAGAGCAGTTCGGATTGCACTGTACATTTCGTTTCCAAAGAGACAAGTAAGTGCAGTTCGCATGTCACAGCACTCTTTATCCGTCTCTTTCCGGAGATGTCTCTGTGCAATTATGTGCAATGAAAGCGTTCGAAACTTGCTTCGAATGTTGCATTAAAATCTGTGTAGGGGGATGAGGGGCATAATAAGCACACGGGGTGAAATGGGCACTCCTCTTATATGCGAAACTACGCATTTTTTAATACAATATGGTATGTGGAACTTTTCCGTAGTTACTACAGTATATCTTGATGTAGAACAAAAGTGATTTGTCTGTTTAAAACATGGAAATATACTGAAAACATCAACTTGGTTCCCGGATGTTGGAAAAATTATTATTATTGCGCACTACAAAATAAGCTTATACGGTCGTGGCTCAATCAAGTATGTAGACACATCAATATGACGTATGGCTCGTACCCCAAATTTCACCATCATTGACGTTTTGATTTTAAGCTATAATTAGTGTTGAAAACTCATATTAACTTTAACTAATTCGATAGGAGCGAAATGGTCACCCATAGTTGGGGTGAAATAAGACAAGGTGTGTTGTCACATAAATTTACCTGAAATTCATCTCAGTAGACTTGTGAGACTTGTTCTGTTTCCATAGTCAGTGTTTGTTTACAGTGATGGTGCGAACATATATTAGAAAATCTTTGAAGCCGAATCGGTCAGAAAAAGGGACTGCAGGCAGAATTGGCCACCATAAGGCGCGACGGGGCATTTACGAAACAAGCCGCCAAGTATCATGGCATCTCGCGACAAACGTTGGCCCATTAGTTGTACTTCTACACAGATATGTTCTATAAGAGTGCTCATTATGCCCCAGTGGGAAGCTCATTGTGCCCCACACATCGACTGATTGCTAGTTTTATAAGCATGAATCTAATTTGTGTTTTTCACCATTATACGATAAACTTTACAATTTGTGAATAGTGTACCTTTAATTATAAATAGTTAATTCAAGTTTTGCACTGAAGACAGCCCTTAAATTTTTGTCGTTTTCCATGCTTAAATCAGCAACCGAATTAGGAGCCCATTATGCCCCTATTCCCCCTACGAGTCAGCAGGTAGCCGCAAACGGGCAAAATTTTCACATAGCACAGTCATAATCAGGGTTGCCACTCACATTTTTAAATACATTTAACTACTGCACAAGAATTGTAAAGCTAGCTTAATTTTGTTGGTTTCGTTGGAAAGTCGAGAAAGTCCGTAATCAATGATATCTTTAAAACGTCGAATTATAGAGAATAAGAAGCACCTAGAAAAGAACAATTTCCTCTCTTAAATATGTGATAAACATGGGTTTTGTTGTTAACTAAATTAAATTGTAAAGTCTACTGTACAAGATGTTCTTTGACGCCTCTTTATGTTTAGGTGCTAGTTAACTTTAAAATCATTAAGCTGTGCCTTCATTTAGTGTTGTCAGATCAATTTTCTTCAATCTGTTGTTCAACATAGAAGCATACCTTTCAAAACAATAATATGCATTGTACGGTTCATTTTTCACTTATTGAAAAGGTGTGATCCGCATCCTCATACAACACAGATAATCGTTATGCGTGAAAATGTCGAAAAATAAAATCTGTATAACTACAGATTAATCTGAATATGTGGCATCACTGGCTGTGATCAAAAACTCTCTCAACAAAGAGGCACACAAAGCCCAAGAAATTTTCTGAGGTAGAAACTACCGTGACTGCGGGTAATTCTGCGCAGCACGTTTTCCGCGCACTCATCTTAAAAAAATATTTTTCAACAGTAAATTTTACTAAAACACAGTTGGGTTGTGTGCTTTACCATGTGCATAGCATAGTCTGCTATAATAGTACATAGATTATGTATGTTTTAGTAAAATTTACTGTAGCAAGCAGTTTTATAAGCTGAGTACGCGGGAAAACGTGCTGCGCGGAATTACCCGCAGTCACGGTACGTCTTTCTGCACTATACATCTCCGGAAAGAGACGGATAAAGTGTGTTGTGACATGCTACCTGCACTTACTTGTCTCTTTGGAAACGAATGTACAGTGCAATCCGAAATGCTCTTACTCGTCTCTTTAGAAATTTATGTGCAGTCTCCCAACGGCGTGTGCTTTGCACGCAAAAAAATGAGTAGCACCCGATCCCTGCTTCCACCTGACACATATTCTTTAGGGCCATGGTCGCTCCAGACAATACCTGTATAAGTTTTTTTTAAAGGTGGCGAGGAAATCTGCAAAAAGACACCCGAGAAGAGAACTCAGGGTGTGGGTATGAAACTAGGCGAGTGCTGCTGGGGCAGTTACATTCCCCGTAAAACCTGGCAGGCCTTCCAGTACGTCCGCGGTCATTGCCTGATGGGAATCAGGCAGGAGTGGGATCAGATGCCCTTTCCTGACTTACGCCGGTCGGGTTGCGCCATAGTTGCTCATGAGGGGCTATGACGACCTTCACTAGCCATGACCTGACTGCTCCGGCATAGGCCACCATGGGACCATATAGGCGACCACTCCACCATGACCAAGGATAGCGGCTGGAAAGGTGACCCTATTAACCAAGATGAATTTCATTAAAATCGACGAGGAAGTGAAGTTATCAGAAGGGGCGAACGGGTTAGTAAACCCGTTTGCCAGGCGGGGCATCGCACGGTCTCCACCGAGACTGGCGGATGCCGGTGAAGGCGGCGCACAGGTTGGTACACCTTTTGCGACACCGACAGGGGCGTTCCGAGCTGGGGCAAAGGCGGGCACGCCTAAGCCAGCACCAACCGGAACGGCTAAGACTGGCGGCAAGGTGGAAACACCTAAGACCGCCAAGGAACGGGAATAAATATCTGGGGCTATGCTACTCTCTGCGGTAGAAAGCCACACGAGCGTAGATGCTGTGTCCGTACAACTTGATGAAATACTCAATTTCACGGACGAACTTAGCAACATTTCGAAAGATTTGAAGCAATGTCTTCTGTTGCTACGTATGAATATTTGCAGCGCGAAATCCGAGTTTTTGTAAGCCCTTAAGCGGGCTAACGATGCCGAAAGCAAGGCACTCGCGCTGGAGGAAAGGCTTAACCAGCCTAAAAAAGGGAATGCTGCAGCTGTGTCTAAATACACGCAAACAGCTGCAGCATCGTTTGCCGAAGTCTGTTCAACCGAACCGACTGGCAAACGTGCCAGGGGCTCTCCGGGGGAATCAACGAAGGCGGTTGTTCGGAGACAGCCAGGATGCTGGCCCGTCACTCCAGCCGAGCAAAGAACCCACAAACGGTGAAGCCACGGGTGCAGATGGATGGACCACCGTGGTAGACAAAAAGCGGCAGAAGCGGGAACGACGCGCGAAGCGCGGCGATCGCAATAAGAAGCCGCAAGGGACGAACTGGCAGAGCAAGGGCGACGCGCTCATTCTCAAGGTGGATGCGTCTAAATACGCTGAAGTCTTGAAGGCCATGAGAGGCTAGTCCAAGCTCAATGATCTCGGCGCGGATGTCAGGTCAATTCGTCGGTCACGCACCGGCGAGATGATCCTCGAACTCCGCAAGGAGGCAAAGGGCAAGGGCTGTGCCTAATATAAAGGCGGCCCAGGAAGTGCTAAGCGAGGAGGTTCAAATCCGAGCCCTCACCACTTCAAACCTTAAAAACCTGGACGAGATCACCGAAGGGTGCGACATAGCACAAGCCTTCGAGTGAGACTGTGGAGTGGTAGTGACCGCGGAGGCAGTTCGTCTCCGCAGGGGCCCGGCCGGCACCCAGGTTGCTACCATAAAGCTTCCACTAGCGGAGGGTAACAAGGCCCTGAAGAAGACCACGTTGAAGGTGGGTTGGTCGGTCTGCCCTCTGAGCACCTTCCAACAGCCTGACGTTTGCTTCAGGTGCTTTGAGCACCTGAGTTAAACCTGCACCACTGCTATGCGGCACAGCAGTTGCTACACCAAGCAGCTGCTGAGTCGTTGTCGGACGTGGCCATAGTCTCGGACCCCTACCGCATCCCAACCGGAAACGGTAACTGGGTATCGGACAAGTCTGGCAAGTCGGCCATTTGCACGACAGGTAGGTCCCCGGTTCATGAGATTGTGTCGACCAGAGAGGTATCCCTAACGCTAACGCGTGTGAGAAAGGCGAGCGAAAGGTTTGCTTCGATATGCTATGCGCGATGCCAATACGAATTCGTGGAGTGACTCCTACAGGATTATGATGGTCAAGACCAAAGGCGAATTGGTGTCTGCAGAGCGATCACCTGCGATGCTGGAGCGTATCATCGAGGGACTCTTTCCCTGCCACGATCCATGTCCTTGGCCTCCGGTGGTTGAGTCTCACATCCGACGTTCCAGTATCTCAGACGCAGACCAGGGATACGCATCGACTTATTCCGGAGGTATCTGCTTGAGTCGGGAGGCACTGTGGCGAAGTAAACCGAAGATTTTGTCTGGTCATAGTTGCTTCAGGCAATATTTACACTGGTTCGGACATGAGGAGTCCCCCATGTGTTCAGAGTGCACGGGTACGGAAGAGACTGCTGAGCATATCTTCTTCTAATGCCCACGGCTACAACTTATCTTCAACCACCAACACACCAGTGGTAGCTAACTGCCAGTCTCCAGATAGTTAGCTAGGATGTCAAAAGGATGGATCATGCACAAAAGCTGCTCCCCGAAGCAATACCTAACGGTCGTTCCGGGGAGTTTTATGGACTGGAGCCTAAAGGGGTTTTAGTGCGTCAAACCTTACACTACCTGAGGTTGATCTCTCAGGTGTTTGGCAAGTGAATTTCTCCTCCACCTGACATAATAAGGTTGGCCACTCAATTTCAAGACTCGATTTTCCGGGTTTTCCCCGGCTTGAGGACAGTTTTCCATTCCGTTTTTCAGCACTTGAGACGAAAACTTTAGGAAGACGAGAACTCTTTTAAAGTAAAAAGTTAAAGGGTAGGGGCCATTCCTAAACCACGTGGTCATAAAGAGAGGGACGAGGGGGTTCGTCAAATGACCACGTAAGACCAGGCATGGGGGTGGGGCGGTTGACGAAATGATCACGTGGTCTTTTTTCCTGGCTTATAATTTATTTATGCCACCAAGTTAAAAATGAAGCTTTTGCATGTTAGAAATATAGAATGTACTGGATGTTTAATAATAAAAATGTAAAAAAATAAGGCGAACTTTTGACACTTGACAAATTAAAAGTGGTTAAAGTCGAAAGGGGGGGGGGGGGGTGACCAAAAGACCACGGGGGGTACGGGGGTATAAAAAGTGATCAAAATATGACCACGTGGTTTATGAACGGCCCCGTATGTGCTTGAGTGCACAAACGTAGGCTTGACGTGGGACTATTGTGAGTGTGAAGATTTAATTCTGCCATAGCCATAGTATATAACACACACCAACCGTACAAATACCAAACACAACAATCCATGAACACTTCACAAAAAACACATACAGCTTTCATAAACCATAGAATACAAACTAATAGGAAAAATAATTAACTTGTTGCCTATATCAATCAAAGAAATAGTTATCGGTTTCCGTTATACTCTACTAAATTTTTTGGAAATAAATATTGAAATTCAGTCCGCAAATATATATTTCGACTGCGACGTACAGTCTTCCTCAGTGCTTATGTGGACTGGTAAAGAGCAAAGCGTAAATCCTGTTTTTTTATTTGTAGTAGGTAAAAATGAAAATTTAGCACCCTTAATTGGAGTTAGGTAGGGAATTATGCGGTCGATTGTTTACCGTACCATGTCTGGGGTTTTTGGGAAGCAGATTGAATAGCCATGAGGGGTGATTACCTGCGTCTTTATTGAGAAGCGTGCATGAGTGTTGTTTATAAATTTCTAAACTTTCAGCTACGTCTAATTTCCATAAATTATTAACGGGGCGGAGGAGGTGAATGTTATCCGAAGTTAGTGGATGTTCCTCGTTAAAAATATGTTCAGCCACTTTTGATTTGAAATGGTGTGGTGGGGCATTTGTTGAAACTTTACTTGCTTTGGTCACTTCTGCGAAATGTTCTTTGAAACGTATCAATAGGTTACGTTTAGTTTGTCCAATGTAAACCATGTCACAGTGACTGCATGCAATTTTATAAATTCCAGCTTTGTTCAGGGTATCAATAGGGTCTTTGGTAGACCCTAATTTTGTTTTGAGTTGGGTATTTCTACTAGTGTAGACAATATCCATCCCAAATTTTCTAAATTTTGAACGAAGTGGGCGTGTCAAGTTAACGTCATATTCAACGGCTACCCTTTTCAGATCTTCTGTTATTGGGGTGAGTGTTGTAAAAGATTTCCGAATTTGAGCACGGATTGAAAAAGAACTTAACAACAGACTCCCTTTCTTGGACGTCGTTGTAGTCAGAAAGTCTACGGACTTGGAATTTGAAATTTATCGGAAACCCACGAATACAAAACGGGTAATACCTAACACTTCAAACCATCCCTTCCAGCATAAAATGGCATCCTTCCATCATATGATCCACCGCATGGAAACTTTACCTCTAAGTGAAGTAGCCAAGCAAAAGGAACTGGAATATATTTTCGAAATTGCTAAACTTAATGGCTACAATGAAAGTATCATTCAAGCCATTGTCGATAAAAAGAAGCGTGCTCAAATTCGGAAATCTTTTACAACACTCACCCCAATAACAGAAGATCTGAAAAGGGTAGCCGTTGAATATGACGTTAACTTGACACGCCCACTTCGTTCAAAATTTAGAAAATTTGGGATGGATATTGTCTACACTAGTAGAAATACCCAACTCAAAACAAAATTAGGGTCTACCAAAGACCCTATTGATACCCTGAACAAAGCTGGAATTTATAAAATTGCATGCAGTCACTGTGACATGGTTTACATTGGACAAACTAAACGTAACCTATTGATACGTTTCAAAGAACATTTCGCAGAAGTGACCAAAGCAAGTAAAGTTTCAACAAATGCCCCACCACACCATTTCAAATCAAAAGTGGCTGAACATATTTTTAACGAGGAACATCCACTAACTTCGGATAACATTCACCTCCTCCGCCCCGTTAATAATTTATGGAAATTAGACGTAGCTGAAAGTTTAGAAATTTATAAACAACACTCATGCACGCTTCTCAATAAAGACGCAGGTAATCACCCCTCATGGCTATTCAATCTGCTTCCCAAAAACCCCAGACATGGTACGGTAAACAATCGACCGCATAATTCCCTACCTAACTCCAATTAAGGGTGCTAAATTTTCATTTTTACCTACTACAAATAAAAAAACAGGATTTACGCTTTGCTCTTTACCAGTCCACATAAGCACTGAGGAAGACTGTACGTCGCAGTCGAAATATATATTTGCGGACTGAATTTCAATATTTATTTCCAAAAAATTTAGTAGAGTATAACGGAAACCGATAACTATTTCTTTGATTGATATCAATCACTCTGCTAAGACGCTCGTTATAGATTTTCTAGATTTGACAATGGCATCCAAGCCAAATGAGCCAAATAGGTTTTTAAAGTTAAAAAAGAGCATTGCGGGTATCCACAAATCTATTTCCTTTCTTAAGAATTGTTTGAAATATCATGTCACTCCCACGAGTCATAGAGTAAAAGTTAAAAGTCGTATAGCCCCCTCCATTATGAAACATATGGAACGAGAGTGTTTGAAAAGTAGCATCAAGTTTCTTTATAGTAAACTTAGCTCCACAACTCTGGAATGTTATTCACTTCATTTAAAACTTGCCAAAGAATTTCCTTTTGAATTTCAAAATTTTCTAACTAAAGTTAAAGTAGCCGAAAAGTGTGAAGGGGAAAGAAAACGAAAATTGGGATTGAAAAAGTTAAATCAACTGCTTCTACGAAATAACAGTAGTAGGAAGACAGCCAAAGTACACCTCATTGACGACTTTGTGGTCAATAGGTCTTCGTACGAGTTTTCACAACCCCAGCAAAATCTTCTAAATATGGGCCTAAATTTCGCAATTCCTTCACGACCCAATATTGAACAATCGATCATCGATATAGAAGCTGGGATGGCCAGTTGTAAACTTTCCACAGAACAAACTGGTGAAGTACGCCAAATTTTTTCAAAAATTACTAAGACACTGCCACGTCATGAAAATTCGTCTGATTTAAAGACAGTTGAGGAATTACGTAAAAAACCTGTTTTCTATTTAAAAGCAGACAAGGGGAACAAAACCGTCATCATGGACAAGTCTGACTATGATGAACAAATAACCCAAAAAATTGATAAAGGTCCATATTGGCAACTGCGACTCAATCCTCTTGCTGATATGGTAAAACGTGTAGAAAATACAATAAAAGAATGCAAACCCGTTTTGGGTAATGCGTTACAAAATCTTCGTGTTTCAAATCCAGTTCTTCCAAGAATAAAGGGTCTCCCCAAAATTCACAAACCTGGAAACGAAATGAGAGAAATTATCTCAGCGGTAGGGGCTCCCACAGAAAAATTGGCTAAATGGCTGGTAAAAGAATTTCAAGCCATGCCCCATAAATTTCCAAGTCGATCAGTAAAGAGCACCGGAGATTTCGTTGAAAATTTAAGATCCTCGGGTAACATCCAATCTGATGAGATAATGGTTTCATTTGACGTTACGGCCTTATTTCCTAGCGTTCCAGTGAATGAAACCTTAAACCTTTTAGAGGACTGGCTTCTTTCCCAATATTTGGATAATACTTGGAAAAAGAAAGTTGACAGTTTGTTGAAACTTTCACGCCTTTGCATGAAAGAAAACTACTTCACATTTCGTGGTAAATTTTACAAACAGACTAAAGGGGCACCAATGGGGAATCCTCTGTCTCCCTTTCTATGTGAGCTCTTCATGGCAAATATAGAAAGTACATTAGAGAAGAGGAACATCTTACCGATTCGATGGTGGAGGTATGTGGATGATATTTTTTGTATTTTGAAAAGGGCGGATCTTGAAACTTTTTTCATATCCCTTAATAATACCCATAAAAATATAAACTTCACAATTGAAAAAGAACTTAACAACAGACTCCCTTTCTTGGACGTCGTTGTAGTCAGAAAGTCTACGGACTTGGAATTTGAAATTTATCGGAAACCCACGAATACAAAACGGGTAATACCTAACACTTCAAACCATCCCTTCCAGCATAAAATGGCATCCTTCCATCATATGATCCACCGCATGGAAACTTTACCTCTAAGTGAAGTAGCCAAGCAAAAGGAACTGGAATATATTTTCGAAATTGCTAAACTTAATGGCTACAATGAAAGTATCATTCAAGCCATTGTCGATAAAAAGAAGCGTGCTCAAATTCGGAAATCTTTTACAACACTCACCCCAATAACAGAAGATCTGAAAAGGGTAGCCGTTGAATATGACGTTAACTTGACACGCCCACTTCGTTCAAAATTTAGAAAATTTGGGATGGATATTGTCTACACTAGTAGAAATACCCAACTCAAAACAAAATTAGGGTCTACCAAAGACCCTATTGATACCCTGAACAAAGCTGGAATTTATAAAAATTGCATGCAGTCACTGTGACATGGTTTACATTGGACAAACTAAACGTAACCTATTGATACGTTTCAAAGAACATTTCGCAGAAGTGACCAAAGCAAGTAAAGTTTCAACAAATGCCCCACCACACCATTTCAAATCAAAAGTGGCTGAACATATTTTTAACGAGGAACATCCACTAACTTCGGATAACATTCACCTCCTCCGCCCCGTTAATAATTTATGGAAATTAGACGTAGCTGAAAGTTTAGAAATTTATAAACAACACTCATGCACGCTTCTCAATAAAGACGCAGGTAATCACCCCTCATGGCTATTCAATCTGCTTCCCAAAAACCCCAGACATGGTACGGTAAACAATCGACCGCATAATTCCCTACCTAACTCCAATTAAGGGTGCTAAATTTTCATTTTTACCTACTACAAATAAAAAAACAGGATTTACGCTTTGCTCTTTACCAGTCCACATAAGCACTGAGGAAGACTGTACGTCGCAGTCGAAATATATATTTGCGGACTGAATTTCAATATTTATTTCCAAAAAATTTAGTAGAGTATAACGGAAACCGATAACTATTTCTTTGATTGATATCAATCACTCTGCTAAGACGCTCGTTATAGATTTTCTAGATTTGTTGCCTATAAAAGTATTCTGTCATGAGTAAATTTACCTCGGATGAATGCATTTTTGCACACACATACACGTTATACACACACGCTATATACACACACTACTCACAAGCACACGCTCCCTAGACACACCCACGCTACTTGCACACACACATACACACACCACTTACACACATACACGCACACACACGCCACTCACACATACACACACGTCACTCACACATACACACACGTCACTCACACACACATTCACACACACACGCATTCACACACACGTCACTCACAACACACATTCACACACACACAAACATTGACACACACACACATTCACACATACACACACACATACATAGACACACACACATTCACACACACACATTCACACACACATACATACACACACACCCACACATACACACGCTAACGCTACTCACACACACATACACACGCTAACGCTACTCTCACACACACATACACTCACCAACGCTACTCAGACACACACACTTGGTATACGACACACTATACCTACCAGCGTTGCCAGGTATCCAGATTCAGCTGGATTATCTAGATTTTTGAACATGTATCCAGGTAGCAGCTTTGATGTCCAATTATCCAGATTTTTCATGGATGATCCAGATTTTATTTTCTCTGTTCCGCAAAAAGGTCATCACTTCAATTTTGGCGCGAAATTTTGCAATTTTGTCACCTCAAATTTTGCGTACCCCAAGACTTTTATTCGAAAAATTAACCTTTCACCCCACGAAATGACTGCCAGATTTTTTCCAGATTTTTATTTTGCCTTTTCCAGATTTTTGAAAAAATGACCTGGCAACGCTGACCTACACAAATTACTATCGGCAGCATCCGAACGGCTTTCAAGTCTCCCAATGGTCCCTTCCAACGGCTTCCAAAGGTCCCCAGTGCCGATCACGTCCAGTTTCGGGCTGTATTCCAACAACGATATCTGAATTAGATTACCACTGGTGGGGTCCAACTCAGATCGAAGGGAAGCCGAACTGTTCGCTTTGACGGTCGACCAGGGAATGAGCGTCTCTCAACACGAAATGTCCTTTTATAGTGTCACTCAGTGTGGGGTGGGGAACTTGGGTGATTGGGGAAGAACCAATCATGTGGAAGCATCTCTGCTTTCTTTCTTCGTCGTTTACGTTGGGTGATGAATGCGATGCCAATTGGCTGGCATGCCTAGCCAATGACTGAATGCGTGAGATCATTTCGTCTATGTTTTTGAAGTCTGCGTTAGGGAAATATACCAATCGTATGAAAAATGTATGTGGATATTCGACCTTCAAACTTTCCCGCAATTTTCACGGAGTAATAAGAAAATGGTAACTGAAATTATCATGTTATACAAATCTTGTATGTTTTAGCTTTCCAACGGTATATTAACTATTGAAATCGGAACAGTTGTTTGAGCGCTATTCGCATCTAAAATCTTCCATTCCGCCAACCAAAAACGTTACATGTTCAATCCAGTTTTCCCAGAAGGTACCTTAGTATAGTGAAGAAAGACGTAGTCTCACGTCAAAAAGTCTAGCATGGAGTTACTTAATAATGACTGTCGGACCGGGTAATGGTTCTGGGGTTTTAAAAAGTCCGCAAAAAAATCGATCTTAACTAAACCACATATGTATAATATCTGTAAAGGTGAAATTAAGGAGAATACTTACTAATATGTTGTGAACAAAACAATCGCAGCTCTGGTAGTTTTAACATTTTTCACATTCAGCATTTCGCGAAAAAGCGAAGAACTTATGCAGTTGTTCCAGTTTGGCATTTTGACTGGATTCAACATAATCAAGTCATAAAATCATAATTTTAATTATAATCAAAAAATTATCAATGGTTTCCTAGGTGTTATGGTTTATGGGTAATTTGGGTGTAGTGTTTTGAAGAAGATCTTGTATTTACAGAATCTCTGAAAAATTGTCATGATTTCGTTTAGCAGTATAATGAAGTCGCTTTTCACGATTTTTTTATATGATGTTTTGATGCGGTTTTTTATTTCGAAATTCCAAGGTTTTCACACGAATCTCGAAATTTAACGTAAGTTTTGAAATTAATGAGTTGTTTTTGCGCGGGTTTCGGAATTTACGCAGTTTTCGGATTTTGCACGGATCACTCCCAACGATATATATTTTTAAATCTTTTATCCAGGGTGTCACTAATTTTGCCCGACCTTTTAATTTTTCATAAATTGTCATCTGCGAATCAAGCGGTGGAGTTTCTATACCTTCTAGCAGGAAAGCAAGAGAAATAGATGACACAATTGTTTAGTGAAACGCATGGGTACTCATTTCGTGTGATTATCATGCCCCTGACTCCTCTATCTATGATTACCTTTTTTTTTGCTGCATGTTCCAGTCGAAAGCGTTATTATAAACAGACGCTATCTGGTGGAAAGAATAGATGAATCCAGCAATAAAAGCTTCAGCGGTTGAAAACATTCATATACGCTGACGCTATCTGGTGGAAAGGATAAGAAAAATTAGTAAGTGCTTTAGTGATGAAACTTCTGAAAAGAATTTTCTTAAGGTGAATCGAAACGTGTTCGCGACCACCTTATATTTCGCAAATCAATTTTCTTCTGAATTATGAACATCACGCGCATGAAACCTTGATCTAATGTTTGCTTCCCCAGCGCATGCCTAGAGTAGCAAACCCTGCCTTGAAATTGTATGGAAAATAACCACAATCCTATTTCACATTACAGAAACTGATGCATCTGACAACATATGTAGATTGTTTTTTTCTACACAGAGTTTCATTGAGACTAGGAGCTGCCAATCATTTGTGTTATCTATAATTTTCGTTACACCTGTTTACCAACTTTCTAGTAAAGTTTTGAGATAGGTATTTTTCATGTTTCATACTTCACCAAGAGCATTTCCGAAATGTCGTTGAAAAAACGCAAACGTCTTGCCCTATAACTTCCGTCAGACCCATATACCCATCGGGAGATTTTATCAGAAAGTAGATTAGCATGCATGCCAACTATCTAGCATGGTTTGGTGATGGGTATTTTTCAAGCTTCATATATCACCTGGAACATTTCTGAAATGTCGTTGACAAAATGCACACGTTTTGCCCTATAACTTCCGTCAGACCCATATACCCATCGGGAGATTTTGTCAGAAAGTAGGTTGGCATGCATGCTAACTATCTGGCATGGTTTGGTGATGGGTATTTTCCAAGCTTCATATAGCACCTGGAGCATTTCTGAAATGTCGTTGACAAAATGCACACGTTTTGCCCTATAACTTCCGTCAGACCCATATACCCATCGGGAGATTTTGTCAGAAAGTAGATTACCATGCATGCTAACTATCTAGCATGGTTTAGTGATGGATATTTTCCAAGCTTCATATATCACCTCGAGCATTTCCGAAATGTCGTTGACAAAATGCACACGTTTTGCCCTATAACTTCCGTCAGACCCATATACCCATCGGGAGATTTTGTCAGAAAGTAGGTTAGCATGCATGCTAACTAACTAGCATGGTTTGGTGATGGGTATTTTCCAAGCTTCATATATCACCTTGAGCATTTCCGAAATGTCGTTGACAAAATTCACACGTTTTGCCCTATAACTTCCGTCAGACCCATATACCCATCGGATGATTTTGTCAAAAAGTAGGTTAGCATGCATGCTAACTATCTAGCATGGTTTGGTGATGGGTATTTTCCAAGCTTCATATATCACCTTGAGCATTTCCGAAATGTCGTTGACAAAATTCACACGTTTTGCCCTATAACTTCCGTCAGACCCATATACCCATCGGGAAATTTTGTCAGAAAGTAGGTTGGCATAAATGCTAACTATCTAGCATGGTTTGGTGATGGGTATTTTCCAAGCTTCATATATCACCTCGAGCATTTCCGAAATGTCGTTGACAAAATGCACACGTTTTGCCCTATAACTTCCGTCAGACCCATATACCCATCGGGAGATTTTGTCAGAAAGTAGGTTGGCATGCATGCTAACTATCTGGCATGGTTTGGTGATGGGTATTTTCCAAGCTTCATATATCACCTCGAGCATTTCCGAAATGTCGTTGACAAAATGCACACGTTTTGCCCTATAACTTCCGTCAGACCCATATACCCATCGAGAGATTTTGTCAGAAAGTAGGTTGGCATGCATGCTAACTATCTGGCATGGTTTGGTGATGGGTATTTTCCAAGCTTCATATATCACCTTGAGCATTTCCGAAATGTCGTTGACAAAATTCACACGTTTTGCCCTATAACTTCCGTCAGACCCATATACCCATCACGAGATTATGTCAGAAAGTAGATTAGCATGCATGCTAACTATCTAGCATGGTTTGGTGATGGGTATTTTCCATGCTTCATATATCACCTTGAGCATTTCCGAAATGTCGTTGACAAAATGCACACGTTTTGCACTATAACTTCCGTCAGACCCATATACCCATCGGGAGATTATGTCAGAAAGTAGATTAGCATGCATGCTAACTATCTAGCATGGTTTGGTGATGAGTATTTTCCATGCTTCATATATCACCTTGAGCATTTCCGAAAAGTCGTTGACAAAATGCACACGTTTTGCCCTATAACTTTCGTCAGACCCATATACCCATCGGGAGATTTTATCAGAAAGTAGGTTGGCATGCATGCTAACTATCTGACATGGTTTGGTGATGGGTATTTTCCAAGCTTCATATATCACCTTGAGCATTTCCGAAAAGTCGTTGACAAAATGCACACGTTTTGCCCTATAACTTCCGTCAGACCCATATACCCATCGGGAGATTTTGTCAGAAAGTAGGTTGGCATGCATGCTAACTATCTGGCATGGTTTGGTGATGGGTATTTTCCAAGCTTCATATATCACCTTGAGCATTTCCGAAAAGTCGTTGACAAAATGCACACGTTTTGCCCTATAACTTCCGTCAGACCCATATACCCATCGGGAGATTATGTCAGAAAGTAGATTAGCATGCATGCTAACTATCTAGCATGGTTTGGTGATGAGTATTTTCCATGCTTCATATATCACCTTGAGCATTTCCGAAAAGTCGTTGACAAAATGCACACGTTTTGCCCTATAACTTCCGTCAGACCCATATACCCATCGGATGATTTTGTCAGAAAGTAGATTAGCATGCATGCTAACTATCTAGCATGGTTTGGTGATGGGTATTTTCCATGCTTCATTTATCACCTCGAGCATTTCCGAAATGTCGTTGACAAAATGCACACGTTTTGCCCTATAACTTCCGTCAGACCCATATACCCATCGGGAGATTTTGTCAGAAAGTAGATTAGCATGCATGCTAACTATCTAGCATGGTTTGGTGATGGGTATTTTTCATGCTTCATATATCACCTCGAGCATTTCCGAAATGTCGTTGACAAAATGCACACGTTTTGCCCTATAACTTCCGTCAGACCCATATGCCCATCGGGAGATTTTGTCAGAAAGTAGATTAGCATGCATGCTAACTATCTAGCATGGTTTGGTGATGGGTATTTTTCATGCTTCATATATCACCTCGAGCATTTCCGAAATGTCGTTGACAAAATGCACACGTTTTGCCCTATAACTTCCGTCAGACCCATATACCCATCGGGAAATTTTGTCAGAAAGTAGATTAGCATGCATGCTAACTATCTAGCATGGTTTGGTGATGGGTATTTTCCATGCTTCATATATCACCTTGAGCATTTCCGAAATGTCGTTGACAAAATGCACACGTTTTGCCCTATAACTTCCGTCAGACCCATATACCCATCGGGAGATTTTGTCAGAAAGTAGGTTAGCATGCATGCTAACTATCTAGCATGGTTTGGTGATGGGTATTTTCCATGCTTCATATATCACCTTGAGCATTTCAGAAATGTCGTTGACAAAATGCACACGTTTTGCCCTATAACTTCCGTCAGACCCATATACCCATCGGGAGATTTTGTCAGAAAGTAGGTTGGCATGCATGCTAACTATCTGGCATGGTTTGGTGATGGGTATTTTCCAAGCTTCATATATCACCTCGAGCATTTCCGAAATGTCGTTGACAAAATGCACACGTTTTGCCCTATAACTTCCGTCAGACCCATATACCCATCGGGAGATTTTGTCAGAAAGTAGGTTAGCATGCATGCTAACTAACTAGCATGGTTTGGTGATGGGTATTTTTCATGCTTCATATATCACCTTGAGCATTTCAGAAATGTCGTTGACAAAATGCACACGTTTTGCCCTATAACTTCCGTCAGACCCATATACCCATCGGGAAATTTTGTCAGAAAGTAGATTAGCATGCATGCTAACTATCTAGCATGGTTTGGTGATGGGTATTTTCCATGCTTCATATATCACCTTGAGCATTTCCGAAATGTCGTTGACAAAATGCACACGTTTTGCCCTATAACTTCCGTCAGACCCATATATCCATCGGGAGATTTTGTCAGAAAGTAGGTTAGCATGCATGCTAACTATCTAGCATGGTTTGGTGATGGGTATTTTCCATGCTTCATATATCACCTTGAGCATTTCCGAAATGTCGTTGACAAAATTCACACGTTTTGCCCTATAACTTCCGTCAGACCCATATACCCATCGGGAGATTTTGTCAGAAAGTAGGTTGGCATGCATGCTAACTATCTAGCATGGTTTGGTGATGGGTATTTTTCATGTTTCTAGGAATGTAACTTAATTTTCAACTTTTCGGATCTGGTTATCTTATAGTTCAGGTTCTAGTTAAATTCCCCTTTTTGGAATCAGTTATCTGTAGTTTTGTATTCTCAATGGTATAATGTTTCTTTCGTAACAATAAATTAACACGCAATCTATTAAAAATATCATTTATTTAATTAATTTCTAAAATAATATTTAGTTTAAGTTAGTTCCGACACCCGCCGCTACCGCACGCCGTGCGCTGCGTTCGGATAAATGTGTCGCTGAGTAAAACTGTCGGTGAAATCACGCCGGTGACCTGAAAACGGATTTGTTTTATGTCTATTCTGTATTTGCAAAAATAATAATACCTTTATCAAGTTCAATCAAAACCGAATTAGCATCCTGGTCTCCATCATTTAAAAAGTTTTCGTTAATAATGAGCGTTCGTGAACCCATATTATATACTGAGAAAAGTATTCATACCGACAGTTAAATTTAAACGCTTATAACGGTTAATGTCAAAGATGCCAGATGTTTTTAAAAAATGACTGCAACTGCTCGAAAACCGAAAAAAAAACGGTTGAAAACGATAAGCCTGTACACACTGTTTGCCTGGGAGGGAGAAACGAATACTACACTCAAAACAGATAACATGCAAATGCGTTGTTTTATTATAGCGTGTAACTATCTTCTTGCTGTAACGCATGCATGACTCAAACGAAGTTTTAAGTAATATCAGGAATACTGAATTTGCATATTTGTCCGTAAAACACATTTTTTTTGAGTCTGTGTTTTTTTTTCAATTTGCTGTTGTATAAAAGTTTCTTCGAAATTTTGAGTTTATATATATTTGCGCACGCAAATTTTCTAAAAATGTGTGCGAGCGCATAACCTGTGAGGCAGATTTTTCGGGGTTTCGTGCAGTTGCAAAAATTTTACAATCCTGCATCTCACTATTTTGTGTAACGAGAATCAACATTCGAACGTGATGAAGTGTGTTCGAAATTGTAGCAAGTTTAATAATCGAAGTACGCTAAAATGATCAATGCTGAAAGCTTATGAAATTATTATTTTACGTGAAAATAAACCAAAATATTTTGTAAAACGACAATGAATACAAAAACCGTTTGCGATAAATATTGTTTACCTCTCAGTTATAACAATACTCATAACAAGAAAAAATGCTTTTTTCCCTTGGTTCAAATTGACAGCCAATGACAGTTAATTCTGGTTCATTTTGACACTCACACAGTCAAACGTTTCTCCCTCCCAGTGTTTGACCAATGATCAAATCACGAGCAACATGTCTAACACGCTCCTTCAATTTTACCCTAAACTGAGTAACATCTGCTCTGTTTTCTATTTCTATGCTAAACGTCAAAAACTGGATAACACAGATCTCTACTTTTGGATACCCTTAGGGCCCGAGGAATACAGCCTTATGTGCGAGGATATCTCGCTCAGCGAAACTTGCCATACATGCTACTTGTTTACAGCTATTTGAAGAGCATCAAGGTGCCCCTTTAACAGCGAAACGAATCTCGGATAAAAAAAACATGTTAGTTTTAGTAATAGATTTAGTTTCAGCTCGTAGTCGGCAGCGAGGATAAAAAATTTACCTTTAGCTTATAAGATATTTTAGACCATAAGGCATTAGACTTAATTGGCTCCGTAAAACAATAATTTGTATTGTGCCGTGTCAAATAAATGTTGTGTGAACAAAAAAAAATTCCTCTGTTTTGCGATGAACAATTGGTCGGTTATTTATTCTCACATCTACTGGATTTGATAACTGAATTTTTAACAAAATTGCTCTTGGCTCTCACCCGAAGCAAAATATATGATATTGCAACGGTAGCCTTTAAGAACCAAAACATAGAAGTTATATTTTCGAGTGACAGATGAAATATTGCTCGATAATGGAAACTAGATTTGCAATATTTTCTACGCAGAGTAATAACACATTAAATGTATTTGCTATAGAATGCGCGAAGAGCCTTTGATATCGTTCGAGAAAATAAATTTTCAACCAAATATTTGTTATAGTGCAATAGTGTAACAAATCTATTTGCCCGAAGAAAAAAATGACGAAATGGGGTGAAATTGATCAGTGGGGTGAAATTGATCACCTGAAAAAATGTAATTTTCAACAATGATCATTCCACACTATTAAAGAAATACTGATGAATTCGCAGGAAACCACAAAGATTTGATTTTTAGAGTCAGTTTTTGAGCTTTTGCTACAAACCGAATTGAAATCCGTCTAACGACGATCAAATACGAGCAAATTTTGCAACAAGCAGCTCGTGAACCAAAATAAACAAATTTTAACCTGAAATAACATTATTTTTGTTTCCAAAATAGCTATAAATGATATTTTTGTTGTGTTGTTTGTACCTGGGATATGTATCATCGTGTTTACTCTTTCATCATTTCATTTTTTTCGCGAGTGCTAGCGTCCAAGAATCCGATGTCCACAAGCGAGAACGTGTATAGATGTGTGAACTCGCACACGGCGCAAACATCAGCCGCTCGCGAAATATTTCTTTCCTTTGAGAACTTTTCGCAGCGTTCGACAGAAGAGTGAGAGTAAGGGGACATACTTCTCATATTCACATGGGAATGAATAGGACACAGCTGCTTCTCACTCTCGGCAAATCACGTCTACCTCGTCAATGACAGCACCCGTTTCCCAGTATTCTCTCACCAGGCGATCGCAGCCATTTTAGGTGCATCCTACTGGCGATACTTTTCCGCTCGAAGACGCGGACTGAAGCTTCTCAAATCTCCTTCGATTATATTAAAAATAAATCGCCTAACACATTCGAAACAAATGTCTTTAAATGTAATTTGCATGTGTGAATGTATGTTCGTATGTGTTTGAAGTTGAAGTTAAGTTTACAAATGAACGGTCTAGTTGCCCCATAGGTTGCTACTAAATTTCATTGTACACTATAAAAAATCGAAACTTTACTGTCAAGTGGATTCCACTTACTTCTGTGCTAATAGATGAAATATTTCGGATTAGTAACGGAAGGCTGAAACTCAAAAGGCTGGAAAGTATGTATCATATACGAAAGGCTGAATGTACAAAAGGCTGAATTCACAAAAGGCTGAATGTACGAAAGGCTGAATCATAAAAGGCTGAGTTTTGTAATCGACGGCCCAGTCTCCAAACCTCACCACCCCTAGACAATCTACCACTTCGTATGCCCGTACCCATAGGTATTCGTATTCTCGTACCCATAGATGTTATACCTGAAGCGGCTCTGCCGCAAGGGATTGTGGCGGCTCCTAAGGCCGACACTGCTCCCGCAGCCCGAGCCGACCGCCGACCCGCCGTTGGAAGCGGCGGCCACGTGCACTAAAACAACTGATATGTTGGATTTCCTAGGTCTATTCCAAACATAGGGGTGATCTCCTAGTTTACGTCCGAACGAGCGGTAGCGAGTGAGGACAGCATTCCCCCCGGACAATCGAGGTGGCCAAAGGCCACGAGTGTGGTGCATTATATGTAGTTTCTATTATTACCTTATATTTAAATGCAGATATTGAGCTATTGAAATATCTCATAGACCGGAAGATTTTCGGCGGTAATCATCGCATGAAAATATGCAGATGTTGGCGACAGTCTGATAATCAACACAAATAGTTTATACAAATGATGAAATCGAAAATCAGTAACTTTTTTAATTTTCAGCCTAATGATTTTCAGCCTTTCGTGATTCAGCCTTTCGTGTTTTTAAGCCTTTTGTAGTTTTAGCCATTCGAGTTTCAGCCTTACGTGTTTCAGCCTTTCATAGTAGACCCATAATTTCATATCTTCGTGTATTAGTTAACAATCAAGTGTCTTACACTTCGATTTGCTATGTCATGCATACCAAAATCAATTATCTTACACTCAGATTTCCATTCTATGGATTCCAATAAAAATCGATATAGGTCGACATGTTGGAATGATTGGGTTCGTTTATTGGCGTTCACATGTAAAGAGCATTTGGTATGAGCGGGTGTTTTTTGTAACTTAGTCCGTTATTTAAAAAAATCATGCTATAAAAAAAATCCAAATAAAAACTGAAATTTAGAATGATTTGTTATTCACCTCAAACTTATTGAATATCTGACGAACGGCACACCATTGAATTTTTCCAGCAACACTGCTACAGCATGCTGCTATCGCTAACTTGCTTAAGGATGAGAAATATTTTCGCGTGGAAGTAAGTTTGAAAGTGTAAATTTGGCTATAGTATCTTCGGAGAAGCCTCCAAGATGAATTTTACACAATATCATATCTTATCATATAGTTAAATTTACAACAGGAGCATGCTGCAGCAGTATTGCTAGTAAAATTCAATGGTGAGCCGCTCGTCAAACATACAATCAGTTTGAGGTGAATAACTTTTTCTACAAGCATCGTAGCGTTTTACGGTCTTCAGAAGAGTTTTTCTCAGGAAAATTTCCTACAAATATCATGTATGGATATGTTTTTAGGAGCCAACTGGACATCTCTAGAGAATAAGTTTTGAAAAAGTTGATTTATCCATGTAAAATCGTATGGAAACTTTAAAAATCGGGCGCAAAAATATAGTTACACCGATCGATCGGAAAAGTAACACGTTTGTTATAGGACCCATAAGGAAGACGAAAAGTGCATGGGAGCTAGAATTTATTTTTTGTCCCACCCTAGTGTGCAGGTAGTCTTCAAAAGATGTACTATACCGAAAAATATGTTAACTATGAAGCGATAGGCAATCAAAGGTCAATCCAAACGAAACCGAAAACGCGACCGACTTGTTGAACAGTTCAAGACGCAGTTTTGTGAACGTTTGTTCTGAAAAAATAACTCAGTATCCATCTGGCTTTTCTACGTACGGAAGGAGAACAAAAGCCAAGATGCGATTAAATTAGACTCACCTTAATGTTAAAGCCCGAGCTACAGGGTCATTTGAGTGAATCACCATGAAAACGCGCTTCACAAATTCTTCTACATTCAAAATTTTTTCAAGATGTTTTTCACTTTGTTGACAAACGCGTAGAACCCACAATCTAGATAAATTAGAACTAATATAAATGGTTACGCTAGCTGTCTTTTAGAAGAAATGTTTTACCCAATACGAAAAAATTCCGCCAGTTTCAGGAAAGATGAGTTAATAAGAACTGGGAACGGGTACTTTTCAAAAAGTTTTGGAAACCTAATAATAGCTTCGCATTGTTCTCCCATTTTCGCAGAACGCAGACCTGAAAATTGGATTTGTTTTTTGTCCATTCTGTATTTTCAAAAATGATAATACCTTTATCAAGTTCAATCAAACATGAAATCCATGGAATCCCCGAACACCTCAGACCAACAGTTGTGCCATCAATATTTTCGGCAAAATTTGGTCACCTTCCAGAAGATAGTTCCTTCTTCACGGACGGATCTGTAATGGATGGACATTCCGGATATGGCGTTTTCAACACAGATCATCGCATATCCCGCAAATTGGCACAACCTTGCTCCATATACGTAGCTGAATTGGCTGCCATACACAATTCGCTGCGAATTATCGAGCTCAAGACACCAGGCAATTATTTCATCTTTTCGGACAGCCTCAGTTCTATCGAAGCTCTCCGATCGATTAAACCGGTCAAGCACCCGTCCTATTTCCTCCCAGAAATTAGACGGATATTAGAAGTGCTGGTTGATCGGTCTTTCATTATCTGCTTTGTGTGGGTCCCCTCTCATTGCTCAATCCCAGGCAATGAAGAAGCTGATCTATTAGCGAAAAGGGGTGCCATAGAAGGAGATATATTTGATAGACCGATCACCTATACCGAGTATCTTCACCTGCCTCGACAAATGGCCCTGGCAAACTGGCAGGAAAGGTGGGATAAAGACGACCTTGGGCGATGGATGCACTCGATCTCGCCCAAAGTGTCTACAAAAGCTTGGTTCAAAGGGTTAGATTTAACTCGGGATTTCATTCGAGTTATTTCGCGCCTAATGTCCAATCACTATGTTGCAAACGCACACCTCTATCGAATTAACTTGGTCGATAGTAATATGTGCGAATGTGGAGGATACGAAGACATCGACCACATAGTTTTCGTATGCCCAAAGTATCATAGAGCAAGGACCAAGCTTAAAGATTCTCTCAAAAAACAGAAAGTGACGTCTACGATTCAGGTACGGGATGCGCTTGCTAGCCGCAACCCCGCGCTTGTAATACCTATTTATGACTTTTTAAAAGATATCAAATATCAAATTTGATTATCTCCTTGCTGTTTCTGCTTATTTTTCCCAACACAACTACCCTCAAAAAGTTTCACACTAATTCTGTTCCTTTTTTCTTCTTTCTTGTGTTATTCTTTTTAGAGAAACATGAATCATTGCTTCTTTCTGAGAGACATGATCCACCAAACTTAGGTATAAGTTTTGATTTCGAAGAGATAAGGAACCATCACACCTCAATGAATAGTATTAAGAATTGATATTTAACATAGAGAAGAAATTTAATGTTATTTTTAGTCGTAGGTTTAAATGACATGTATTTTTAAATTGTATTTATAAAAAAGAAAAGATGAGAGGGTTTTTATGCCTGTTTGAGGAGGAGCAGTCGGGATACAGGCTCTACTCAAGCAGGCTTTTCCCTACTCCAAAAGACATTCGGCCCAGTTATGCTTCGCGGTTGGGCCTAAATAAATATTAGTTATAAAAAAAAAAGTTCAATCAAAACCGAATTAGCATCCTGGTCTCCATCATTTAAAAAGTTTTCGTTAAAAATGAGCGTTCGTGAACCCATATTATATACTGAGAAAATTATTTATATGTAACCTACAGTTAAATTTTTTAACCGGTTAATGTCAAAGATGCCAGATGTTTTTGAAAAATGACTGCAACTGCTCGAAAAACCAAAAAAAAAACTGCTTGAAAACGAGGAGATAAGCCTGTATTACACTGTTTGCCTGCCACGCTTACCATGAAAAACCTATACCTAAGTAGAAATCACTCAAAATCCTTTTAAAGCGCACAAACTCAAAATTTGAGTAGAGAGGCTATACCTACTTCTGAGTTGTATGATCATATCTTTAATTGGATAACGAAATATACCTAAAAATTGGTACCATATAAGATAAAACAGATACAAAAATGACTTGTTTTAACGCATATTGGGATGTTTAAGTTCATGATTATCAACAAAATAGGTAGTTTTAACGATTAAGTTCGTCAATTCAACCCATAACTAATTTGTTTTACAGATCATTGGTAATGCCAAGTGGGTAGTTTTAACATATCAGTGAGTTAACTTCACCCTAAACTAAGTAGCTTCTAATGACATATTTCTACAAAAATAAGTAATTTCAACCTAAAATAAAGTTCTTTTTACTCAATCCTATAGTATTGAGTACCCAAAAGTAAGTAATCTGGTATGAACTACAAATTGGGTAAAAATTACTCAACGATCGATAAAACTACCCAAAATTAAGCTCAAACTATTCACTATAAGCATTGAGAATTCCTGCAACAGAAATTGAAAATTTTGGTTTTTTAATACAAATAAAACTCAAAACACTAAAGATAATGTTTATAACATTGTTTATATTCCCTCCAACAACCGAAAGTTGCTTATCACACAATCGATCTTGAGGTGTGTCCGTTCGTTTTCTTGGTGGGACCTTCAACGCTGTAAATTTCCGGAAAACCAAAATCTGGCCCGTGCCACTCTGGCGCACACCAGTAGTTCATTCTCTGGTTCAGTGGCCCCGCAGGCGATACCACTTTCTGTGCGGGTGGTTTTGCTTTCGGAAGGAAGTCTACAAGAAATAGGATTTTTATTAGACTATGGAGAGTATTGCATTTGAAAATCACAAACCTTACCTTTCGCTAATCGATGAGGATATTTTATTCATTTTGAATATTTCAAAGCAAACAAAATACAACTCAAAACCTTCTTTCACTAGAAACCCGAATTTTAAGCACTCGTAGAAAAAAACACTGTTGATTTCACAACTGTTTCTTTCTTGACAGCACTGGCAGGTTAAAAATTTTCATCCAAAATTAGGTAAACAATAACCTCTCGAGCAGCGAAAATTCAAAACATTTCATTCAAACATAGATATGGTGCATTGATCCATCATATGAGTTTTTTCTACAAATTTCACTTAATCAAAGTTACTCAAAATCGCAGTTCGCTTAGGCGAACTCAAAAATTGGTAGTTTTCGTACTCATAATTAGGTAGCTTCATTTAACTGTGTACACGCTTACCGGGAAAAACCTATACATAAGTAGAAATCACTCAAAATCCCCTTAAAGCGCACAAACTCAAGAGCTGAGTAGAAAGACTGTACCTACTATTGAGTTATATGATCATACTTATAATTGGATAACGAAATATACCTAAAAATTGGTAGCATATGAGATATAACAGATACAAAAATGACTGGTTTCAACGCATATCAGGATGTTTCAGTTCATGATTATTAACAAAAACAGGTAGTTTTAACGATTAAGTTCGTCAATTTAACCCACAACTAGTTTGTTTTACAGATCAATGATAATGCAAAGTGGGTAGTTTTAACATATCAGTGAGTAAACTTCACCCAAAACTAAGTAGCTTGACATATTTCCACAAAAAAAAATTCCACCCAAAATTAAGTTCTTTTTAGTCAATTCGATAGTACTGAGTACCCAAAAGTAAGGAACCTGGCATGAACTGCAAATTGGGTAAAAATTACTCAACGATCGAAAAACTACCCATAATTAAGCTCAAACTACTCAAATTAAGCATTGAGAAATCCTGCAGTGAAAAATTGAAATATTGCTGCAGCAGTATTGCTAGTAAAATTCAATGGTGAGCCGCTCGTCAAACATACAATCAGTTTGAGGTAAATAACTTTTTCTACAAGCATCGTAGCGTTTTACGGTCTTCAGAAGAGTTTTTCCCAGGAAAATTTCCTACAAATATCATGTATGGATATGTTTTTAGGAGTCAACTGGACATCTCTAGAGAATAAGTTTTGAAAAAGTTGATTTATCCATGTAAAATCGTATGGAAACTTTAAAAATCGGGCGCAAAAATATAGTTACACCGATCGATCGGAAAAGTAACACGTTTGTTATAGGACCCATAAGGAAGACGAAAAGTGCATGGGAGCTAGAATTTATTTTTTGTCCCACCCTAGTGTGCAGGTAGTCTTCAAAAGATGTACTATACCGAAAAATATGTTAACTATGAAGCGATAGGCAATCAAAGGTCAATCCAAACGAAACCGAAAACGCGACCGACTTGTTGAACAGTTCAAGACGCAGTTTTGTGAACGTTTGTTCTGAAAAAAATAACTCAGTATCCATCTGGCTTTTCTACGTACGGAAGGAGAACAAAAGCCAAGATGCGATTAAATTAGACTCACCTTAATGTTAAAGCCCGAGCTACAGGGTCATTTGAGTGAATCACCATGAAAACGCGCTTCACAAATTCTTCTACATTCAAAATTTTTTCAAGATGTTTTTCACTTTGTTGACAAACGCGTAGAACCCACAATCTAGATAAATTAGAACTAATATAAATGGTTACGCTAGCTGTCTTTTAGAAGAAATGTTTTACCCAATACGAAAAAATTCCGCCAGTTTCAGGAAAGATGAGTTAATAAGAACTGGGAACGGGTACTTTTCAAAAAGTTTTGGAAACCTAATAATAGCTTCGCATTGTTCTCCCATTTTCGCAGAACGCAGACCTGAAAATTGGATTTGTTTTTTGTCCATTCTGTATTTTCAAAAATGATAATACCTTTATCAAGTTCAATCAAACATGAAATCCATGGAATCCCCGAACACCTCAGACCAACAGTTGTGCCATCAATATTTTCGGCAAAATTTGGTCACCTTCCAGAAGATAGTTCCTTCTTCACGGACGGATCTGTAATGGATGGACATTCCGGATATGGCGTTTTCAACACAGATCATCGCATATCCCGCAAATTGGCACAACCTTGCTCCATATACGTAGCTGAATTGGCTGCCATACACAATTCGCTGCGAATTATCGAGCTCAAGACACCAGGCAATTATTTCATCTTTTCGGACAGCCTCAGTTCTATCGAAGCTCTCCGATCGATTAAACCGGTCAAGCACCCGTCCTATTTCCTCCCAGAAATTAGACGGATATTAGAAGTGCTGGTTGATCGGTCTTTCATTATCTGCTTTGTGTGGGTCCCCTCTCATTGCTCAATCCCAGGCAATGAAGAAGCTGATCTATTAGCGAAAAGGGGTGCCATAGAAGGAGATATATTTGATAGACCGATCACCTATACCGAGTATCTTCACCTGCCTCGACAAATGGCCCTGGCAAACTGGCAGGAAAGGTGGGATAAAGACGACCTTGGGCGATGGATGGACTCGATCTCGCCCAAAGTGTCTACAAAAGCTTGGTTCAAAGGGTTAGATTTAACTCGGGATTTCATTCGAGTTATTTCGCGCCTAATGTCCAATCACTATGTTGCAAACGCACACCTCTATCGAATTAACTTGGTCGATAGTAATATGTGCGAATGTGGAGGATACGAAGACATCGACCACATAGTTTTCGTATGCCCAAAGTATCATAGAGCAAGGACCAAGCTTAAAGATTCTCTCAAAAAACAGAAAGTGACGTCTACGATTCAGGTACGGGATGCGCTTGCTAGCCGCAACCCCGCGCTTGTAATACCTATTTATGACTTTTTAAAAGATATCAAATATCAAATTTGATTATCTCCTTGCTGTGTCTGCTTATTTTTCCCAACACAACTACCCTCAAAAAGTTTCACACTAATTCTGTTCCTTTTTTCTTCTTTCTTGTGTTATTCTTTTTAGAGAAACATGAATCATTGCTTCTTTCTGAGAGACATGATCCACCAAACTTAGGTATAAGTTTTGTTTTCGAAGAGATAAGGAACCATCACACCTCAATGAATAGTATTAAGAATTGATATTTAACATAGAGAAGAAATTTAATGTTATTTTTAGTCGTAGGTTTAAATGACATGTATTTTTAAATTGTATTTATAAAAAAGAAAAGATGAGAGGGTTTTTATGCCTGTTTGAGGAGGAGCAGTCGGGATACAGGCTCTACTCAAGCTGGCTTTTCCATACTCCAAAAGACATTCGGCCCCGTTATGCTTCGCGGTTGGGCCTAAATAAATATTAGTTATAAAAAAAAAAAAGTTCAATCAAAACCGAATTAGCATCCTGGTCTCCATCGTTTAAAAAGTTTTCGTTAAAAATGAGCGTTCGTGAACCCATATTATATACTGAGAAAATTATTTATATGTAACCTACAGTTAAATTTTTTAACCGGTTAATGTCAAAGATGCCAGATGTTTTTGAAAAATGACTGCAACTGCTCGAAAAACCAAAAAAAAAACTGCTTGAAAACGAGGAGATAAGCCTGTATTACACTGTTTGCCTGCCACGCTTACCATGAAAAACCTATACCTAAGTAGAAATCACTCAAAATCCTTTTAAAGCGCACAAACTCAAAATTTGAGTAGAGAGGCTATACCTACTTCTGAGTTGTATGATCATATCTATAATTGGATAACGAAATATACCTAAAAATTGGTACCATATAAGATAAAACAGATACAAAAATGACTTGTTTTAACGCATATTGGGATGTTTAAGTTCATGATTATCAACAAAATAGGTAGTTTTAACGATTAAGTTCGTCAATTCAACCCATAACTAATTTGTTTTACAGATCATTGGTAATGCCAAGTGGGTAGTTTTAACATATCAGTGAGTTAACTTCACCCTAAACTAAGTAGCTTCTAATGACATATTTCTACAAAAATAAGTAATTTCAACCTAAAATAAAGTTCCTTTGACTCAATCCTATAGTATTGAGTACCCAAAAGTAAGTAATCTGGTATGAACTACAAATTGGGTAAAAATTACTCAACGATCGATAAAACTACCCAAAATTAAGCTCAAACTATTCACTATAAGCATTGAGAATTCCTGCAACAGAAATTGAAAATTTTGGTTTTTTAATACAAATAAAACTCAAAACACTAAAGATAATGTTTATAACATTGTTTATATTCCCTCCAACAACCGAAAGTTGCTTATCACACAATCGATCTTGAGGTGTGTCCGTTCGTTTTCTTGGTGGGACCTTCAACGCTGTAAATTTCCGGAAAACCAAAATCTGGCCCGTGCCACTCTGGCGCACACCAGTAGTTCATTCTCTGGTTCAGTGGCCCCGCAGGCGATACCACTTTCTGTGCGGGTGGTTTTGCTTTCGGAAGGAAGTCTACAAAAAACAGGATTTTTATTAGACTATGGAGAATTTTGCATTTGAAAATCACAAACCTTACCTTTCGCTAATCGATGAGGATATTTTATTCATTTTGAATATTTCAAAGCAAACAAAATACAACTCCAAACCTTCTTTCACTAGAAACCCGAATTTTAAGCACTCGTAGAAAAAAAACACTGTTGATTTCACAACTGTTTCTTTCTTGACAGCACTGGCAGGTTAAAAATTTTCATCCAAAATTAGGTAAACAATAACCTCTCGAGCAGCGAAAATTCGAAACATTTCATTCAAACATAGATATGGTGCATTGATCCATCATATGAGTTTTTTCTACAAATTTCACTTAATCAAAGTTACTCAAAATCGCAGTTCGCTTAGGCGAACTCAAAAATTGGTAGTTTTCGTACTCATAATTAGGTAGCTTCATTTAACCGTGGAGAGGGAGAAACGAATACTACACTCAAAACAGATAACATGCAAATATAAGATTATTTAGTCCCTAGATAAGTAATGTCGCTAGTGTGCCCATTGTATTCGAGGCAAATCATGTTGCACAAAAGATCCCAAGCACTAGAGTCGATTTGTCGAGATTCGACTTGAAAACTGCTTTGAGAATCATGATCTAGTAGACCTACCTCTATTTTTAACCTTGTTATGGGCAAAAACTGCCAAAAGAAAAAGCAGACTACACTGAACCAAATTGCTCGCACATGAATGTGTTATCATTGCTTGACTTTAGCTTTTAACGATTGTATATCATTTTAAGTCTGTAGTACACTCTTTGTCTAATGGTCAAATATTTGACCATCTGACATAATGGTCAAATTTATTTGACATCATGGTTGTTGTTTTTCCGTGTTTGCCCCATGTTAAAATTGGAGAGTGACAAACAATTATATTTTACCAAATTTTTATCTGTCAAAAAGTGACAAATATTTGACGCTCGGTCAAAGAGTGTAATACAGGCTTTAGAACTGATTATCACCCTTTGCTTGCGCAGTTCAAATAAATAAGGGTAACACTGAACAGTTAAAATGATTGTTATTAACTATGGGAAAAATTATGGACGAGCACATCGAAAGTGAAACGGTGTGAAACTGAATCGTAAAACAGTTCATGTTTGTGTATGATTTCACTAACCCATTCCCGGCGGAGAGTAATCAGATTTTACCTCGAAAAATGACCTTCGAACTCTTGTTATTCAGCAACTACGCGTTCAATTAATACAAACTAGGTTGCGTATTTTAGAATGATCTGTTCTCAAACCGCATTTAATAGTTTAATCGTTCAAAATATCAAGTTTAATTGTAAAGTTGTAATCCAAGTTCAGATGTCAGGTGATGCCATACACGCTTACCGGGAAAAACCTATACATAAGTAGAAATCACTCAAAATCCCCTTAAAGCGCACAAACTCAAGAGCTGAGTAGAAAGACTGTACCTACTATTGAGTTATATGATCATACTTATAATTGGATAACGAAATATACCTAAAAATTGGTAGCATATGAGATATAACAGATACAAAAATGACTGGTTTCAACGCATATCAGGATGTTTTAGTTCATGATTATTAACAAAAACAGGTAGTTTTAACGATTAAGTTCGTCAATTTAACCCACAACTAGTTTGTTTTACAGATCAATGATAATGCAAAGTGGGTAGTTTTAACATATCAGTGAGTAAACTTCACCCAAAACTAAGTAGCTTGACATATTTCCACAAAAAAAAATTCCACCCAAAATTAAGTTCTTTTTAGTCAATTCGATAGTACTGAGTACCCAAAAGTAAGGAACCTGGCATGAACTGCAAATTGGGTAAAAATTACTCAACGATCGAAAAACTACCCATAATTAAGCTCAAACTACTCAAATTAAGCATTGAGAAATCCTGCAGTGAAAAATTGAAATATTGCTGCAGCAGTATTGCTAGTAAAATTCAATGGTGAGCCGCTCGTCAAACATACAATCAGTTTGAGGTAAATAACTTTTTCTACAAACATGAAATCCATGGAATCCCCGAACACCTCAGACCAACAGTTGTGCCATCAATATTTTCGGCAAAATTTGGTCACCTTCCAGAAGATAGTTCCTTCTTCACGGACGGATCTGTAATGGATGGACATTCCGGATATGGCGTTTTCAACACAGATCATCGCATATCCCGCAAATTGGCACAACCTTGCTCCATATACGTAGCTGAATTGGCTGCCATACACAATTCGCTGCGAATTATCGAGCTCAAGACACCAGGCAATTATTTCATCTTTTCGGACAGCCTCAGTTCTATCGAAGCTCTCCGATCGATTAAACCGGTCAAGCACCCGTCCTATTTCCTCCCAGAAATTAGACGGATATTAGAAGTGCTGGTTGATCGGTCTTTCATTATCTGCTTTGTGTGGGTCCCCTCTCATTGCTCAATCCCAGGCAATGAAGAAGCTGATCTATTAGCGAAAAGGGGTGCCATAGAAGGAGATATATTTGATAGACCGATCACCTATACCGAGTATCTTCACCTGCCTCGACAAATGGCCCTGGCAAACTGGCAGGAAAGGTGGGATAAAGACGACCTTGGGCGATGGATGCACTCGATCTCGCCCAAAGTGTCTACAAAAGCTTGGTTCAAAGGGTTAGATTTAACTCGGGATTTCATTCGAGTTATTTCGCGCCTAATGTCCAATCACTATGTTGCAAACGCACACCTCTATCGAATTAACTTGGTCGATAGTAATATGTGCGAATGTGGAGGATACGAAGACATCGACCACATAGTTTTCGTATGCCCAAAGTATCATAGAGCAAGGACCAAGCTTAAAGATTCTCTCAAAAAACAGAAAGTGACGTCTACGATTCAGGTACGGGATGCGCTTGCTAGCCGCAACCCCGCGCTTGTAATACCTATTTATGACTTTTTAAAAGATATCAAATATCAAATTTGATTATCTCCTTGCTGTTTCTGCTTATTTTTCCCAACACAACTACCCTCAAAAAGTTTCACACTAATTCTGTTCCTTTTTTCTTCTTTCTTGTGTTATTCTTTTTAGAGAAACATGAATCATTGCTTCTTTCTGAGAGACATGATCCACCAAACTTAGGTATAAGTTTTGATTTCGAAGAGATAAGGAACCATCACACCTCAATGAATAGTATTAAGAATTGATATTTAACATAGAGAAGAAATTTAATGTTATTTTTAGTCGTAGGTTTAAATGACATGTTTTTTTAAATTGTATTTATAAAAAAGAAAAGATGAGAGGGTTTTTATGCCTGTTTGAGGAGGAGCAGTCGGGATACAGGCTCTACTCAAGCTGGCTTTTCCCTACTCCAAAAGACATTCGGCCCCGTTATGCTTCGCGGTTGGGCCTAAATAAATATTAGTTATAAAAAAAAAAAGTTCAATCAAAACCGAATTAGCATCCTGGTCTCCATCATTTAAAAAGTTTTCGTTAAAAATGAGCGTTCGTGAACCCATATTATATACTGAGAAAATTATTTATATGTAACCTACAGTTAAATTTTTTAACCGGTTAATGTCAAAGATGCCAGATGTTTTTGAAAAATGACTGCAACTGCTCGAAAAACCAAAAAAAAAACTGCTTGAAAACGAGGAGATAAGCCTGTATTACACTGTTTGCCTGCCACGCTTACCATGAAAAACCTATACCTAAGTAGAAATCACTCAAAATCCTTTTAAAGCGCACAAACTCAAAATTTGAGTAGAGAGGCTATACCTACTTCTGAGTTGTATGATCATATCTATAATTGGATAACGAAATATACCTAAAAATTGGTACCATATAAGATAAAACAGATACAAAAATGACTTGTTTTAACGCATATTGGGATGTTTAAGTTCATGATTATCAACAAAATAGGTAGTTTTAACGATTAAGTTCGTCAATTCAACCCATAACTAATTTGTTTTACAGATCATTGGTAATGCCAAGTGGGTAGTTTTAACATATCAGTGAGTTAACTTCACCCTAAACTAAGTAGCTTCTAATGACATATTTCTACAAAAATAAGTAATTTCAACCTAAAATAAAGTTCCTTTGACTCAATCCTATAGTATTGAGTACCCAAAAGTAAGTAATCTGGTATGAACTACAAATTGGGTAAAAATTACTCAACGATCGATAAAACTACCCAAAATTAAGCTCAAACTATTCACTATAAGCATTGAGAATTCCTGCAACAGAAATTGAAAATTTTGGTTCTTTAATACAAATAAAACTCAAAACACTAAAGATAATGTTTATAACATTGTTTATATTCCCTCCAACAACCGAAAGTTGCTTATCACACAATCGATCTTGAGGTGTGTCCGTTCGTTTTCTTGGTGGGACCTTCAACGCTGTAAATTTCCGGAAAACCAAAATCTGGCCCGTGCCACTCTGGCGCACACCAGTAGTTCATTCTCTGGTTCAGTGGCCCCGCAGGCGATACCACTTTCTGTGCGGGTGGTTTTGCTTTCGGAAGGAAGTCTACAAGAAACAGGATTTTTATTAGACTATGGAGAATTTTGCATTTGAAAATCACAAACCTTACCTTTCGCTACTCGATGAGGATATTTCATTCATTTTGAATATTTCAAAGCAAACAAAATACAACTCCAAACCTTCTTTCACTAGAAACCCGAATTTTAAGCACTCGTAGAAAAAAACACTGTTGATTTCACAACTGTTTCTTTCTTGACAGCACTGGCAGGTTAAAAATTTTCATCCAAAATTAGGTAAACAATAACCTCTCGAGCAGCGAAAATTCGAAACATTTCATTCAAACATAGATATGGTGCATTGATCCATCATATGAGTTTTTTCTACAAATTTCACTTAATCAAAGTTACTCAAAATCGCAGTTCGCTTAGGCGAACTCAAAAATTGGTAGTTTTCGTACTCATAATTAGGTAGCTTCATTTAACCGTGGAGAGGGAGAAACGAATACTACACTCAAAACAGATAACATGCAAATATAAGATTATTTAGTCCCTAGATAAGTAATGTCGCTAGTGTGCCCATTGTATTCGAGGCAAATCATGTTGCACAAAAGATCCCAAGCACTAGAGTCGATTTGTCGAGATTCGACTTGAAAACTGCTTTGAGAATCATGATCTAGTAGACCTACCTCTATTTTTAACCTTGTTATGGGCAAAAACTGCCAAAAGAAAAAGCAGACTACACTGAACCAAATTGCTCGCACATGAATGTGTTATCATTGCTTGACTTTAGCTTTTAACGATTGTATATCATTTTAAGTCTGTAGTACACTCTTTGTCTAATGGTCAAATATTTGACCATCTGACATAATGGTCAAATTTATTTGACATCATGGTTGTTGTTTTTCCGTGTTTGCCCCATGTTAAAATTGGAGAGTGACAAACAATTATATTTTACCAAATTTTTATCTGTCAAAAAGTGACAAATATTTGACGCTCGGTCAAAGAGTGTAATACAGGCTTTAGAACTGATTATCACCCTTTGCTTGCGCAGTTCAAATAAATAAGGGTAACACTGAACAGTTAAAATGATTGTTATTAACTATGGGAAAAATTATGGACGAGCACATCGAAAGTGAAACAGTGTGAAACTGAATCGTAAAACAGTTCATGTTTGTGTATGATTTCACTAACCCATTCCCGGCGGAGAGTAATCAGATTTTACCTCGAAAAATGACCTTCGAACTCTTGTTATTCAGCAACTACGCGTTCAATTAATACAAACTAGGTTGCGTATTTTAGAATGATCTGTTCTCAAACCGCATTTAATAGTTTAATCGTTCAAAATATCAAGTTTAATTGTAAAGTTGTAATCCAAGTTCAGATGTCAGGTGATGCCATACACGCTTACCGGGAAAAACCTATACATAAGTAGAAATCACTCAAAATCCCCTTAAAGCGCACAAACTCAAGAGCTGAGTAGAAAGACTGTACCTACTATTGAGTTATATGATCATACTTATAATTGGATAACGAAATATACCTAAAAATTGGTAGCATATGAGATATAACAGATACAAAAATGACTGGTTTCAACGCATATCAGGATGTTTCAGTTCATGATTATTAACAAAAACAGGTAGTTTTAACGATTAAGTTCGTCAATTTAACCCACAACTAGTTTGTTTTACAGATCAATGATAATGCAAAGTGGGTAGTTTTAACATATCAGTGAGTAAACTTCACCCAAAACTAAGTAGCTTGACATATTTCCACAAAAAAAAATTCCACCCAAAATTAAGTTCTTTTTAGTCAATTCGATAGTACTGAGTACCCAAAAGTAAGGAACCTGGCATGAACTGCAAATTGGGTAAAAATTACTCAACGATCGAAAAACTACCCATAATTAAGCTCAAACTACTCAAATTAAGCATTGAGAAATCCTGCAGTGAAAAATTGAAATATTGCTGCAGCAGTATTGCTAGTAAAATTCAATGGTGAGCCGCTCGTCAAACATACAATCAGTTTGAGGTAAATAACTTTTTCTACAAGCATCGTAGCGTTTTACGGTCTTCAGAAGAGTTTTTCCCAGGAAAATTTCCTACAAATATCATGTATGGATATGTTTTTAGGAGTCAACTGGACATCTCTAGAGAATAAGTTTTGAAAAAGTTGATTTATCCATGTAAAATCGTATGGAAACTTTAAAAATCGGGCGCAAAAATATAGTTACACCGATCGATCGGAAAAGTAACACGTTTGTTATAGGACCCATAAGGAAGACGAAAAGTGCATGGGAGCTAGAATTTATTTTTTGTCCCACCCTAGTGTGCAGGTAGTCTTCAAAAGATGTACTATACCGAAAAATATGTTAACTATGAAGCGATAGGCAATCAAAGGTCAATCCAAACGAAACCGAAAACGCGACCGACTTGTTGAACAGTTCAAGACGCAGTTTTGTGAACGTTTGTTCTGAAAAAAATAACTCAGTATCCATCTGGCTTTTCTACGTACGGAAGGAGAACAAAAGCCAAGATGCGATTAAATTAGACTCACCTTAATGTTAAAGCCCGAGCTACAGGGTCATTTGAGTGAATCACCATGAAAACGCGCTTCACAAATTCTTCTACATTCAAAATTTTTTCAAGATGTTTTTCACTTTGTTGACAAACGCGTAGAACCCACAATCTAGATAAATTAGAACTAATATAAATGGTTACGCTAGCTGTCTTTTAGAAGAAATGTTTTACCTAATACGAAAAAATTCTGCCAGTTTCAGGAAAGATGAGTTAATAAGAACTGGGAACGGGTACTTTTCAAAAAGTTTTGGAAACCTAATAATAGCTTCGCATTGTTCTCCCATTTTCGCAGAACGCAGACCTGAAAATTGGATTTGTTTTTTGTCCATTCTGTATTTTCAAAAATGATAATACCTTTATCAAGTTCAATCAAACATGAAATCCATGGAATCCCCGAACACCTCAGACCAACAGTTGTGCCATCAATATTTTCGGCAAAATTTGGTCACCTTCCAGAAGATAGTTCCTTCTTCACGGACGGATCTGTAATGGATGGACATTCCGGATATGGCGTTTTCAACACAGATCATCGCATATCCCGCAAATTGGCACAACCTTGCTCCATATACGTAGCTGAATTGGCTGCCATACACAATTCGCTGCGAATTATCGAGCTCAAGACACCAGGCAATTATTTCATCTTTTCGGACAGCCTCAGTTCTATCGAAGCTCTCCGATCGATTAAACCGGTCAAGCACCCGTCCTATTTCCTCCCAGAAATTAGACGGATATTAGAAGTGCTGGTTGATCGGTCTTTCATTATCTGCTTTGTGTGGGTCCCCTCTCATTTCTCAATCCCAGGCAATGAAGAAGCTGATCTATTAGCGAAAAGGGGTGCCATAGAAGGAGATATATTTGATAGACCGATCACCTATACCGAGTATCTTCACCTGCCTCGACAAATGGCCCTGGCAAACTGGCAGGAAAGGTGGGATAAAGACGACCTTGGGCGATGGATGGACTCGATCTCGCCCAAAGTGTCTACAAAAGCTTGGTTCAAAGGGTTAGATTTAACTCGGGATTTCATTCGAGTTATTTCGCGCCTAATGTCCAATCACTATGTTGCAAACGCACACCTCTATCGAATTAACTTGGTCGATAGTAATATGTGCGAATGTGGAGGATACGAAGACATCGACCACATAGTTTTCGTATGCCCAAAGTATCATAGAGCAAGGACCAAGCTTAAAGATTCTCTCAAAAAACAGAAAGTGACGTCTACGATTCAGGTACGGGATGCGCTTGCTAGCCGTAACCCCGCGCTTGTAATACCTATTTATGACTTTTTAAAAGATATCAAATATCAAATTTGATTATCTCCTTGCTGTTTCTGCTTATTCTTCCCAACACAACTACCCTCAAAAAGTTTCACACTAATTCTGTTCCTTTTTTCTTCTTTCTTGTGTTATTCTTTTTAGAGAAACATGAATCATTGCTTCTTTCTGAGAGACATGATCCACCAAACTTGGGTATAAGTTTTGATTTCGAAGAGATAAGGAACCATCACACCTCAATGAATAGTATTAAGAATTGATATTTAACATAGAGAAGAAATTTAATGTTATTTTTAGTCGTAGGTTTAAATGACATGTATTTTTAAATTGTATTTATAAAAAAGAAAAGATGAGAGGGTTTTTATGCCTGTTTGAGGAGGAGCAGTCGGGATACAGGCTCTACTCAAGCTGGCTTTTCCCTACTCCAAAAGACATTCGGCCCCGTTATGCTTCGCGGTTGGGCCTAAATAAATATTAGTTATAAAAAAAAAAGTTCAATCAAAACCGAATTAGCATCCTGGTCTCCATCATTTAAAAAGTTTTCGTTAAAAATGAGCGTTCGTGAACCCATATTATATACTGAGAAAATTATTTATATGTAACCTACAGTTAAATTTTTTAACCGGTTAATGTCAAAGATGCCAGATGTTTTTGAAAAATGACTGCAACTGCTCGAAAAACCAAAAAAAAAACTGCTTGAAAACGAGGAGATAAGCCTGTATTACACTGTTTGCCTGCCACGCTTACCATGAAAAACCTATACCTAAGTAGAAATCACTCAAAATCCTTTTAAAGCGCACAAACTCAAAATTTGAGTAGAGAGGCTATACCTACTTCTGAGTTGTATGATCATATCTATAATTGGATAACGAAATATACCTAAAAATTGGTACCATATAAGATAAAACAGATACAAAAATGACTTGTTTTAACGCATATTGGGATGTTTAAGTTCATGATTATCAACAAAATAGGTAGTTTTAACGATTAAGTTCGTCAATTCAACCCATAACTAATTTGTTTTACAGATCATTGGTAATGCCAAGTGGGTAGTTTTAACATATCAGTGAGTTAACTTCACCCTAAACTAAGTAGCTTCTAATGACATATTTCTACAAAAATAAGTAATTTCAACCTAAAATAAAGTTCTTTTTACTCAATCCTATAGTATTGAGTACCCAAAAGTAAGTAATCTGGTATGAACTACAAATTGGGTAAAAATTACTCAACGATCGATAAAACTACCCAAAATTAAGCTCAAACTATTCACTATAAGCATTGAGAATTCCTGCAACAGAAATTGAAAATTTTGGTTTTTTAATACAAATAAAACTCAAAACACTAAAGATAATGTTTATAACATTGTTTATATTCCCTCCAACAACCGAAAGTTGCTTATCACACAATCGATCTTGAGGTGTGTCCGTTCGTTTTCTTGGTGGGACCTTCAACGCTGTAAATTTCCGGAAAACCAAAATCTGGCCCGTGCCACTCTGGCGCACACCAGTAGTTTATTCTCTGGTTCAGTGGCCCCGCAGGCGATACCACTTTCTGTGCGGGTGGTTTTGCTTTCGGAAGGAAGTCTACAAGAAACAGGATTTTTATTAGACTATGGAGAATTTTGCATTTGAAAATCACAAACCTTACCTTTCGCTAATCGATGAGGATATTTTATTCATTTTGAATATTTCAAAGCAAACAAAATACAACTCCAAACCTTCTTTCACTAGAAACCCGAATTTTAAGCACTCGTAGAAAAAAAACACTGTTGATTTCACAACTGTTTCTTTCTTGACAGCACTGGCAGGTTAAAAATTTTCATCCAAAATTAGGTAAACAATAACCTCTCGAGCAGCGAAAATTCGAAACATTTCATTCAAACATAGATATGGTGCATTGATCCATCATATGAGTTTTTTCTACAAATTTCACTTAATCAAAGTTACTCAAAATCGCAGTTCGCTTAGGCGAACTCAAAAATTGGTAGTTTTCGTACTCATAATTAGGTAGCTTCATTTAACCGTGGAGAGGGAGAAACGAATACTACACTCAAAACAGATAATATGCAAATATAAGATTATTTAGTCCCTAGATAAGTAATGTCGCTAGTGTGCCCATTGTATTCGAGGCAAATCATGTTGCACAAAAGATCCCAAGCACTAGAGTCGATTTGTCGAGATTCGACTTGAAAACTGCTTTGAGAATCATGATCTAGTAGACCTACCTCTATTTTTAACCTTGTTATGGGCAAAAACTGCCAAAGGAAAAAGCAGACTACACTGAACCAAATTGCTCGCACATGAATGTGTTATCATTGCTTGACTTTAGCTTTTAACGATTGTATATCATTTTAAGTCTGTAGTACACTCTTTGTCTAATGGTCAAATATTTGACCATCTGACATAATGGTCAAATTTATTTGACATCATGGTTGTTGTTTTTCCGTGTTTGCCCCATGTTAAAATTGGAGAGTGACAAACAATTATATTTTACCAAATTTTTATCTGTCAAAAAGTGACAAATATTTGACGCTCGGTCAAAGAGTGTAATACAGGCTTTAGAACTGATTATCACCCTTTGCTTGCGCAGTTCAAATAAATAAGGGTAACACTGAACAGTTAAAATGATTGTTATTAACTATGGGAAAAATTATGGACGAGCACATCGAAAGTGAAACGGTGTGAAACTGAATCGTAAAACAGTTCATGTTTGTGTATGATTTCACTAACCCATTCCCGGCGGAGAGTAATCAGATTTTACCTCGAAAAATGACCTTCGAACTCTTGTTATTCAGCAACTACGCGTTCAATTAATACAAACTAGGTTGCGTATTTTAGAATGATCTGTTCTCAAACCGCATTTAATAGTTTAATCGTTCAAAATATCAAGTTTAATTGTAAAGTTGTAATCCAAGTTCAGATGTCAGGTGATGCCATACACGCTTACCGGGAAAAACCTATACATAAGTAGAAATCACTCAAAATCCCCTTAAAGCGCACAAACTCAAGAGCTGAGTAGAAAGACTGTACCTACTATTGAGTTATATGATCATACTTATAATTGGATAACGAAATATACCTAAAAATTGGTAGCATATGAGATATAACAGATACAAAAATGACTGGTTTCAACGCATATCAGGATTTTTCAGTTCATGATTATTAACAAAAACAGGTAGTTTTAACGATTAAGTTCGTCAATTTAACCCACAACTAGTTTGTTTTACAGATCAATGATAATGAAAAGTGGGTAGTTTTAACATATCAGTGAGTAAACTTCACCCAAAACTAAGTAGCTTGACATATTTCCACAAAAAAAAATTCCACCCAAAATTAAGTTCTTTTTAGTCAATTCGATAGTACTGAGTACCCAAAAGTAAGGAACCTGGCATGAACTGCAAATTGGGTAAAAATTACTCAACGATCGAAAAACTACCCATAATTAAGCTCAAACTACTCAAATTAAGCATTGAGAAATCCTGCAGTGAAAAATTGAAATATTGCTGCAGCAGTATTGCTAGTAAAATTCAATGGTGAGCCGCTCGTCAAACATACAATCAGTTTGAGGTAAATAACTTTTTCTACAAGCATCGTAGCGTTTTACGGTCTTCAGAAGAGTTTTTCCCAGGAAAATTTCCTACAAATATCATGTATGGATATGTTTTTAGGAGTCAACTGGACATCTCTAGAGAATAAGTTTTGAAAAAGTTGATTTATCCATGTAAAATCGTATGGAAACTTTAAAAATCGGGCGCAAAAATATAGTTACACCGATCGATCGGAAAAGTAACACGTTTGTTATAGGACCCATAAGGAAGACGAAAAGTGCATGGGAGCTAGAATTTATTTTTTGTCCCACCCTAGTGTGCAGGTAGTCTTCAAAAGATGTACTATACCGAAAAATATGTTAACTATGAAGCGATAGGCAATCAAAGGTCAATCCAAACGAAACCGAAAACGCGACCGACTTGTTGAACAGTTCAAGACGCAGTTTTGTGAACGTTTGTTCTGAAAAAAATAACTCAGTATCCATCTGGCTTTTCTACGTACGGAAGGAGAACAAAAGCCAAGATGCGATTAAATTAGACTCACCTTAATGTTAAAGCCCGAGCTACAGGGTCATTTGAGTGAATCACCATGAAAACGCGCTTCACAAATTCTTCTACATTCAAAATTTTTTCAAGATGTTTTTCACTTTGTTGACAAACGCGTAGAACCCACAATCTAGATAAATTAGAACTAATATAAATGGTTACGCTAGCTTAAAAGAAATGTTTTACCCAATACGAAAAAATTCCGCCAGTTTCAGGAAAGATGAGTTAATAAGAACTGGGAACGGGTACTTTTCAAAAAGTTTTGGAAACCTAATAATAGCTTCGCATTGTTCTCCCATTTTCGCAGAACGCAGACCTGAAAATTGGATTTGTTTTTTGTCCATTCTGTATTTTCAAAAATGATAATACCTTTATCAAGTTCAATCAAACATGAAATCCATGGAATCCCCGAACACCTCAGACCAACAGTTGTGCCATCAATATTTTCGGCAAAATTTGGTCACCTTCCAGAAGATAGTTCCTTCTTCACGGACGGATCTGTGATGGATGGACATTCCGGATATGGCGTTTTCAACACAGATCATCGCATATCCCGCAAATTGGCACAAACTTGCTCCATATACGTAGCTGAATTGGCTGCCATACACAATTCGCTGCGAATTATCGAGCTCAAGACACCAGGCAATTATTTCATCTTTTCGGACAGCCTCAGTTCTATCGAAGCTCTCCGATCGATTAAACCGGTCAAGCACCCGTCCTATTTCCTCCCAGAAATTAGACGGATATTAGAAGTGCTGGTTGATCGGTCTTTCATTATCTGCTTTGTGTGGGTCCCCTCTCATTGCTCAATCCCAGGCAATGAAGAAGCTGATCTATTAGCGAAAAGGGGTGCCATAGAAGGAGATATATTTGATAGACCGATCACCTATACCGAGTATCTTCACCTGCCTCGACAAATGGCCCTGGCAAACTGGCAGGAAAGGTGGGATAAAGACGACCTTGGGCGATGGATGGACTCGATCTCGCCCAAAGTGTCTACAAAAGCTTGGTTCAAAGGGTTAGATTTAACTCGGGATTTCATTCGAGTTATTTCGCGCCTAATGTCCAATCACTATGTTGCAAACGCACACCTCTATCGAATTAACTTGGTCGATAGTAATATGTGCGAATGTGGAGGATACGAAGACATCGACCACATAGTTTTCGTATGCCCAAAGTATCATAGAGCAAGGACCAAGCTTAAAGATTCTCTCAAAAAACAGAAAGTGACGTCTACGATTCAGGTACGGGATGCGCTTGCTAGCCGCAACCCCGCGCTTGTAATACCTATTTATGACTTTTTAAAAGATATCAAATATCAAATTTGATTATCTCCTTGCTGTTTCTGCTTATTTTTCCCAACACAACTACCCTCAAAAAGTTTCACACTAATTCTGTTCCTTTTTTCTTCTTTCTTGTGTTATTCTTTTTAGAGAAACATGAATCATTGCTTCTTTCTGAGAGACATGATCCACCAAACTTGGGTATAAGTTTTGATTTCGAAGAGATAAGGAACCATCACACCTCAATGAATAGTATTAAGAATTGATATTTAACATAGAGAAGAAATTTAATGTTATTTTTAGTCGTAGGTTTAAATGACATGTATTTTTAAATTGTATTTATAAAAAAGAAAAGATGAGAGGGTTTTTATGCCTGTTTGAGGAGGAGCAGTCGGGATACAGGCTCTACTCAAGCTGGCTTTTCCCTACTCCAAAAGACATTCGGCCCCGTTATGCTTCGCGGTTGGGCCTAAATAAATATTAGTTATAAAAAAAAAAAGTTCAATCAAAACCGAATTAGCATCCTGGTCTCCATCATTTAAAAAGTTTTCGTTAAAAATGAGCGTTCGTGAACCCATATTATATACTGAGAAAATTATTTATATGTAACCTACAGTTAAATTTTTTAACCGGTTAATGTCAAAGATGCCAGATGTTTTTGAAAAATGACTGCAACTGCTCGAAAAACCAAAAAAAAAACTGCTTGAAAACGAGGAGATAAGCCTGTATTACACTGTTTGCCTGCCACGCTTACCATGAAAAACCTATACCTAAGTAGAAATCACTCAAAATCCTTTTAAAGCGCACAAACTCAAAATTTGAGTAGAGAGGCTATACCTACTTCTGAGTTGTATGATCATATCTATAATTGGATAACGAAATATACCTAAAAATTGGTACCATATAAGATAAAACAGATACAAAAATGACTTGTTTTAACGCATATTGGGATGTTTAAGTTCATGATTATCAACAAAATAGGTAGTTTTAACGATTAAGTTCGTCAATTCAACCCATAACTAATTTGTTTTACAGATCATTGGTAATGCCAAGTGGGTAGTTTTAACATATCAGTGAGTTAACTTCACCCTAAACTAAGTAGCTTCTAATGACATATTTCTACAAAAATAAGTAATTTCAACCTAAAATAAAGTTCGTTTTACTCAATCCTATAGTATTGAGTACCCAAAAGTAAGTAATCTGGTATGAACTACAAATTGGGTAAAAATTACTCAACGATCGATAAAACTACCCAAAATTAAGCTCAAACTATTCACTATAAGCATTGAGAATTCCTGCAACAGAAATTGAAAATTTTGGTTTTTTAATACAAATAAAACTCAAAACACTAAAGATAATGTTTATAACATTGTTTATATTCCCTCCAACAACCGAAAGTTGCTTATCACACAATCGATCTTGAGGTGTGTCCGTTCGTTTTCTTGGTGGGACCTTCAACGCTGTAAATTTCCGGAAAACCAAAATCTGGCCCGTGCCACTCTGGCGCACACCAGTAGTTCATTCTCTGGTTCAGTGGCCCCGCAGGCGATACCACTTTCTGTGCGGGTGGTTTTGCTTTCGGAAGGAAGTCTACAAGAAACAGGATTTTTATTAGACTATGGAGAATTTTGCATTTGAAAATCACAAACCTTACCTTTCGCTAATCGATGAGGATATTTTATTCATTTTGAATATTTCAAAGCAAACAAAATACAACTCCAAACCTTCTTTCACTAGAAACCCGAATTTTAAGCACTCGTAGAAAAAAAACACTGTTGATTTCACAACTGTTTCTTTCTTGACAGCACTGGCAGGTTAAAAATTTTCATCCAAAATTAGGTAAACAATAACCTCTCGAGCAGCGAAAATTCGAAACATTTCATTCAAACATAGATATGGTGCATTGATCCATCATATGAGTTTTTTCTACAAATTTCACTTAATCAAAGTTACTCAAAATCGCAGTTCGCTTAGGCGAACTCAAAAATTGGTAGTTTTCGTACTCATAATTAGGTAGCTTCATTTAACCGTGGAGAGGGAGAAACGAATACTACACTCAAAACAGATAACATGCAAATATAAGATTATTTAGTCCCTAGATAAGTAATGTCGCTAGTGTGCCCATTGTATTCGAGGCAAATCATGTTGCACAAAAGATCCCAAGCACTAGAGTCGATTTGTCGAGATTCGACTTGAAAACTGCTTTGAGAATCATGATCTAGTAGACCTACCTCTATTTTTAACCTTGTTATGGGCAAAAACTGCCAAAGGAAAAAGCAGACTACACTGAACCAAATTGCTCGCACATGAATGTGTTATCATTGCTTGACTTTAGCTTTTAACGATTGTATATCATTTTAAGTCTGTAGTACACTCTTTGTCTAATGGTCAAATATTTGACCATCTGACATAATGGTCAAATTTATTTGACATCATGGTTGTTGTTTTTCCGTGTTTGCCCCATGTTAAAATTGGAGAGTGACAAACAATTATATTTTACCAAATTTTTATCTGTCGAAAAGTGACAAATATTTGACGTTCGGTCAAAGAGTGTAATACAGGCTTTAGCACTGATTATCACCCTTTGCTTGCGCAGTTCAAATAAATAAGGGTAACACTGAACAGTTAAAATGATTGTTATTAACTATGGGAAAAATTATGGACGAGCACATCGAAAGTGAAACGGTGTGAAACTGAATCGTAAAACAGTTCATGTTTGTGTATGATTTCACTAACCCATTCCCGGCGGAGAGTAATCAGATTTTACCTCGAAAAATGACCTTCGAACTCTTGTTATTCAGCAACTACGCGTTCAATTAATACAAACTAGGTTGCGTATTTTAGAATGATCTGTTCTCAAACCGCATTTAATAGTTTAATCGTTCAAAATATCAAGTTTAATTGTAAAGTTGTAATCCAAGTTCAGATGTCAGGTGATGCCATACACGCTTACCGGGAAAAACCTATACATAAGTAGAAATCACTCAAAATCCCCTTAAAGCGCACAAACTCAAGAGCTGAGTAGAAAGACTGTACCTACTATTGAGTTATATGATCATACTTATAATTGGATAACGAAATATACCTAAAAATTGGTAGCATATGAGATATAACAGATACAAAAATGACTGGTTTCAACGCATATCAGGATGTTTCAGTTCATGATTATTAACAAAAACAGGTAGTTTTAACGATTAAGTTCGTCAATTTAACCCACAACTAGTTTGTTTTACAGATCAATGATAATGCAAAGTGGGTAGTTTTAACATATCAGTGAGTAAACTTCACCCAAAACTAAGTAGCTTGACATATTTCCACAAAAAAAAATTCCACCCAAAATTAAGTTCTTTTTAGTCAATTCGATAGTACTGAGTACCCAAAAGTAAGGAACCTGGCATGAACTGCAAATTGGGTAAAAATTACTCAACGATCGAAAAACTACCCATAATTAAGCTCAAACTACTCAAATTAAGCATTGAGAAATCCTGCAGTGAAAAATTGAAATATTGCTGCAGCAGTATTGCTAGTAAAATTCAATGGTGAGCCGCTCGTCAAACATACAATCAGTTTGAGGTAAATAACTTTTTCTACAAGCATTGTAGCGTTTTACGGTCTTCAGAAGAGTTTTTTCCAGGAAAATTTCCTACAAATATCATGTATGGATATGTTTTTAGGAGTCAACTGGACATCTCTAGAGAATAAGTTTTGAAAAAGTTGATTTATCCATGTAAAATCGTATGGAAACTTTAAAAATCGGGCGCAAAAATATAGTTACACCGATCGATCGGAAAAGTAACACGTTTGTTATAGGACCCATAAGGAAGACGAAAAGTGCATGGGAGCTAGAATTTATTTTTTGTCCCACCCTAGTGTGCAGGTAGTCTTCAAAAGATGTACTATACCGAAAAATATGTTAACTATGAAGCGATAGGCAATCAAAGGTCAATCCAAACGAAACCGAAAACGCGACCGACTTGTTGAACAGTTCAAGACGCAGTTTTGTGAACGTTTGTTCTGAAAAAAATAACTCAGTATCCATCTGGCTTTTCTACGTACGGAAGGAGAACAAAAGCCAAGATGCGATTAAATTAGACTCACCTTAATGTTAAAGCCCGAGCTACAGGGTCATTTGAGTGAATCACCATGAAAACGCGCTTCACAAATTCTTCTACATTCAAAATTTTTTCAAGATGTTTTTCACTTTGTTGACAAACGCGTAGAACCCACAATCTAGATAAATTAGAACTAATATAAATGGTTACGCTAGCTGTCTTTTAGAAGAAATGTTTTACCCAATACGAAAAAATTCCGCCAGTTTCAGGAAAGATGAGTTAATAAGAACTGGGAACGGGTACTTTTCAAAAAGTTTTGGAAACCTAATAATAGCTTCGCATTGTTCTCCCATTTTCGCAGAACGCAGACCTGAAAATTGGATTTGTTTTTTGTCCATTCTGTATTTTCAAAAATGATAATACCTTTATCAAGTTCAATCAAACATGAAATCCATGGAATCCCCGAACACCTCAGACCAACAGTTGTGCCATCAATATTTTCGGCAAAATTTGGTCACCTTCCAGAAGATAGTTCCTTCTTCACGGACGGATCTGTAATGGATGGACATTCCGGATATGGCGTTTTCAACACAGATCATCGCATATCCCGCAAATTGGCACAACCTTGCTCCATATACGTAGCTGAATTGGCTGCCATACACAATTCGCTGCGAATTATCGAGCTCAAGACACCAGGCAATTATTTCATCTTTTCGGACAGCCTCAGTTCTATCGAAGCTCTCCGATCGATTAAACCGGTCAAGCACCCGTCCTATTTCCTCCCAGAAATTAGACGGATATTAGAAGTGCTGGTTGATCGGTCTTTCATTATCTGCTTTGTGTGGGTCCCCTCTCATTGCTCAATCCCAGGCAATGAAGAAGCTGATCTATTAGCGAAAAGGGGTGCCATAGAAGGAGATATATTTGATAGACCGATCACCTATACCGAGTATCTTCACCTGCCTCGACAAATGGCCCTGGCAAACTGGCAGGAAAGGTGGGATAAAGACGACCTTGGGTGATGGATGGACTCGATCTCGCCCAAAGTGTCTACAAAAGCTTGGTTCAAAGGGTTAGATTTAACTCGGGATTTCATTCGAGTTATTTCGCGCCTAATGTCCAATCACTATGTTGCAAACGCACACCTCTATCGAATTAACTTGGTCGATAGTAATATGTGCGAATGTGGAGGATACGAAGACATCGACCACATAGTTTTCGTATGCCCAAAGTATCATAGAGCAAGGACCAAGCTTAAAGATTCTCTCAAAAAACAGAAAGTGACGTCTACGATTCAGGTACGGGATGCGCTTGCTAGCCGCAACCCCGCGCTTGTAATACCTATTTATGACTTTTTAAAAGATATCAAATATCAAATTTGATTATCTCCTTGCTGTTTCTGCTTATTTTCCCAACACAACTACCCTCAAAAAGTTTCACACTAATTCTGTTCCTTTTTTCTTCTTTCTTGTGTTATTCTTTTTAGAGAAACATGAATCATTGCTTCTTTCTGAGAGACATGATCCACCAAACTTGGGTATAAGTTTTGGTTTCGAAGAGATAAGGAACCATCACACCTCAATGAATAGTATTAAGAATTGATATTTAACATAGAGAAGAAATTTAATGTTATTTTTAGTCGTAGGTTTAAATGACATGTATTTTTAAATTGTATTTATAAAAAAGAAAAGATGAGAGGGTTTTTATGCCTGTTTGAGAAGGAGCAGTCGGGATACAGGCTCTACTCAAGCTGGCTTTTCCCTACTCCAAAAGACATTCGGCCCCGTTATGCTTCGCGGTTGAGCCTAAATAAATATTAGTTATAAAAAAAAAAAAGTTCAATCAAAACCGAATTAGCATCCTGGTCTCCATCATTTAAAAAGTTTTCGTTAAAAATGAGCGTTCGTGAACCCATATTATATACTGAGAAAATTATTTATATGTAACCTACAGTTAAATTTTTTAACCGGTTAATGTCAAAGATGCCAGATGTTTTTGAAAAATGACTGCAACTGCTCGAAAAACCAAAAAAAAACTGCTTGAAAACGAGGAGATAAGCCTGTATTACACTGTTTGCCTGCCACGCTTACCATGAAAAACCTATACCTAAGTAGAAATCACTCAAAATCCTTTTAAAGCGCACAAACTCAAAATTTGAGTAGAGAGGCTATACCTACTTCTGAGTTGTATGATCATATCTATAATTGGATAACGAAATATACCTAAAAATTGGTACCATATAAGATAAAACAGATACAAAAATGACTTGTTTTAACGCATATTGGGATGTTTAAGTTCATGATTATCAACAAAATAGGTAGTTTTAACGATTAAGTTCGTCAATTCAACCCATAACTAATTTGTTTTACAGATCATTGGTAATGCCAAGTGGGTAGTTTTAACATATCAGTGAGTTAACTTCACCCTAAACTAAGTAGCTTCTAATGACATATTTCTACAAAAATAAGTAATTTCAACCTAAAATAAAGTTCTTTTTACTCAATCCTATAGTATTGAGTACCCAAAAGTAAGTAATCTGGTATGAACTACAAATTGGGTAAAAATTACTCAACGATCGATAAAACTACCCAAAATTAAGCTCAAACTATTCACTATAAGCATTGAGAATTCCTGCAACAGAAATTGAAAATTTTGGTTTTTTAATACAAATAAAACTCAAAACACTAAAGATAATGTTTATAACATTGTTTATATTCCCTCCAACAACCGAAAGTTGCTTATCACACAATCGATCTTGAGGTGTGTCCGTTCGTTTTCTTGGTGGGACCTTCAACGCTGTAAATTTCCGGAAAACCAAAATCTGGCCCGTGCCACTCTGGCGCACACCAGTAGTTCATTCTCTGGTTCAGTGGCCCCGCAGGCGATACCACTTTCTGTGCGGGTGGTTTTGCTTTCGGAAGGAAGTCTACAAGAAACAGGATTTTTATTAGACTATGGAGAATTTTGCATTTGAAAATCACAAACCTTACCTTTCGCTAATCGATGAGGATATTTTATTCATTTTGAATATTTCAAAGCAAACAAAATACAACTCCAAACCTTCTTTCACTAGAAACCCGAATTTTAAGCACTCGTAGAAAAAAAACACTGTTGATTTCACAACTGTTTCTTTCTTGACAGCACTGGCAGGTTAAAAATTTTCATCCAAAATTAGGTAAACAATAACCTCTCGAGCAGCGAAAATTCGAAACATTTCATTCAAACATAGATATGGTGCATTGATCCATCATATGAGTTTTTTCTACAAATTTCACTTAATCAAAGTTACTCAAAATCGCAGTTCGCTTAGGCGAACTCAGAAATTGGTAGTTTTCGTACTCATGATTAGGTAGCTTCATTTAACCGTGGAGAGGGAGAAACGAATACTACACTCAAAACAGATAACATGCAAATATAAGATTATTTAGTCCCTAGATAAGTAATGTCGCTAGTGTGCCCATTGTATTCGAGGCAAATCATGTTGCACAAAAGATCCCAAGCACTAGAGTCGATTTGTCGAGATTCGACTTGAAAACTGCTTTGAGAATCATGATCTAGTAGACCTACCTCTATTTTTAACCTTGTTATGGGCAAAAACTGCCAAAGGAAAAAGCAGACTACACTGAACCAAATTGCTCGCACATGAATGTGTTATCATTGCTTGACTTTAGCTTTTAACGATTGTATATCATTTTAAGTCTGTAGTACACTCTTTGTCTAATGGTCAAATATTTGACCATCTGACATAATGGTCAAATTTATTTGACATCATGGTTGTTGTTTTTCCGTGTTTGCCCCATGTTAAAATTGGAGAGTGACAAACAATTATATTTTACCAAATTTTTATCTGTCAAAAAGTGACAAATATTTGACGCTCGGTCAAAGAGTGTAATACAGGCTTTAGAACTGATTATCACCCTTTGCTTGCGCAGTTCAAATAAATAAGGGTAACACTGAACAGTTAAAATGATTGTTATTAACTATGGGAAAAATTATGGACGAGCACATCGAAAGTGAAACGGTGTGAAACTGAATCGTAAAACAGTTCATGTTTGTGTATGATTTCACTAACCCATTCCCGGCGGAGAGTAATCAGATTTTACCTCGAAAAATGACCTTCGAACTCTTGTTATTCAGCAACTACGCGTTCAATTAATACAAACTAGGTTGCGTATTTTAGAATGATCTGTTCTCAAACCGCATTTAATAGTTTAATCGTTCAAAATATCAAGTTTAATTGTAAAGTTGTAATCCAAGTTCAGATGTCAGGTGATGCCATACACGCTTACCGGGAAAAACCTATACATAAGTAGAAATCACTCAAAATCCCCTTAAAGCGCACAAACTCAAGAGCTGAGTAGAAAGACTGTACCTACTATTGAGTTATATGATCATACTTATAATTGGATAACGAAATATACCTAAAAATTGGTAGCATATGAGATATAACAGATACAAAAATGACTGGTTTCAACGCATATCAGGATGTTTCAGTTCATGATTATTAACAAAAACAGGTAGTTTTAACGATTAAGTTCGTCAATTTAACCCACAACTAGTTTGTTTTACAGATCAATGATAATGCAAAGTGGGTAGTTTTAACATATCAGTGAGTAAACTTCACCCAAAACTAAGTAGCTTGACATATATCCACAAAAAAAAATTCCACCCAAAATTAAGTTCTTTTTAGTCAATTCGATAGTACTGAGTACCCAAAAGTAAGGAACCTGGCATGAACTGCAAATTGGGTAAAAATTACTCAACGATCGAAAAACTACCCATAATTAAGCTCAAACTACTCAAATTAAGCATTGAGAAATCCTGCAGTGAAAAATTGAAATATTGCTGCAGCAGTATTGCTAGTAAAATTCAATGGTGAGCCGCTCGTCAAACATACAATCAGTTTGAGGTAAATAACTTTTTCTACAAGCATCGTAGCGTTTTACGGTCTTCAGAAGAGTTTTTCCCAGGAAAATTTCCTACAAATATCATGTATGGATATGTTTTTAGGAGTCAACTGGACATCTCTAGAGAATAAGTTTTGAAAAAGTTGATTTATCCATGTAAAATCGTATGGAAACTTTAAAAATCGGGCGCAAAAATATAGTTACACCGATCGATCGGAAAAGTAACACGTTTGTTATAGGACCCATAAGGAAGACGAAAAGTGCATGGGAGCTAGAATTTATTTTTTGTCCCACCCTAGTGTGCAGGTAGTCTTCAAAAGATGTACTATACCGAAAAATATGTTAACTATGAAGCGATAGGCAATCAAAGGTCAATCCAAACGAAACCGAAAACGCGACCGACTTGTTGAACAGTTCAAGACGCAGTTTTGTGAACGTTTGTTCTGAAAAAAATAACTCAGTATCCATCTGGCTTTTCTACGTACGGAAGGAGAACAAAAGCCAAGATGCGATTAAATTAGACTCACCTTAATGTTAAAGCCCGAGCTACAGGGTCATTTGAGTGAATCACCATGAAAACGCGCTTCACAAATTCTTCTACATTCAAAATTTTTTCAAGATGTTTTTCACTTTGTTGACAAACGCGTAGAGCCCACAATCTAGATAAATTAGAACTAATATAAATGGTTACGCTAGCTGTCTTTTAGAAGAAATGTTTTACCCAATACGAAAAAATTCCGCCAGTTTCAGGAAAGATGAGTTAATAAGAACTGGGAACGGGTACTTTTCAAAAAGTTTTGGAAACCTAATAATAGCTTCGCATTGTTCTCCCATTTTCGCAGAACGCAGACCTGAAAATTGGATTTGTTTTTTGTCCATTCTGTATTTTCAAAAATGATAATACCTTTATCAAGTTCAATCAAACATGAAATCCATGGAATCCCCGAACACCTCAGACCAACAGTTGTGCCATCAATATTTTCGGCAAAATTTGGTCACCTTCCAGAAGATAGTTCCTTCTTCACGGACGGATCTGTAATGGATGGACATTCCGGATATGGCGTTTTCAACACAGATCATCGCATATCCCGCAAATTGGCACAACCTTGCTCCATATACGTAGCTGAATTGGCTGCCATACACAATTCGCTGCGAATCATCGAGCTCAAGACACCAGGCAATTATTTCATCTTTTCGGACAGCCTCAGTTCTATCGAAGCTCTCCGATCGATTAAACCGGTCAAGCACCCGTCCTATTTCCTCCCAGAAATTAGACGGATATTAGAAGTGCTGGTTGATCGGTCTTTCATTATCTGCTTTGTGTGGGTCCCCTCTCATTGCTCAATCCCAGGCAATGAAGAAGCTGATCTATTAGCAAAAAGGGGTGCCATAGAAGGAGATATATTTGATAGACCGATCACCTATACCGAGTATCTTCACCTGCCTCGACAAATGGCCCTGGCAAACTGGCAGGAAAGGTGGGATAAAGACGACCTTGGGCGATGGATGCACTCGATCTCGCCCAAAGTGTCTACAAAAGCTTGGTTCAAAGGGTTAGATTTAACTCGGGATTTCATTCGAGTTATTTCGCGCCTAATGTCCAATCACTATGTTGCAAACGCACACCTCTATCGAATTAACTTGGTCGATAGTAATATGTGCGAATGTGGAGGATACGAAGACATCGACCACATAGTTTTCGTATGCCCAAAGTATCATAGAGCAAGGACCAAGCTTAAAGATTCTCTCAAAAAACAGAAAGTGACGTCTACGATTCAGGTACGGGATGCGCTTGCTAGCCGCAACCCCGCGCTTGTAATACCTATTTATGACTTTTTAAAAGATATCAAATATCAAATTTGATTATCTCCTTGCTGTTTCTGCTTATTTTTCCCAACACAACTACCCTCAAAAAGTTTCACACTAATTCTGTTCCTTTTTTCTTCTTTCTTGTGTTATTCTTTTTAGAGAAACATGAATCATTGCTTCTTTCTGAGAGACATGATCCACCAAACTTAGGTATAAGTTTTGATTTCGAAGAGATAAGGAACCATCACACCTCAATGAATAGTATTAAGAATTGATATTTAACATAGAGAAGAAATTTAATGTTATTTTTAGTCGTAGGTTTAAATGACATGTATTTTTAAATTGTATTTATAAAAAAGAAAAGATGAGAGGGTTTTTATGCCTGTTCGAGGAGGAGCAGTCGGGATACAGGCTCTACTCAAGCTGGCTTTTCCCTACTCCAAAAGACATTCGGCCCCGTTATGCTTCGCGGTTGGGCCTAAATAAATATTAGTTATAAAAAAAAAAAGTTCAATCAAAACCGAATTAGCATCCTGGTCTCCATCATTTAAAAAGTTTTCGTTAAAAATGAGCGTTCGTGAACCCATATTATATACTGAGAAAATTATTTATATGTAACCTACAGTTAAATTTTTTAACCGGTTAATGTCAAAGATGCCAGATGTTTTTGAAAAATGACTGCAACTGCTCGAAAAACCAAAAAAAAACTGCTTGAAAACGAGGAGATAAGCCTGTATTACACTGTTTGCCTGCCACGCTTACCATGAAAAACCTATACCTAAGTAGAAATCACTCAAAATCCTTTTAAAGCGCACAAACTCAAAATTTGAGTAGAGAGGCTATACCTACTTCTGAGTTGTATGATCATATCTATAATTGGATAACGAAATATACCTAAAAATTGGTACCATATAAGATAAAACAGATACAAAAATGACTTGTTTTAACGCATATTAAGATGTTTAAGTTCATGATTATCAACAAAATAGGTAGTTTTAACGATTAAGTTCGTCAATTCAACCCATAACTAATTTGTTTTACAGATCATTGGTAATGCCAAGTGGGTAGTTTTAACATATCAGTGAGTTAACTTCACCCTAAACTAAGTAGCTTCTAATGACATATTTCTACAAAAATAAGTAATTTCAACCTAAAATAAAGTTCTTTTTACTCAATCCTATAGTATTGAGTACCCAAAAGTAAGTAATCTGGTATGAACTACAAATTGGGTAAAAATTACTCAACGATCGATAAAACTACCCAAAATTAAGCTCAAACTATTCACTATAAGCATTGAGAATTCCTGCAACAGAAATTGAAAATTTTGGTTTTTTAATACAAATAAAAATCAAAACACTAAAGATAATGTTTATAACATTGTTTATATTCCCTCCAACAACCGAAAGTTGCTTATCACACAATCGATCTTGAGGTGTGTCCGTTCGTTTTCTTGGTGGGACCTTCAACGCTGTAAATTTCCGGAAAACCAAAATCTGGCCCGTGCCACTCTGGCGCACACCAGTAGTTCATTCTCTGGTTCAGTGGCCCCGCAGGCGATACCACTTTCTGTGCGGGTGGTTTTGCTTTCGGAAGGAAGTCTACAAAAAACAGGATTTTTATTAGACTATGGAGAATTTTGCATTTGAAAATCACAAACCTTACCTTTCGCTAATCGATGAGGATATTTTATTCATTTTGAATATTTCAAAGCAAACAAAATACAACTCCAAACCTTCTTTCACTAGAAACCCGAATTTTAAGCACTCGTAGAAAAAAACACTGTTGATTTCACAACTGTTTCTTTCTTGACAGCACTGGCAGGTTAAAAATTTTCATCCAAAATTAGGTAAACAATAACCTCTCGAGCAGCGAAAATTCAAAACATTTCATTCAAACATAGATATGGTGCATTGATCCATCATATGAGTTTTTTCTACAAATTTCACTTAATCAAAGTTACTCAAAATCGCAGTTCGCTTAGGCGAACTCAAAAATTGGTAGTTTTCGTACTCATAATTAGGTAGCTTCATTTAACCGTGTAGGGTACCTCCACTTTTTTCAAAAGTGGGTGATATCTAACTCACTTTCCATAACTTAAGATTTTGGAGGTGTTTGGAAAATTTCTAGTATGAGCGAATGTTACACTCAACAAGACCTACAACCTACGGTAGGTCAGTTCAGAAGTTCTTGTGTTTTTTCACCATTTGTAGCACCGCGAAATAATTGTGGGATAGAAGCCAAAAATTCTGGTTTTCTTGAAAAATGTATAACTCAGTCAAATATTCACCGATTTTCACAAAACCACTTTTGTTTGATTCGTCATTGAATATAATTTCAAAAGTTTAGTGTATTTGTAGTTTTCGTATGCCCAAAGTATCATAGAGCAAGGACCAAGCTTAAAGATTCTCTCAAAAAACAGAAAGTGACGTCTACGATTCAGGTACGGGATGCGCTTGCTAGCCGCAACCCCGCGCTTGTAATACCTATTTATGACTTTTTAAAAGATATCAAATATCAAATTTGATTATCTCCTTGCTGTTTCTGCTTATTTTACCAACACAACTACCCTCAAAAAGTTTCACACTAATTCTGTTCCTTTTTTCTTCTTTCTTGTGTTATTCTTTTTAGAGAAACATGAATCATTGCTTCTTTCTGAGAGACATGATCCACCAAACTTGGGTATAAGTTTTGATTTCGAAGAGATAAGGAACCATCACACCTCAATGAATAGTATTAAGAATTGATATTTAACATAGAGAAGAAATTTAATGTTATTTTTAGTCGTAGGTTTAAATGACATGTATTTTTAAATTGTATTTATAAAAAAGAAAAGATGAGAGGGTTTTTATGCCTGTTTGAGAAGGAGCAGTCGGGATACAGGCTCTACTCAAGCTGGCTTTTCCCTACTCCAAAAGACATTCGGCCCCGTTATGCTTCGCGGTTGGGCCTAAATAAATATTAGTTATAAAAAAAAAAGTACTCATAATTAGGTAGCTTCATTTAACCGTGGAGAGGGAGAAACGAATACTACACTCAAAACAGATAACATGCGAATATAAGATTATTTAGTCCCTAGATAAGTAATGTCGCTAGTGTGCCCATTGTATTCGAGGCAAATCATGTTGCACAAAAGATCCCAAGCACTAGAGTCGATTTGTCGAGATTCGACTTGAAAACTGCTTTGAGAATCATGATCTAGTAGACCTACCTCTATTTTTAACCTTGTTATGGGCAAAAACTGCCAAAGGAAAAAGCAGACTACACTGAACCAAATTGCTCGCACATGAATGTGTTATCATTGCTTGACTTTAGCTTTTAACGATTGTATATCATTTTAAGTCTGTAGTACACTCTTTGTCTAATGGTCAAATATTTGACCATCTGACATAATGGTCAAATTTATTTGACATCATGGTTGTTGTTTTTCCGTGTTGTTGTTAAATTTGTTGTTAAAATTGGAGAGTGACAAACAATTATATTTTACCAAATTTTTATCTGTCAAAAAGTGACAAATATTTGACGCTCGGTCAAAGAGTGTAATACAGGCTTTAGAACTGATTATCACCCTTTGCTTGCGCAGTTCAAATAAATAAGGGTAACACTGAACAGTTAAAATGATTGTTATTAACTATGGGAAAAATTATGGACGAGCACGTCGAAAGTGAAACGGTGTGAAACTGAATCGTAAAACAGTTCATGTTTGTGTATGATTTCACTAACCCATTCCCGGCGGAGAGTAATCAGATTTTACCTCGAAAAATGACCTTCGAACTCTTGTTATTCAGCAACTACGCGTTCAATTAATACAAACTAGGTTGCGTATTTTAGAATGATCTGTTCTCAAACCGCATTTAATAGTTTAATCGTTCAAAATATCAAGTTTAATTGTAAAGTTGTAATCCAAGTTCAGATGTCAGGTGATGCCATACACGCTTACCGGGAAAAACCTATACATAAGTAGAAATCACTCAAAATCCCCTTAAAGCGCACAAACTCAAGAGCTGAGTAGAAAGACTGTACCTACTATTGAGTTATATGATCATACTTATAATTGGATAACGAAATATACCTAAAAATTGGTAGCATATGAGATATAACAGATACAAAAATGACTGGTTTCAACGCATATCAGGATGTTTCAGTTCATGATTATTAACAAAAACAGGTAGTTTCAACGATTAAGTTCGTCAATTTAACCCACAACTAGTTTGTTTTACAGATCAATGATAATGCAAAGTGGGTAGTTTTAACATATCAGTGAGTAAACTTCACCCAAAACTAAGTAGCTTGACATATTTCCACAAAAAAAAATTCCACCCAAAATTAAGTTCTTTTTAGTCAATTCGATAGTACTGAGTACCCAAAAGTAAGGAACCTGGCATGAACTGCAAATTGGGTAAAAATTACTCAACGATCGAAAAACTACCCATAATTAAGCTCAAACTACTCAAATTAAGCATTGAGAAATCCTGCAGTGAAAAATTGAAATATTGCTGCAGCAGTATTGCTAGTAAAATTCAATGGTGAGCCGCTCGTCAAACATACAATCAGTTTGAGGTAAATAACTTTTTCTACAAGCATCGTAGCGTTTTACGGTCTTCAGAAGAGTTTTTCCCAGGAAAATTTCCTACAAATATCATGTATGGATATGTTTTTAGGAGTCAACTGGACATCTCTAGAGAATAAGTTTTGAAAAAGTTGATTTATCCATGTAAAATCGTATGGAAACTTTAAAAATCGGGCGCAAAAATATAGTTACACCGATCGATCGGAAAAGTAACACGTTTGTTATAGGACCCATAAGGAAGACGAAAAGTGCATGGGAGCTAGAATTTATTTTTTGTCCCACCCTAGTGTGCAGGTAGTCTTCAAAAGATGTACTATACCGAAAAATATGTTAACTATGAAGCGATAGGCAATCAAAGGTCAATCCAAACGAAACCGAAAACGCGACCGACTTGTTGAACAGTTCAAGACGCAGTTTTGTGAACGTTTGTTCTGAAAAAAATAACTCAGTATCCATCTGGCTTTTCTACGTACGGAAGGAGAACAAAAGCCAAGATGCGATTAAATTAGACTCACCTTAATGTTAAAGCCCGAGCTACAGGGTCATTTGAGTGAATCACCATGAAAACGCGCTTCACAAATTCTTCTACATTCAAAATTTTTTCAAGATGTTTTTCACTTTGTTGACAAACGCGTAGAACCCACAATCTAGATAAATTAGAACTAATATAAATGGTTACGCTAGCTGTCTTTTAGAAGAAATGTTTTACCCAATACGAAAAAATTCCGCCAGTTTCAGGAAAGATGAGTTAATAAGAACTGGGAACGGGTACTTTTCAAAAAGTTTTGGAAACCTAATAATAGCTTCGCATTGTTCTCCCATTTTCGCAGAACGCAGACCTGAAAATTGGATTTGTTTTTTGTCCATTCTGTATTTTCAAAAATGATAATACCTTTATCAAGTTCAATCAAACATGAAATCCATGGAATCCCCGAACACCTCAGACCAACAGTTGTGCCATCAATATTTTCGGCAAAATTTGGTCACCTTCCAGAAGATAGTTCCTTCTTCACGGACGGATCTGTAATGGATGGACATTCCGGATATGGCGTTTTCAACACAGATCATCGCATATCCCGCAAATTGGCACAACCTTGCTCCATATACGTAGCTGAATTGGCTGCCATACACAATTCGCTGCGAATCATCGAGCTCAAGACACCAGGCAATTATTTCATCTTTTCGGACAGCCTCAGTTCTATCGAAGCTCTCCGATCGATTAAACCGGTCAAGCACCCGTCCTATTTCCTCCCAGATATTAGACGGATATTAGAAGTGCTGGTTGATCGGTCTTTCATTATCTGCTTTGTGTGGGTCCCCTCTCATTGCTCAATCCCAGGCAATGAAGAAGCTGATCTATTAGCAAAAAGGGGTGCCATAGAAGGAGATATATTTGATAGACCGATCACCTATACCGAGTATCTTCACCTGCCTCGACAAATGGCCCTGGCAAACTGGCAGGAAAGGTGGGATAAAGACGACCTTGGGCGATGGATGCACTCGATCTCGCCCAAAGTGTCTACAAAAGCTTGGTTCAAAGGGTTAGATTTAACTCGGGATTTCATTCGAGTTATTTCGCGCCTAATGTCCAATCACTATGTTGCAAACGCACACCTCTATCGAATTAACTTGGTCGATAGTAATATGTGCGAATGTGGAGGATACGAAGACATCGACCACATAGTTTTCGTATGCCCAAAGTATCATAGAGCAAGGACCAAGCTTAAAGATTCTCTCAAAAAACAGAAAGTGACGTCTACGATTCAGGTACGGGATGCGCTTGCTAGCCGCAACCCCGCGCTTGTAATACCTATTTATGACTTTTTAAAAGATATCAAATATCAAATTTGATTATCTCCTTGCTGTTTCTGCTTATTTTTCCCAACACAACTACCCTCAAAAAGTTTCACACTAATTCTGTTCCTTTTTTCTTCTTTCTTGTGTTATTCTTTTTAGAGAAACATGAATCATTGCTTCTTTCTGAGAGACATGATCCACCAAACTTAGGTATAAGTTTTGATTTCGAAGAGATAAGGAACCATCACACCTCAATGAATAGTATTAAGAATTGATATTTAACATAGAGAAGAAATTTAATGTTATTTTTAGTCGTAGGTTTAAATGACATGTATTTTTAAATTGTATTTATAAAAAAGAAAAGATGAGAGGGTTTTTATGCCTGTTTGAGGAGGAGCAGTCGGGATACAGGCTCTACTCAAGCTGGCTTTTCCCTACTCCAAAAGACATTCGGCCCCGTTATGCTTCGCGGTTGGGCCTAAATAAATATTAGTTATAAAAAAAAAAAGTTCAATCAAAACCGAATTAGCATCCTGGTCTCCATCATTTAAAAAGTTTTCGTTAAAAATGAGCGTTCGTGAACCCATATTATATACTGAGAAAATTATTTATATGTAACCTACAGTTAAATTTTTTAACCGGTTAATGTCAAAGATGCCAGATGTTTTTGAAAAATGACTGCAACTGCTCGAAAAACCAAAAAAAACTGCTTGAAAACGAGGAGATAAGCCTGTATTACACTGTTTGCCTGCCACGCTTACCATGAAAAACCTATACGTAAGTAGAAATCACTCAAAATCCTTTTAAAACGCACAAACTCAAAATTTGAGTAGAGAGGCTATACCTACTTCTGAGTTGTATGATCATATCTATAATTGGATAACGAAATATACCTAAAAATTGGTACCATATAAGATAAAACAGATACAAAAATGACTTGTTTTAACGCATATTAAGATGTTTAAGTTCATGATTATCAACAAAATAGGTAGTTTTAACGATTAAGTTCGTCAATTCAACCCATAACTAATTTGTTTTACAGATCATTGGTAATGCCAAGTGGGTAGTTTTAACATATCAGTGAGTTAACTTCACCCTAAACTAAGTAGCTTCTAATGACATATTTCTACAAAAATAAGTAATTTCAACCTAAAATAAAGTTCTTTTTACTCAATCCTATAGTATTGAGTACCCAAAAGTAAGTAATCTGGTATGAACTACAAATTGGGTAAAAATTACTCAACGATCGATAAAACTACCCAAAATTAAGCTCAAACTATTCACTATAAGCATTGAGAATTCCTGCAACAGAAATTGAAAATTTTGGTTTTTTAATACAAATAAAAATCAAAACACTAAAGATAATGTTTATAACATTGTTTATATTCCCTCCAACAACCGAAAGTTGCTTATCACACAATCGATCTTGAGGTGTGTCCGTTCGTTTTCTTGGTGGGACCTTCAACGCTGTAAATTTCCGGAAAACCAAAATCTGGCCCGTGCCACTCTGGCGCACACCAGTAGTTCATTCTCTGGTTCAGTGGCCCCGCAGGCGATACCACTTTCTGTGCGGGTGGTTTTGCTTTCGGAAGGAAGTCTACAAGAAACAGGATTTTTATTAGACTATGGAGAATTTTGCATTTGAAAATCACAAACCTTACCTTTCGCTTATCGATGAGGATATTTTATTCATTTTGAATATTTCAAAGCAAACAAAATACAACTCCAAACCTTCTTTCACTAGAAACCCGAATTTTAAGCACTCGTAGAAAAAAAACACTGTTGATTTCACAACTGTTTCTTTCTTGACAGCACTGGCAGGTTAAAAATTTTCATCCAAAATTAGGTAAACAATAACCTCTCGAGCAGCGAAAATTCAAAACATTTCATTCAAACATAGATATGGTGCATTGATCCATCATATGAGTTTTTTCTACAAATTTCACTTAATCAAAGTTACTCAAAATCGCAGTTCGCTTAGGCGAACTCAAAAATTGGTAGTTTTCGTACTCATAATTAGGTAGCTTCATTTAACCGTGTAGGGTACCTCCACTTTTTTCAAAAGTGGGTGATATCTAACTCACTTTAGAGTAACAAAAAATGAGCGTGTACTATTTGAAGAATAGGTTTTGTACAAAATTTTGGATTACACTGTGCTACAGCGATTTAGAACTTCTGAAGTGACCTAGTGTAGGTTGTAGGTCTTTTTTTTATAGGGGGGTAGTTTGTAATGATTTATTTATGTACTAAAATATCTATTCAGAATTAGTATTGTGTGCTCTGCCACAAATGGTGACATTTCAACCCTATTATATATATTTGTACGCTTTTTAGTATTATTGAACGTTATTAGCTTTCGCAGTTAAGATAATGTAATTGTAGGAAAATTATTAAACCTACTTGTGAAGAAAAAAAAAGGAATAAAAGGAGGTTGTAGGTCTTGTTGAGTGTAACATTCGCTCATACTAGAAATTTTCCAAACACCCCCAAAATCTGAAGTTATGGTCAAAATACGGTTTTTTGGACCTCAGTGCATACAATTTTTTTTAACTCAGTCATTTCTCAACCGATTTTCAATATCGAGGCAGTTATGGAAAGAAGATAAACAGAGCTTTCAAAACTGAGTTTAAAAATATTTTTTTAGTTTTTTTCACGCAATTTTTCAATTTAATTTGAAATTTGCCCCCTGTTTTTGTGAGAAAGATACTACAAATACACTAAACTTTTAAAATTATATTCAATGACGAATCGAACAAAAGAGGTTTTGTGAAAATCGGTGAATATTTGAGTGAGTTATACATTTTTTAAGAAAACCAGAATTTTGGCTTCTATCCCACATTTATTTCGCGGTGCTACAAATGGTGAAAAAACACAAGAACTTCTGAAGTGACCTACCGTAGGTTGTAGGTCTTGTTGAGTGTAACATTCGCTCATATTAGAAATTTTCCAAAAACCTCCAAAATCTGAAGTTATGGTCAAAATACGGTTTTTTGGACGGTTTATGTTGAAAAATAGCATGTAAAAGTCTCAAAAATTATATTTAAACTCAAATTACTCAACATGTTTTAGAGATATTAGTACAAACCAGTAGATGTTTTGAAAGCTCTGTTTATCTTCTTTCCAAAACTGCCTAAATATTGAAAATCGGTTGAGAAATGACTGAGTTAAAAAAAATGTATACCCTGAGGTCCAAAAAACCGTATTTTGACCATAACTTCAGATTTTGGAGGTGTTTGGAAAATTTCTAGTATGAGCGAATGTTACACTCAACAAGACCTACAACCTACGGTAGGTCAGTTCAGAAGTTCTTGTGTTTTTTCACCATTTGTAGCACCGCGAAATAATTGTGGGATAGAAGCCAAAAATTCTGGTTTTCTTGAAAAATGTATAACTCAGTCAAATATTCACCGATTTTCACAAAACCACTTTTGTTTGATTCGTCATTGAATATAATTTCAAAAGTTTAGTGTATTTGTAGTATCTTTCTCACAAAAACAGGTGGCAAATTTCAAATTGAATTGAAAAATTGCGTGAAAAAATCTAAAAAAATATTTTCAAACTCAAATAACTCAACATGTTTTAGTAGTAGTAGAAAAACCAGTAAGCCTTTTGAAAGCTCTATTCATTTTCTTTCCAAAACTGCCTAAATATTGAAAATCGGTTGAGAAATGACTGAGTTAAAAAAAATTGTATGCACTGAGGTCCAAAAAACCGTATTTTTACCATAACTTCAGATTTTGGGGGTGTTTAGAAAATTTCTAGTATGCGCAAATGTTACACTCAACAAGACCTACAACCTACACTAGGTGACTTCAATAGTTCTGACATATTTTTTTTGTAGCACAGTGTTATTAGTTCACCATATCGTGTATAACATCGAAAAAAATATGTTCAGGAAAATCGATGTTTTGGAATGGTAACCATACCTCACGCCCCGACCAACCAATCTTTAAGTTTCTTCATGAAACGAGAACGATCGCTATCGATTAGTTTTGAACCTATATCGATTGTTTTCAGTTGTTGTCGTTTCATAAAGGTGCATAAAGAGTGGTTGATCGGGGCCTAGCTCACCAAATGGTTATTTCTCAATTTACTATAAACTGGATGGTCACAACTGGGGCTGATATGGTATGTAAATGGTTATGTGACTTGTTTATAAATGGTTAGGATACTATAAGGGAAACAATTCGTTTATGATATTTGTTTATGCGGGATTCGGATTCCATATTTTTTTAATCAATGTTATTACAATTTCCTTACCTCCTAGTTCACAGGACGATTCCGCATCCACAGCCGCTGCAATTTGTTGCATTCTTTCGGGCTCTAACCAATTTACAGTTTAGAGTAACACCTTGAAAACAACTGACAAAACTTCGAATATTAGCTTTAGAACAACTACTGCTTTTACAAATTGAAAATTTCGACATTCACTCATATTACGCAAAAATGAGTAAATACGGCTTTCGAGAAAAACTGGGTATATATTACTCAGTTCAAACAATAGGTGTTATCCAGTTTTTGACGTTTAGCATAGATATAGAAAACAGAGTAGATGTTACTCAGTTTAGGGTAAAATTGAAGGAGCGTGTTAGACATGTTGCTCGTGATTTGATCATTGGTCAAACACTGCACGCTCACTCTGGATAACCCAAAACTGAGTCAAAACCTATTCAGTTTCGCTAAAACCATATGTACTCAAAATTGAGTAAAAGTTGTTTTACTCATTTTTGAGTACCACCGAATGTTATAAAAATTGAGTAAATATTACCCATATTATACCTGATGCGCGATGCGTAAAAGTTACTCATTTTTGATTAAAAAATGAGTACTTTAAGCTTCAATGAGGGAATTTCGGAAAAATTATCATTATTGACTTGATGTTATTATATTTTGCCTTTTTAATGAATTTTATTTTAAAAAAGGCTTATTTCAAGAAATTTACCTTTGTTCGCCGGGACACGGGAGATTCATTAAGCAGACAGTATGTGAGTAGAGGAAGAACGAAATATAAGCGAACTGGAAATATGATACAGATTTGGAAAAATATACCGCATCCCGACGGGACTTGAACCCGCAATCTCCCTGTCTCCGGCATGGTGTTTTGACCAATTAAACTACGGGGGACGGTGGTACTGTTCCACAATCTATATCGTTTCACATTCCGCTGTTGACTTATTCTATTGCTCATCCCTAACTACACACACTGCTGTGCAAGCGTTATTTATAGACTGAAAGGAATGTCTCATCACACACAGAAGAGTCAGCTGATGCTGATAACTCTTATAGACCTGTGTGATCGAGACCGAAGTCAGTCTGCGTCGTGCTTGCAAGTGCGACACAACTACGGAAGGTGCTCCGTACGGCTAATTTTTTCGAACTGAATTTCTATTTTTAACAACGGCTTTTTCCCGTTAACACGCAAGTTCATTAAGCAGACAGTATGTGAGTAGAGGAAGAACGAAATATAAGCGAACTGGAAATATGATACAGATTTGGAAAAAAATACCGCATCCCGACGGGACTTGAACCTGCAATCTCCCTGTCTCCGGCATGGTGTTTTGACCAATTAAACTACGGGGGACGGTGGTACTGTTCCACAATCTATATCGTATCACATTCCGCTGTCGACTTATTCTATTGCTCATCCCTAACTACACACACTGCTGTGCAAGCGTTATTTATAGACTGAAAGGAATGTCTCATCACACACAGAAGAGTCAGCTGATGCTGATAACTCTTATAGACCTGTGTGATCGAGACCGAAGTCAGTCTGCGTCGTGCTTGCAAGTGCGACACAACTACGGAAGGTGCTCCGTACGGCTAATTTTTTCGAAAAAATTAGCCGTACGGAGCACCTTCCGTAGTTGTGTCGCACTTGCAAGCACGACGCAGACTGACTTCGGTCTCGATCACACAGGTCTATAAGAGTTATCAGCATCAGCTGACTCTTCTGTGTGTGATGAGACATTCCTTTCAGTCTATAAATAACGCTTGCACAGCAGTGTGTGTAGTTAGGGATGAGCAATAGAATAAGTCGACAGCGGAATGTGATACGATATAGATTGTGGAACAGTACCACCGTCCCCCGTAGTTTAATTGGTCAAAACACCATGCCGGAGACAGGGAGATTGCGGGTTCAAGTCCCGTCGGGATGCGGTATATTTTTCCAAATCTGTATCATATTTCCAGTTCGCTTATATTTCGTTCTTCCTCTACTCACATACTGTCTGCTCAATGAACTTGCGTGTTAACGGGAAAAAGCCGTTGTTAAAAATAGAAATTCAGTTCGAAAAAATTAGCCGTACGGAGCACCTTCCGTAGTTGTGTCGCACTTGCAAGCACGACGCGGACTGACTTCGGTCTCGATCACACAGGTCTATAAGAGTTATCAGCATCAGCTGACTCTTCTGTGTGTGATGAGACATTCCTTTCAGTCTATAAATAACGCTTGCACAGCAGTGTGTGTAGTTAGGGATGAGCAATAGAATAAGTCGACAGCGGAATGTGATACGATATAGATTGTGGAACAGTACCACCGTCCCCCGTAGTTTAATTGGTCAAAACACCATGCCGGAGACAGGGAGATTGCGGGTTCAAGTCCCGTCGGGATGCGGTATATTTTTCCAAATCTGTATCATATTTCCAGTTCGCTTATATTTCGTTCTTCCTCTACTCACACGGGGGATCTTTGAATTTTTTCGCCGTATATCCAACCAACGAGTCCTGGTGAAAAAGAAAAATTGGCATAAGTTGCAGTCAATTATTTCAAATTATGAATTACCTACTGACACAGATAACAGACATCCAAGCTAGTTTCGCTTTATGTGTAAAAAGATTCAACGGTTTTTTAGCATGTCGCAATACGCAGTATGGTGGCGCTAAGAACACTTAGTGGTCAACGATTTAATAAAATCGATAGTTTTACAGCTTTTATCGATATTCTCGCAATAAGAAGGGTTGCGGTTTTTAATGTAGAAATTTCGTGATGTTATCAGTGTTATATCATTGCAAAAACAGCGACTCTATAACCTGTGATATTGTGGCGCCAGCACTAAATTAAAGTTCGGAAGTCGGACTTCCGACTTTACAAACACATAGAATAAATGCGTGTTCTCGGTGTTCACAAAACATTAACTGCGGGAATGATTTCAATGTATTTGTTTTTGTAAGCCGTAGTGACAGCGCAGTGGCGGCTGAGATGGTTGCAGTGTTGCGAGAACAACAAAAATAAACATCGGAAGTGAGCCCGACTGCCAGATCATCAGCGGCGATTTGATCATTTTTATTTAAATACACAATAATGTTCATGCGTCTGGCAGCTTTGACTGTAATCCAGCGATGCCATCACTAAACTGGTTAGAGTCGCAAGTTGCAGAAAGATGTCGTCAGCATTCCAAACGAGTAAAAGTTTGAAATCTTACACACGATTTCTGGAGTTTTTTGTTCTAGCTTGGATGTCTGTTATCTGTGCTACCGATAAAAACTAATTTCAAACATTTCTATTTCTTCCTTTTTTCAGACGGTTTGCTTGGTTTGCTGTTTGCTTTTAATTGCAAAAAAATAACAAAAACAACACGCAAGCACCAGTTACCCAATTTTGAGGAAATTTGCCACCATGATCAATTTAATTCTACTCATATTTTGACGTCCTCGAACAACTGAAAAAAATGATTAAAATTCAACTCACCCGCTGAGAAGCACAGAGTGAGCGTGTGAGAGGGAGAAACGTGTGACTGTGTGAGTGTCAAAATGAACCAGAATGACTGTCATTGACTGTCAATTTGAACCAAGGGAAAAAAGCATTTTTTTGTTATGAGTATTGTTATAACTGAGAGGTAAACAATATTTATCGCCAACGGTTTTTGTATTCATTGTCGTTTTACAAAATATTTTGGTTTATTTTCACGTAAAATAATAAGTTCATAAGCTTTCAGCATTGATCAGTTTAGCGTACTTCGATTATTAAACTTGCGCTTTTCTGGATTTAACGCTTTGGTTACAATTTCGAACACACTTCATCACGGTCGAATGTTGATTCTCGTTACGCAAAATAGTGAGATGCAGGATTGTAAAATTTTTGCAACTGCACGAAACCCCGAAAAATCTGGCTCACAGGTTATGCGCTCGCACACATTTTTAGAAAATTTGCGTGCGCAAATATATATAAACTAAAAATTCTGAAGAGACTTTTATACAACAGCAAATTGAAAAAACACAGACTCAAAAAAATTGTGTTTTACGGACAAATATGCATATTCAGTATTCCTGATATTACTTAAAACTTCGTTTGAGTCATGCATGCGTTACAGCAAGAAGATAGTTACACGCTATAAAAAAACAACGCATTTGCATATAAGATTATTTAATCCCTAGATAAGTAATGTCGCTGGCGTCGCTGGATTTTTACAGGATATTTATAGGAGTTGATCTGTTTGGGAACGTAACATCAAACGTCGTTACACTGCACGGAGTCGTCGAGTCCTTATTAGAGAATTTATTGTTCAGAAATATCAGACGGGTGAAATTAAAAAAGTCATATGAAATACTCGATGCACTAATAAGGCTGATACAAATTTTAAATTCTTTTTATGTCCAAGGTTATCAAAGTTAGCAGAGGGGTGGCAAAAAATAAATATCACCGAGACGAAAAAAAAAGAAATATCTTTGATCAAAGTTTGTGTGCAAGTTATGACGTTTGTAACTTGCACTCAAATAAATGTTGTAAAATAACACTTTATTATTATTATTATTAATTTCGCTTGCCTTTCGATGACACTCTCGCTGTCACCTGACTTGTTTGTTGCTAAATTAAGCATTTATGCTGTCGGAAAACCAATGAAATGAACAAAACGGTTTGAGCTTGTTTTTCTTCCCCTTCCAATATTCAAGATTTTTGAAGGGAGGGGGGATGGGTGACATAAAATGAAAATAAAACTTGTAACGGCCTAATTCACATTAAATAATATGATTCGCTATGCACGCTTGTAAAAAAATATCATCAATGAAAAATTTTGCATTTATATTTTCAGTGATAGTAGTCGATAATTTACAACATGAATTCAAGCGCATATGTGAAAGAAAATCATCCATGTCAGCTCCATCAACCCATTCCCGGCGGGTGATGCCGTATACGGTTAAATGAAGCTACCTAATTATGAGTACGAAAACTACCAGTTTTTGAGTTCGCCTAAGCGAAGCTCGATTTTGAGTAACTTTGATTGAGTGAAATTGGTAGAAAAAACTCACATGATGGATTAATACAGTAACTTATTTTTGAGTGAAATATTCTAGGTTGTATTAATTATGAAATTGGTAATTTCCTTCGATCCCTTCCATCAATAATTTTCGCGGCTCGAGGGGTTTTGTTTTACCTAATTTTGCCTAATTGCCAGCGCTGTCAAGAAAGAGACAGTTGTGCACAGTGTTTTTTTTTTCTACGAGTGTTGAAAACTCGGTTTTTTGTGCAAAAAGGTTTGCAGTAGTATCACATACATAAGACATACGTAACGCTCAGGAAGAAATCTTCCAAAAAAGTTGGTACAAAATGAACTACTCGAAAGTACCAACCTCTGTAAAAAAAACCTCTGTTTGAGTTGTCTTTGAAGGCAGTGTACCTGCGCAGCCCTGCATTTGTCTCGTTCCTACTCGAAAAATGCTGCATTGATTTTGTAAATAATTTTTTGACAGTTCCTTATGGGATTTTCTTTGGGGCTCGATAAGGCCGAGAAAAAGAAAATTCATTTTGTTCATTATTTATCGAGCAGTTTGACAGGGCGAGGTATGGAGTACTATGGGGCAATGTGTACCAGAAAAAAACGCCAGTGTTACGTATGTCTTATGTATGTGGTAGTATTTTGATCGCTTTTATTATATTCAAAGTGAATGTAGAATCTTCATCGGTTAGCGAAAGGTAAGGTTTGAGATTTTTAATTTTTCATATATATTTTAATTTTTCATATATATATTTTAATTTTCCATATATAATAAATGCTGTTTCTTGTAGACCTCCTTTCGAGAGCATAACTAACCGCACAGCAGGTGGTAACGCCTGCGGGGACACCAAACCGGAGAATGAACCAGAGTGGCACGGGCCGGAATTTAGTTTTCTGAAAATCTAGAACGTCGAAGATCCCACCAAGAAAACTAACGGCCGCACCTCGAAATCGATTGTGTGATAAGTAACTTTCGGTGGTTGAAGGGAAAATAAACAATGAAGTATTTTCTTTAGTGTTATGAGTTTTATTTATATAAAAAACCGAAATTTTCAATTTTTCACTGCAGGATTTCTCAATGCTTAATTTGAGTAGTTTGAGCTTAATTATGGGTAGTTTTATCGATCGTTGAGTAATTTTTACCCAATTTGCAGTTCATGCCAGGTTCCTTACTTTTGGGTACTCAGTACTATCGAATTGACTAAAAAGAACTTAATTTTGGGTGGAAATTTTTTTGTGGAAATATGTCAAGCTACTTAGTTTTGGGTGAAGTTTACTCACTGATATGTTAAAACTACCCACTTTGCATTATCATTGATCTGTAAAACAAACTAGTTGTGGGTTAAATTGACGAACTTAATCGTTAAAACTACCTGTTTTTGTTAATAATCATGAACTGAAACATCCTGATATGCGTTGAAACCAGTCATTTTTGTATCTGTTATATCTCATATGCTACCAATTTTTAGGTATATTTCGTTATCCAATTATAAGTATGATCATATAACCCAAAAGTAGGTACAGTCTTTCTACTCAGCTCTTGAGTTTGTGCGCTTTAAGGGGATTTTGAGTGATTTCTACTTATGTATAGGTTTTTCCCGGTAAGCGTGTATGGCATCACCTGACATCTGAACTTGGATTACAACTTTACAATTAAACTTGATATTTTGAACGATTAAACTATTAAATGCGGTTTGAGAACAGATCATTCTAAAATACGCAACCTAGTTTGTATTAATTGAACGCGTAGTTGCTGAATAACAAGAGTTCGAAGGTCATTTTTCGAGGTAAAATCTGATTACTCTCCGCCGGGAATGGGTTAGTGAAATTATACACAAACATGAACTGTTTTACGATTCAGTTTCACACCGTTTCACTTTCGATGTGCTCGTCCATAATTTTTCCCATAGTTAATAACAATCATTTTAACTGTTCAGTGTTACCCTTATTTATTTGAACTGCGCAAGCAAAGGGTGATAATCAGTTCTAAAGCCTGTATTACACTCTTTGACCGAGCGTCAAATATTTGTCACTTTTTGACAGATAAAAATTTGGTAAAATATAATTGTTTGTCACTCTCCAATTTTAACATGGGGCAAACACGGAAAAACAACAACCATGATGTCAAATAAATTTGACCATTATGTCAGATGGTCAAATATTTGACCATTAGACAAAGAGTGTACTACAGACTTAAAATGATATACAATCGTTAAAAGCTAAAGTCAAGCAATGATAACACATTCATGTGCGAGCAATTTGGTTCAGTGTAGTCTGCTTTTTCTTTTGGCAGTTTTTGCCCATAACAAGGTTAAAAATAGAGGTAGGTCTACTAGATCATGATTCTCAAAGCAGTTTTCAAGTCGAATCTCGACAAATCGACTCTAGTGCTTGGGATCTTTTGTGCAACATGATTTGCCTCGAATACAATGGGCACACTAGCGACATTACTTATCTAGGGACTAAATAATCTTATATTTGCATGTTATCTGTTTTGAGTGTAGTATTCGTTTCTCCCTCTCCACGGTTAAATGAAGCTACCTAATTATGAGTACGAAAACTACCAATTTTTGAGTTCGCCTAAGCGAAATGCGATTTTGAGTAACTTTGATTAAGTGAAATTTGTAGAAAAAACTCATATGATGGATCAATGCACCATATCTATGCCTGAATGAAATGTTTTGAATTTTCGCTGCTCGAGAGGTTATTGTTTACCTAATTTTGGATGAAAATTTTTAACCTGCCAGTGCTGTCAAGAAAGAAACAGTTGTGAAATCAACAGTGTTTTTTTCTACGAGTGCTTAAAATTCGGGTTTCTAGTGAAAGAAGGTTTGGAGTTGTATTTTGTTTGCTTTGAAATATTCAAAATGAATAAAATATCCTCATCGATTAGCGAAAGGTAAGGTTTGTGATTTTCAAATGCAAAATTCTCCATAGTCTAATAAAAATCCTGTTTCTTGTAGACTTCCTTCCGAAAGCAAAACCACCCGCACAGAAAGTGGTATCGCCTGCGGGGCCACTGAACCAGAGAATGAACTACTGGTGTGCGCCAGAGTGGCACGGGCCAGATTTTGGTTTTCCGGAAATTTACAGCGTTGAAGGTCCCACCAAGAAAACGAACGGACACACCTCAAGATCGATTGTGTGATAAGCAACTTTCGGTTGTTGGAGGGAATATAAACAATGTTATAAACATTATCTTTAGTGTTTTGATTTTTATTTGTATTAAAAAACCAAAATTTTCAATTTCTGTTGCAGGAATTCTCAATGCTTATAGTGAATAGTTTGAGCTTAATTTTGGGTAGTTTTATCGATCGTTGAGTAATTTTTACCCAATTTGTAGTTCATACCAGATTACTTACTTTTGGGTACTCAATACTATAGGATTGAGTAAAAAGAACTTTATTTTAGGTTGAAATTACTTGTTTTTGTAGAAATATGTCATTAGAAGCTACTTAGTTTAGGGTGAAGTTAACTCACTGATATGTTAAAACTACCCACTTGGCATTACCAATGATCTGTAAAACAAATTAGTTATGGGTTGAATTGACGAACTTAATCGTTAAAACTACCTATTTTGTTGATAATCATGAACTTAAACATCCCAATATGCGTTAAAACAAGTCATTTTTGTATCTGTTTTATCTTATATGGTACCAATTTTTAGGTATATTTCGTTATCCAATTATAGATATGATCATACAACTCAGAAGTAGGTATAGCCTCTCTACTCAAATTTTGAGTTTGTGCGCTTTAAAAGGATTTTGAGTGATTTCTACTTAGGTATAGGTTTTTCATGGTAAGCGTGGCAGGCAAACAGTGTAATACAGGCTTATCTCCTCGTTTTCAAGCAGTTTTTTTTTTGGTTTTTCGAGCAGTTGCAGTCATTTTTTAAAAACATCTGGCATCTTTGACATTAACCGGTTAAAAAATTTAACTGTGTTTTACATATAAATAATTTTCTCAGTATATAATATGGGTTCACGAACGCTCATTTTTAACGAAAACTTTTTAAATGATGGAGACCAGGATGCTAATTCGGTTTTGATTGAACTTGATAAAGGTATTATCATTTTTGAAAATACAGAATGGACAAAAAACAAATCCAATTTTCAGGTCTGCGTTCTGCGAAAATGGGAGAACAATGCGAAGCTATTATTAGGTTTCCAAAACTTTTTGAAAAGTACCCGTTCCCAGTTCTTATTAACTCATCTTTCCTGAAACTGGCGGAATTTTTTCGTATTGGGTAAAACATTTCTTCTAAAAAACAGCTAGCGTAACCATTTATATTAGTTCTAATTTATCTAGATTGTGGGTTCTACGCGTTTGTCAACAAAGTGAAAAACATCTTGAAAAAATTTTGAATGTAGAAGAATTTGTGAAGCGCGTTTTCATGGTGATTCACTCAAATGACCCTGTAGCTCGGGCTTTAACATTAAGGTGAGTCTAATTTAATCGCATCTTGGCTTTTGTTCTCCTTCCGTACGTAGAAAAGCCAGATGGATACTGAGTTATTTTTTTCAGAACAAACGTTCACAAAACTGCGTCTTGAACTGTTCAACAAGTCGGTCGCGTTTTCGGTTTCGTTTGGATTGACCTTTGATTGCCTATCGCTTCATAGTTAACATATTTTTCGGTATAGTACATCTTTTGAAGACTACCTGCACACTAGGGTGGGACAAAAAATAAATTCTAGCTCCCATGCACTTTTCGTCTTCCTTATGGGTCCTATAACAAACGTGTTACTTTTCCGATCGATCGGTGTAACTATATTTTTGCGCCCGATTTTTAAAGTTTCCATACGATTTTACATGGATAAATCAACTTTTTCAAAACTTATTCTCTAGAGATGTCCAGTTGGCTCCTAAAAACATATCCATACATGATATTTGTAGGAAATTTTCCTGGGAAAAACTCTTCTGAAGACCGTAAAACGCTACGATGCTTGTAGAAAAAGTTATTTACCTCAAACTGATTGTATGTTTGACGAGCGGCTCACCATTGAATTTTACTAGCAATACTGCTGCAGCATGATCCTGTTGTAAATTTAATTATATGATAAGATATGATATTGTGTAAAATTCATCTTGGAGGCTTCTCCGAAGATACTATGAGCAAAATTTACACTTTCAAACTTACTTCCACGCGAAAATATTTCTCATCCTTAAGTAAGTTAGCGATAGCAGCATGCTGTAGCAGTGTTGCTGGAAAAATTCAATGGTGTGCCGTTCGTCAGATATTCAATAAGTTTGAGGTGAATAACAAATCATTCTAAATTTCAGTTTTTATTTGGATTTTTTTTTTATAGCGTGATTTTGCATATTTTTAAATAACGGACTAAGTTACAAAAAACACCCGCTCATACCAAATGCTCTTTACATGTGAACGCCAATAAACAAACCCAATCATTCCATTATGTCGACCTATATCGATTTTTATTGGAATCCATAGAATGGAAATCTGAGTGTAAGATAATTGATTTTGGTATGCATGACATAGCAAATCGAAGTGTAAGACACTTGATTGTGAACTAATACACGAAGATATGAAATTATGGGTCTACTATGAAAGGCTGAAACACGTAAGGCTGAAACTCGAATGGCTAAAAACTACAAAAGGCTTAAAAACACGAAAGGCTGAATCACGAAAGGCTGAAAATTAAAAAAGTTACTTATTTTCGATTTCATCATTTGTATAAACTATTTGTGTTGATTATCAGACTGTCGCCAACATCTGTATATTTTCATGCGATGATTACCGCCGAAAATCTTCCGGTCTATGAGATATTTCAATAGCTCAATATCTGCATTTAAATATAAGTTAATAATAGAAACTACATATAATGCACCACACTCGTGGCCTTTGGCCACCTCGATTGTCCGGGGGGAATGCTGTCCTCACTCGCTACCGCTCGTTCGGACGTAAACTAGGAGATCACCCCTATGTTTGGAATAGACCTAGGAAATCCAACATATCAGTTGTTTTAGTGCACGTGGCCGCCGCTTCCAACGGCGGGTCGGCGGTCGGCTCGGGCTGCGGGAGCAGTGTCGGCCTTAGGAGCCGCCACAATCCCTTGCGGCAGAGCCGCTTCAGGTATAACACCTATGGGTACGAGAATACGAATACCTATGGGTACGGGCATACGAAGTGGTTTGGAGACTGGGCCGTCGATTACAAAACTCAGCCTTTTATGATTCAGCCTTTCGTACATTCAGCCTTTCGTATATGATACATACTTTTCAGCCTTTTGAGTTTCAGCCTTCCGTTACTAATCCGAAATATTTCATCTATTAGCACAGAAGTAAGTGGAATCCACTTGACAGTAAAGTGTCGATTTTTTATAGTGTACAATGAAATTTAGTAGCAACCTATGGGGCAACTAGACCGTTCATTTGTAAACTTAACTTCAACTTCAAACACATACGAACATACATTCACACATGCAAATTACATTTAAAGACATTTGTTTCGAATGTGTTAGGCGATTTATTTTTAATATAATCGAAGGAGATTTGGGAAGCTTCAATCCGCGTCTTCGAGCGGAAAAGTATCGCCAGTAGGATGCACCTAAAATGGCTGCGATCGCCTGGTGAGAGAATACTGGGAAACGGGTGCTGTCATTGACGAGGTAGACGTGATTTGCCGAGAGTGAGAAGCAGCTGTGTCCTATTCATTCCCATGTGAATATGAGAAGTATGTCCCCTTACTCTCACTCTTCTGTCGAACGCTGTGAACAGTTCACAAAGGAAAGAAATATTTGCGAGCGGCTGATGTTTGCGCCGTGTGCGAGTGCACACATCTATACACGTTCTCGCTTGTGGACATCGGATTCTTGGACGCTAGCACTCGCGAAAAAAATGAAATGATGAAAGAGTAAACACGATGATACATATCCCAGGTACAAACAACACAACAAAAATATCATTTATAGCTATTTTGGAAACAAAAATAATGTTATTTCAGGTTAAAATTTGTTTATTTTGGTTCACGAGCTGCTTGTTGCAAAATTTGCTCTTATTTGATCGTCGTTAGACGGATTTCAATTCGGTTTGTAGCAAAAGCTCAAAAACTGACTCTAAAAATCAAATCTTTGTGGTTTCCTGCGAATTCATCAGTATTTCTTTAATGGTGTGGAATGATCATTGTTGAAAATTACATTTTTTCAGGTGATCAATTTCACCCCACTGATCAATTTCACCCCACTGATCAATTTCACCCCATTTCGTCATTTTTTTCTTCGGGCAAATAGATTTGTTACACTATTGCACTATAACAAATATTTGGTTGAAAATTTATTTTCTCGAACGATATCAAAGGCTCTTCGCGCATTCTATAGCAAATACATTTAATGTGTTATTACTCTGCGTAGAAAATATTGCAAATCTAGTTTCCATTATCGAGCAATATTTCATCTGTCACTTGAAAATATAACTTCTATGTTTTGGTTCTTAAAGGCTACCGTTGCAATATCATATATTTTGCTTCGGGTGAGAGCCAAGAGCAATTTTGTTAAAAATTCAGTTATCAAATCCAGTAGATGTGAGAATAAATAACCGACCAATTGTTCATCGCAAAACAGAGGAATTTTTTTTTTTGTTCACACAACAATTATTTGACACGGCACAATACAAATTAATGTTTTACGGAGCCAATTAAGTCTAATGCCTTATGGTCTAAAATATCTTATAAGCTAAACGTAAATTTTTTATCCTCGCTGCCGACTACGAGCTGAAACTAAATCTATTACTAAATCTAACATGTTTTTTTTTTATCCGAGATTCGTTTCGCTGTTCAAGGGGCACCTTGATGCTCTTCAAATAGCTGTAAACTAGTAGCATGTATGGCAAGTTTCGCTGAGCGAGGATATCTCGAACTGGCACATAAGGCTGTACTGTATTCCTCGGGCCCTAAGGGTATCCAAAAGTAGAGATCTGTGTTATCCAGTTTTTGACGTTTAGCATAGAAATAGAAAACAGAGCAGATGTTACTCAGTTCAGGGTAAAATTGAAGGAGCGTGTTAGACATGTTGCTCGTGATTTGATCATTGGTCAAACACTGAAAGGGAGAAACGTTTGACTGTGTGAGTGTCAAAATGAACCAGAATGATCTGTCATTGGCTGTCAATTTGAACCAAGGGAAAAAAGCATTTTTTTTCTTGTTATGAGTATTGTTATAACTGAGAGATAAACAATATTTATTGCAAACGGTTTTTGTATTCATTGTCGTTTTACAAAATATTTTGGTTTATTTTCACGTAAAATAATAATTTCATAAGCTTTCAGCATTGATCATTTTAGCGTACTTCGTTTATTAAACTTGCTACAATTTCGAACACACTTCATCACGGTCGAATGTTGATTCTCGTTACACAAAATAGTGAGATGCAGGATTGTAAAATTTTTGCAACTGCACGAAACCCCGAAAAATCTGCCTCACAGGTTATGCGCTCGCACACATTTTTAGAAAATTTGCGTGCGCAAATATATATAAACTCAAAATTTCGAAGAAACTTTTATGCAACAGCAAATTGAAAAAAAAAACAGACTCAAAAAAAATGTGTTTTACGGACAAATATGCAAATTCAGTATTCCTGATATTACTTAAAACTTCGTTTGAGTCATGCATGCGTTACAGCAAGAAGATAGTTACACGCTATAATAAAATAACGCATTTTTCGGTTTTCGAGCAGTTGCAGTCATTTTTTAAAAACATCTGGCATCTTTGACATTAACCGTTATTACCGTTTAAATTGAACTGTAGGTATGAATACTTTTCTCAGTATATAATATGGGTTCACGAACGCTCATTATTAACGAAAACTTTTTAAAGTATGGAGACCAGGATGCTAATTCGGTTTTGATTGAACTTGATAAAGGTATTATCATTTTTGCAAATACAGAATAGACATAAAACAAATCCGTTTTCAGGTCTGCGTTCTGCGAAAATGGGAGAACAATGCGAAGCTATTATTAGGTTTCCAAAACTATTTGAAAAGTACCCGTGCCCAGTTCTTATTAACTCATCTTTCCTGAAACTGGCGGAATTTTTTCGTATTGGGTAAAACTTTTCTTCTAAAAGACAGTTAGCGTAACCATTTATATTAGTTCTAACTTATCTAGATTGTGGGTTCTACGCGTTTGTCAACAAAGTGAAAAACATCTTGAGAAAATTTTGAATGTAGAAGAATTTGTGAAGCGCGTTTTCATGGTGATTCACTCAAATGACCCTGTAGCTCGGGCTTTAACATTAAGGTGAGTCTAATTTAATCGCATCTTGGCTTTTGTTCTTCTTCCGTACGTAGAAAAGCCAGATGGATACTGAGTTATTTTTTTCAGAACAAACGTTCACAAAACTGCGTCTTGAACTGTTCAACAAGTCGGTCGCGTTTTCGGTTTCGTTTGGATATACCTTTGATTGCATATCGCTTTATAGTTAGCATATTTTTCGGTATACTGAGAGGTAAACAATATTTATCGCTAACGGTTTTTGTATTCATTATCGTTTTACAAAATATTTTGGTTTATTTTCACGTAAAATAATAATTTCATAAGCTTTCAGCATTGATCATTTTAGCGTACTTTGATTATTAAACTTGCGCTTTTTACAATTTCGAACACACTTCATCACGGTCGAATGTTGATTCTCGTCACACAAAATAGTGAGATGCAGGATTGTAAAATTTTTGCAACTGCACGAAACCCCGAAAAATCTGCCTCACAGGTTATGCGCTCGCACACAATTTTAGAAAATTTGCGTGCGCAAAAAAACTCAAAATTTCGAAAAATCTTTTATACAACGGCAAATTAAAAAAAAAACAGACTCAAAAAAATTGTGTTTTACGGACAAATATGCAAATTCAGTATTCCTGATATTACTTAAAACTTCGTTTGAGTCATGCATGCGTTACAGAAAGAAGATAGTTACACGCTATAAAAAAAAACAACGCATTTGCATGTTACCTGTTTTGAGTGTTGTTTAATTAACCGTTTAAATTTACTGTAGATATGAATACTTTTCTCAGTATATAATATGGGTTCACGAACGCTCATTATTAACGAAAACTTTTTAAATGATGGAGACCAGGATGCTAATTCGGTTTTGATTGAACTTGATAAAGGTATTATCATTTTTGAAAATAAAGAATAGACATAAAACAAATCCGTTTTCAGGTCTGCGTTCTGCGAAAATGGGAGAACAATGCGAAGCTATTATTAGGTTTCCAAAACTATTTGAAAAGTACCCGTGCCCAGTTCTTATTAACTCATCTTTCCTGAAACTGACGGAATTTTTGATTCACTCAAATGACCCTGTAGCTCGGGCTTTAACATTAAGGTGAGTCTAATTTAATCGCATCTTTTGTTCTTCTTCCGTACGTAGAAAAGCCAGATGGATACTGAGTTTTTTCAGAACAAACGTTCACAAAACTGCGTCTTGAACTGTTCAACAAGTCGGTCGCGTTTTCGGTTTCGTTTGGATTGACCTTTGATTGCATATCGCTTTATAGTTAGCATGTTTTTCGGTATACTGAGAGGTAAACAATATTTTTCGCAAACGGTTTTTGTATTCATTGTCGTTTTACAAAATATTTTGGTTTATTTTCACGTAAAATAATAATTTCATAAGCTTTCAGCATTGATCATTTTAGCGTACTTCGATTATTAAGCCTGTAGTACACTCTTTGACCGAGCGTCAAATATTTGTCTCTTTTTGACAGATGAAAATTTGGTCAAAGATAATTATTTGTCACTCTCCGATTTTAACATGGGGCAAACACGGGCAAACAACAACAATGATGTCAAATAAATTTGACCATTATGTCAGAAGGTCAAATATTTGACCATTAGACAAAGAGTGTACTACAGGCTTCAAACTTGCGCTTTTTACAATTTCGAACACACTTCGTCACGGTCGAATGTTGATTCTCGTTACACAAAATAGTGAGATGCAGGATTGTAAAATTTTTGCAACTGCACGAAACCCCGAAAAATCTGCCTCACAGGTTATGCGCTCGCACACATTTTTAAAAAATTTGCGTGCGCAAAAAAACTCAAAATTTCGAAGAAACTTTTATACAACAGCAAATTGAAAAAAAAAACACAGTCACAAAAAATTGTGTTTTACGGACAAATATGCAAATTCAGTATTCCTGATATTACTTAAAAATTCGTTTGAGTCATGCATGCGTTACAGCAAGAAGATAGTTACACGCTATAAAAAAAACAACGCATTTGCATGTTACCTGTTTTAAGTGTAGTTTTCGTTTCTCCCTCCCAGGCAAACAGTGTAATACAGGCTTATCTCCTCGTTTTCAAGCATTTTTTTTTTGGTTTTTCAAGCAGTTGCAGTCATTTTTCAAAAACATCTGGCATCTTTGACATTAACCGTTATAAGCGTTTAAATTTAACTGTAGGTATAAATACTTTTCTCAGTATATAATATGGGTTCACGAACGCTCATTTTTAACGAAAACTTTCTAAATGATGGAGACCAGGATGCTAATTCGGTTTTGATTGAACTTGATAAAGGTATTATCATTTTTGAAAATACAGAATAGACATAAAACAAATACGTTTTCAGGTCTGCGTTCTGCGAAAATGAGATAACAATGCGAAGCTATTATTAGGTTTCCAAAACTATTTGAAAAGTACCCGTTCCCAGTTCTTATTAACTCATCTTTCCTGAAACTGGCGGAATTTTTGATTCACTCAAATGACCCTGTAGCTCGGGCTTTAACATTAAGGTGAGTCTAATTTAATCGCATCTTGACTTTTGTTCTCCTTCCGTACGTAGAAAAGCCAGATGGATACTGAGTTTTTTCAGAACAAACGTTCACAAAACTGCGTCTTGAACTGTTCAACAAGTCGGTCGCGTTTTCGGTTTCGTTTGGATTGACCTTTGATTGCATATCGCTTTATAGTTAGCATGTTTTTCGGTATACTGAGAGGTAAACAATATTTATCGCAAACGGTTTTGTATTCATTATCGTTTTACAAAATATTTTGGTTTATTTTGACGTAAAATAATAATTTCATAAGCTTTCAGCATTGATCATTTTAGCGTACTTCGATTATTAAACTTGCGCTTTTTACAATTTCGAACACACTTCATCACGGTCGAATGTTGATTCTCGTCACACAAAATAGTGAGATGCAGGATTGTAAAATTTTTGCAACTGCACGAAACCCCGAAAAATCCGCCTCACAGGTTATGCGCTCACACACATTTTTAGAAAATTTGCGTGCGCGAAAAAACTCAAAATTACGAAGAATCTTTTATACAACGGCAAATTGAAAAAAAAAACAGACTCAAAAAAATTGTGTTTTACGGACAAATATGCAAATTCAGTATTCCTGATATTACTTAAAAATTCGTTTGAGTCATGCATGCGTTACAGCAAGAAGATAGTTACACGCTATAAAAATACAACGCATTTGCATGTTACCTGTTTTGAGTGTAGTTTTCGTTTCTCCCTCCCAGGCAAACAGTGTAATACAGGCTTATCTCCTCGTTTCCAAGCATTTTTTTTGGTTTTTCAAGCAGTTGCAGTCATTTTTCAAAAACATCTGGCATCTTTGACATTAACCGTTATAAGCGTTTAAATTTAACTGTAGGTATAAATACTTTTCTCAGTATATAATATGGGTTCACGAACGCTCATTTTTAACGAAAACTTTCTAAATGATGGAGACCAGGATGCTAATTCGGTTTTGATTGAACTTGATAAAGGTATTATCATTTTTGAAAATACAGAATAGACATAAAACAAATCCGTTTTCAGGTCTGCGTTCTGCGAAAATGAGAGAACAATGCGAAGCTATTATTAGGTTTCCAAAACTATTTGAAAAGTACCCGTTCCCAGTTCTTATTAACTCATCTTTCCTGAAACTGGCGGAATTTTTTGGTATTGGGTAAAACTTTTCTTCTAAAAGACAGCTAGCGTAACCATTTATACTAGTTCTAACTTATCTAGATTGTGAGTTCTACGCGTTTGTCAACAAAGTGAAAAACATCTTGAAAAAAATTTGAATGTAGAAGAATTTGTGAAGCGCGTTTTCATGGTGATTCACTCAAATAACCCTGTAGCTCGTGCTTTAACATTAAGGTGAGTCTAATTTAATCGCATCTTTTGTTCTTCTTCCGTACGTAGAAAAGCTAGATGGATACTGCAGGGTGGCTACTCTATCGGGAAATGCGGGAAAAAGTCGGGAATCAAATTACATCGGGAAAAATGCGGGAAAAAGTCGGGAATTTCTCTATTTAATCGGGATTTTTGACCAAGTTTTTTTTTCGTTGGTTCAAGGTATTGTGTATGATGTAATTACAAATTATGGAGTAGTTGGGGATTTCGCCGTGAACAAATCACTCAATATGCGCGTAACTCTTACGCAAAATGAGTAGAGGCCTTGAATGCAGAATGAAGTAGACAAGCATGAAAATGCAACAAAGGACGGCAGGAAGCAGACTAAGAGGCAGAGGAGTTGGAGGTGCATGGCTGCAAGTTGGTCCCTTGAAAGTCACATTTTCCATCAGCAGTTAATTTTTAAATCAAAAAGTCAAAAAGTAACTTTCTTTGACTAGCTTGACTACTTTTCATCAGCCTTGCCTTTCATATGAAATAAGTTTTGTTTTAGAATTGCATCAACGTCGAGATCTGGTGTTATTTAAAAATAAAATATTGGCCTGGAAAGTTTTTAAGATGGAATAGCAAATTACCTATATGTTCTTTTTTAAACTGCAAAATGGTCAATGATGATAATTTGAACACGGAGCGGAAAAAACAAATAGTAGATTTTAAAATTTTCTGAAAGTTTTTTTTTCGAAACCAGAACGAATTGTTTGATTAGTGTGATGTTTTCGGTAAAGTTGTGGGTAGTAGTTTAGACCTTCCGAAATAAGTATTCAATGCTGAAAGCAACTTTTTAGGCAAAAAAAAATTAAAAATTAATTATCTCAAAAAGTTTAGTTTTTCAAAAATTTTAATATTCTAAAATTTCAAAAAACTGCATAACGTAAACTGAACTATGATGGTTGTTCGAGCATGGAGGAAACAAACTTAAAAAGGTAGTTCTCTAGAAAAATACTACCTATATAAACAATTTTCAGAAAAAAAGTAAAATTCTAAATTTTCAAGGGGAAATCCAAAATTAACTTTCCTTTTGCGTTTCAAGTTGAACTCGATATTCTTATCGATTTTTTCATGCAAATATGTTATTTCAATTTCTCGAAAAGTTCAACAGAAATTTGAAAAACACTGTTTTCTCTTGAACGATTTTTGCCTTTCTCCTAGAAAGGTATAGTAATCACTGGAAAAACCTAAGGTATAAAAGTGGCCGAATGTTTTATACCACTCGACCCCTTTCGACGAACTGAGCATTTTCTGTATGTATGTGTGTGTGTGTATGTGCAACTTTTTTTTCTCACTCACTTTTCTCAGAGATGGCTGGACCGATTTTCATAAAATTAATTGCAAATGAAAGGTCTAGTTGCGCTATAGGTTGCTATTGAATTTCATTGTAATCGGATTTTTAGTTTATAGGTTATATCTCAGAAACCACATAACCGATTTCAATAAAACTGGTTTCAAATGATCGGGCTGTCTCCAGAACCCTTAACTTTTTAATTTCGTAATGATTGAACATATGGTTCAAAAGTTATGTAAAGAAAAGTTATTCTGAAGTTGTTTAAACTCACAAAATGAGTGTCAAATGAAAGGTCTAGTTGCCCCATAGGTTGCTATGGAAATTAATTGCAATCGGATTGTAACTTTGTCCGTTGTTCATAAAAATGTGATATCACATAATGAAAGTAAACATGTTGACTTTCTCCTAACGATTACTGGCTAATTGAAAGGTAGAAAAGTGATCCAAATGGCCGAATGTCATATACTACTCGACTCAGTTCGACGAATCGAGCATTTTCTGCATATATGCATGTATAGGTGTATATGTTTGTGTGTGGGTGTGTACGTGTGTATGTGCACGTTTTTTTCGCACTCACTTTTCTCAGAGATGGTCTGACCGATTCTGTCTATCTTGGTGTCAAATGAAGGGTCTATTCGTAACCCGCAGACTGTTCAAAACTATTTACTGAAATAATCAAGTTACAAGTAAAATCTCCTGCCGCTATCGGTACAAATAACACAGATTTGATAGACTTCCGACCGGGCGAACGAGGGTACAAAAAGAAGCTCAACTATAGGGTAATCTGTTGATGCATGCATCATAATCTGGTAATCGTCGCTGAAAATCCTCGTTATTCCTCCCCTAAAATTACTTACCAAACGAATATCTCTTTCTGTTTTCAAGGGAAACTGGAAAAAAATACGGCAGATCTCTGTTAACGTGACGAAAAAGCAAGTTAGTTATTGTAATTTTGAATTGTTACTCGTTTCTATACGCAGAATAATACATCGGAATAAGTCGAGAGACGAAAATTCAGTTAAATATTTTCAAAGTTCTACGAAACGATTGGTGGGAAGCCTGAGACTTGATTAGTAAACCAAGTAACAAGACAGCACCTTCAAATTTAATATCGCTTTGGGTTTTCTCAGAAAGATTTTTTCCAGTGTTTGCGGAATAAGCTACAAATCAAATGATGGTCAGAAAGCAAATGTGTTTGTCTCAAAAGTGATTGGTGTTTATTCCAATTTCTCATGTTTTACTTTACTCGAGTGTAAGAAGCACACCATTCTAGTTTTAATGTGCCATGATTTTATTCCCCTGTGAATAAACTTGGTCCGCAATACCTAAATTCCCTACTGTCTTTTTATAATCTATTTTGGCTTTTGTATCACACTTTGCAATTTATTGTATGGGGACAAGAGAATATAGCCATTAGTCGATACCAACATGATGAATACTCTTAATATTTTCTGAAACGCTTCCGCAATATTTGAAATGTTATCAAACCACAGAGCCTACCGCTAAATTAGTCTGTTTGATTTTTTTTCCGATTGGATATTTCCCAATTTCATTAACAATTTCTAGCACCTATCCTTTAACAAAGTCATATTACAATATAAAACTAATAAAATCCATAACTTTCAGAAATAACCATTTCTGCTGGTCGGAAAATATATAAAGGGTCAGAGTAGGAAAAGCATGTAATAAATACATGGCATCTTTGCTTCTTATAAATTAGAAAAGCTCAGTTTCTTGTACATAATTGTATTTAGTTTTAGGTACAGTCGGGCAAATTGATTATTTTTGGTGAAAATGTTCTGTAACTTTTTGCAGGTGATATTATGATTTTTAATTTAAGGAGTAAATGTAGTAATGAAGATAGAAAATTAAACTAACTGAAAATATGATTGAAGAAACTACGAAAAAGATAGTTCAGCAGGTGGGACTCGAACCCACAACTTCCAATCTCCGGTCAGATGTGTTTCCGTTACACCACCGCAGAACGTTAAAGACGTAGTTCTAGAATCGAGTTTTGTATCGCTTATCCAATTCTCGCACTTCGTACATTTACTCAGTAGAGACTATTATTTATAGCTGGCTATTGTTTCAAATGTTTGTGGTGATATTATGGTAAAACTCAAACGATCAAAATATGTGGCCTCAACATCATTTAAAATTGATATTGTACTATTTCAATGTTTCCGGCCTTGCTCGGGATTGAAGTTGGAATTAAAAGTCATTTCTATCATTTCACTTTTGCCTTTCTCCTAGAAAGGTATAGCAATCACTGCAAAAACTAAAGATATAAAAGTGCTCAAGACGGCCGAATGTCGTATACCACTCGACTCAGTTCGACGAGCTGAGCATTTTCTGTAAGTGTGTGTAACGCTCTCCCAATCTCACTCGATTTTCTCAGAGATGGCTAAACCGATTTCAATGAAATTAATTGCAAATGAAAGGTCTAGTTGGCCTATAAGACCCTATTGAATTTTATTGTAATCTGATTTCTAGAGGTTATGTATCAAAATATAAAAATCACGAAACATCAATATCTCAGAAACTGCACAACCGATTTGAACAAGATTGGTTGAAAATGAACGGGCTACCTAAATAATTCTTAACTTTTGAATTTTATAAAGATTGAACATGTGGTTCAGAAGTTATGGAAAGAAACGTGTTCTGGAGACTATTCAATCTCACTCATGTTTCTCAGAGCTGGCTGGACCGATTTTCATAAAATCAGTGGTATAATTGAAGGTCTAGTTGCCCCATAAGACCCCAATGATTTTTTTTGCAAACGGATTATTACTTTGCCTGTTATGTTTAAAAATGTAAAATCCAGCTATGAAAAGAAACATACTCCGAAGACTACTCGGACTCACTCACTTTTCTCAGAGATGGTTGACCCGATTTCCACAGAATTAGTATCAAATGAAACGTGTAGCTGCCTCATAACACCCTATTGAATTTTGCTGTAATCGGACTGTAACTTCGTCTGTAATGTATCGAAATGTGAAAATCACAAAACTTCATTATCTTAGAAACTACATAACCGATTTGAACAATATTGATATCAGATGAACGGGCTAGTTAAGGGTTAACTGATGAATTATGATTGAACACGTGGTTTCAAAGTTTGGCTGCCCTACACGTTACCTTTTCATTTGATTGTAATCAGACTTTAGCAACCGTTATTTTCAGGGATGTTACGGATGTGATTTTTCAGACATCTGCAGATGCGGATGCGGATGCGGATATGTGATTACGGATGCAGATGTTGATGCGGATGTCAATTTTCATGCGGATGTGGATGCGAATATCCGTAGCATCCCTTGTTTTATATTTTGCTTTTTTCACATAACCATGCCCCTCCCCAGTGCAAAAGTTATTTGGGCGAGCAGTAAATACACCAAGGAAATTTTTTCTGCAATATTTTATGAGGCGATATTTTTTTTAATATCCGCATGGTATGATGCGGATGCGGATGCGGATATCCGTTACATCCCTAGGTATTTTTTTAATTTGTAAAACAACGAAAGTCTATTATCTCAAGTATTACACGACTTATTTGAACATAACTAGTGTCATACAAACGAGTCATCTCTCAAACTTACAAATAACAAACTCCACAACAGTTTGATATGCTGTTCAAAAGTTTTGGAAAGGAAAGAAATTCAAAGACTATTCAACACTATACCTGCTTTGATCAATATATATGGCCTCAACATGATTCAAATGTGGTATCGTACTATCTGAACGTTCCCGGTATCGCTCGTGATTAAATTGTTCGAAATTAAGAGTCATTTTTTTTTTTATTTCGCTATTTCTTAAGCACTAACATTACGTCAAAATTCATATTTTACACTTTAATTACAACATCAATATTTTAGAACCCAAAGAGTGAATATACCTCTATTGGATTTAAGCATTCATGTAAATCTATTTTTACAAATAATAAGTTTGAATGAAAAAGGCTGAGTCTGACCGCTAGGTTTAATTAATTAATTTAGGTTTTCAAGTCATGTTAGTGTAGGAAAAGCTTCTTCATATAAAAAATATAATTCAAGACCATTTTAACGATTTCTCTTTCAGGTTTTGAAGTAAAATTTTGTTCAATTCCTCCAAGTTTTGAAATTACTTTTTTGTCCTTTTCCTCGAAATTTTGGTCTTGTCAAATTTCGGCGTTGGATGTAAAAATGTTGGGAGAAGAGTAAAAGGGACGCAACTTTGATGCACGAGCAAGTCATAATGCTGCACAAAGTGTGAATTAACTTCTGAAAAGTTTTCAGGATTTATGTTAACGCCTAATTCGAAATACAGTTAAATCGCAGTATTTTCTGGGCCAGCGTAGCTGGTTATTTTAAGCCACAGTAACTGGGTTATGTTTAGCTGTTGACGTAACATAACCCAGCAACCGAGAATCGGGAATTTCTTGAGATCATGCGGGAAAAAGTAGGGAAAAATGCAGGAATTTAAAAATGTAAACTGAGTGGCCACCCTGATACTGAGTTTTTTTTTCAGAACAAACGTTCACAAAACTGCGTCTTGAACTGTTCAACAAGTCGGTCGCGTTTTCGGTTTCGTTTGGATTGACCTTTGATTGCCTATCGCTTCATAGTTAGCATATTCTTCGGTATAGTACATCTTTTGAAGACTACCTGCACACTAGGGTGGGACAAAAAATAAATTCTAGCTCCCAAGCACTTTTCGTGTTCCTTATGGGTCCTATAACAAACGTGTTACTATATTTTATATTTTTGCGCCCGATTTAAAGTTTCCATACGATTTTACATGGATAAATCAACTTTTTCAAAACTTATTCTCTAGAGATGTCCAGTTGGCTCCTAAAAATATATCCATACATGATATTTGTAGGAAATTTTCCTGGGAAAAACTCTTCTGAAGACCGTAAAACGCTACGATGCTTGTAGAAAAAGTTATTTACCTCAAACTGATTGTATGTTTGACGAGCGGCTCACCATTGAATTTTACTAGCAATACTGCTGCAGCATGCTCCTGTTGCAAATTCAATTATATGATAAGAAATGATATTGTGTAAAATTCATCTTGGAGTCTTCTCCGAAGGTACTATGAGCAAAATTTACACTTTCAAACTTACTTCCACGCAAAAATATTTCTCATCCTTAAGCAAGCGATAGCAGCATGCTGTAGCAGTGTTGCTGGAAAATTCAATGGTGAGCCGTTCGTCAGATATTCAATCAGTTTGAGGTGAATAACAAATCATTCAAAATTCCAGTTTTTATTTGGATTTTTTTTTATAGCGTGATTTTGCATTTTTATAAATAACGGACTAAGTTACAAAAAAAAACCGCTCATACCAAATGCTCTTTACATGTGAACGCCAATAAACGAACCCAATCATTCCAACATGTCGACCCATATCGATTTTTATTGGAATCCATAGAATGGAAATCTGAGTGTAAGATAATTGATTTTGGTATGCATGACATAGCAAATCGAAGTGTAAGACACTTGATTGCTGTGAACTAATCCACGAAGATATGAAATATTGGGTCTACTACGAAAGGCTGAAACACGTAAGGCTAAAACTCGAATGGCTAAAAACTACAAAAGGCTGAAAATTCACAAAGTTTCTTATTTTCGATTTCATCATTTGTATAAACTACTTGTGTTGATTATCAGACTGTCGCCACCATCTGTATATTTTCATGCGATGATTACCACCGAAAATCTTCCGGTCTATGAGATATTTCAATAGCTCAATATCTGCATTTAAATATAAGTTAATAATAAAAACTACATATAATGCACCACACTCGTGGCCTTTGGCCATCTCGATTGTCCGGGGTGAATGCTGTCCTTACTCGCTACCGCTCGTTCGGACGTAAACTAGGGGATGTTTGGAATAGACCTAGGAAATCCAACAGATCAGTTGTTTTAGTGCACGTGGCCGCCGCTTCCAACGGCGGGTCGGCGGCCGGCTCGGGCTGCGGGAGCAGTGTCGGCCTTAGAGGCCGCCACAGTCCCTTGCCCTCGATTATGCGGCAGAGCCGCTTCAGGTATAACACCTATGGGTACGAGAATACGAATACCTATGGGTATGGGCATACGAAGTGGTAGATTGTCTAGGGTTGGTAAGGTTTGGAGACTAGGCCGTCGATTACAAAACTTTCAGCCTTTTATTATTCAGTTTTTCGTACATTCAGCCTTTTGTGAATTCAGCCTTTGAGTTTCAGCCTTCCGTTACTAACCCGAAATATTTCATCTATTAGCACAGAAGTAAGTGGAATCCACTTGACAGTAAAGTGTCGATTTTTTATAGTGAACAATGAAATTTAGTAGCAACCTATGGGGCAACTAGACCGTTAATTTGTAAACTTAACTTCAACTTCAAACACATACGAACATACATTCACACATGAAAATTACATTTAAAGACATATATTCAATACGTGTTTTCGATTCCAGGTCGCGACGCTCACTGCGATCGAAATTTTTCATTGGTTGAATCTCACTAGAGTGATAAGACGAATCTCTCACGCGTTGACCGTTACCATTAAGCATCTGGCATTTGTTAAGTTTAAATTGAAGCAGTTTACGTGTGTTGAATTTTTAAAGTATCTACTAATGCGTAATAATTCAAAGTGGTTTGATGAAAGTGGATCGTCAGAGATACACTCAGATCTTTTACTAGGTATTTTTCTACAGGGATTTTCGAATTAACGTTGTTTTTCACGCGGATTTTTAAATCGAAGGATTTTCAAACTACGCGTTTTCATACGCGGATTTTTTTATTAACGCGTTTTTCTGCGAGGTGCGTGTCCCCGCGTAAAAAAACTGAGTAAATCAAATATTACGTGTTATATTTGCTCATACTTCGAAGAATAGAATAAATTAGTCAAATTTGTGCCCAGAAAAGGTGTCCTGATTCCTAACTTCGAGCAGATGGTATCCCTATGCATTGGTACCAACATAAACAGTAAATCGATAAAACTACAGAATTAATCGCTACAGTCGTCAAACAATAAACAGTAACATCATAGTTAAATGCAAAATTTTATGAACATATCCAATGTCTTCTTTATTTCATTATTATTGATTCAATGTTGTTTTTGAATGATCTGGTTCTTGAAAATGAATCGATCAGTTAACCTTAAAGCACCTCAATTATCAGCAACCAATGCTGGTTACACTGCATCAACGGGAGCAATCGCCTGAAAAACGTTACCAATACCACTACAAATCATCATGACGATACCAACACCGATGAAATCGTTATAAGCCAAGTGGTTCGGAGCTGTCAAATACATTCACATGCGTTGTACTGGCTCCAAACTAGATCATTAAATGCTCTAAAAAAACTACACAGGGACCATCCACATACCGCGTGGACAGATTTTTAACGATTTTGAAATTATTTTGACGTAGAATTACGTTTTTCTTTAGCCTACCGCATAGGGATGTAAATAGGAAAACTACTAACGAAAAGGGGACGAAATATGTCCCTTTTTAAATGCATATAAATCGGTTTGTTTTCAACCAATTTTCTTCATTTTTGCAGTAATTGTTTGGAAAATTATACACGCATCCACCCAAATGTAGAAAATTGTTGATTGATTATGCAAACTATTGTACTATTGATAATTGTCAAGCCTTGTTTAAACGAAAATTACGTCCTCTGATTGGTCGTTATATGATTGCTTCCCAAGCACGGTCGACAGAATCATATACCTTGCAATTGAAAACATGCTGTTTTGCCTATATAAGAGCCTGTTTCAGCCGAAGCCGCTCATAATAGTTCTGGACAGCGACAAGTTGTCAACAGCAGTCGTCCTTCCTTAGCAGCAGCACTAGCTCTGTGGTTGGTCACCATGTCTTAGTAGCAGCGCGGTTCTTCTCAGCGTGCCTCGCCAGACTGCCATCATTCCCCCACTGTCGGGGCAGCATAAAAATCGTCATCACTAAATCCAATTTTGAACAGCAAAATGCCTTTTTTCAAGGCGAATAAACAAGTCATTGAAAGTTAATAATTTTTGACAACGTAAGCAAGCATTCTGTGCGGATTCTAGCGGTTACATCTGTCGCGGCCGTCTAGTTTACAGAAGGTGAAATAGCTTCACAGTGCATGTTGTCCGTGTATCTTAACTCCCCCACTGTTGGGGCACAAAGGTTGCGATCAGCAACCGATTTTGAACAGCAAAACGCCTTTTTTCAAGGCAAATAAACAAGTAATTGAAGGGTGAAAATTTCCTAGCATCAACACAAGCAAACATTCTTCGCGGGATCCTAGCAATCAAATTCTGTTGTAGTTCATTTAGTTTTAGTTTACCCCCACTGTTGGGACAGCACAAAGGCTGCGATAGTTATAAACGGAGTTTCTTCTTTAAACGGAAGAAAAGACTTGCTTTGAACACTGCTTAACTAAGACTAATTTTATTGCCAAAAAAATGAAAGTTGAATAGCAGTATCGCGGTCCCGCGGTGGTTGCGTACCTCAGCAGAAACGACGTCGCTCGATGTCACCGATGTTGTCACCAACGTCGGTGCACTTTATCCATGGTAGCAAAGTAAACAATGTTACGTTGCTGCTTTCTGGGTCGGGTCGTTAACTAGTCCCCCTGCAGTGTGAGGTTCCATACGAACGATTTCACTCAATGGTAAAATCTGGAAACTGCAAGATTCGCGAGGGGTCTGCTTTTGTTGTTTCACCTGAACTTCAACATCCGTTCTTCTATGGCGAAAAAAAGACAAAAAGAGAACAATACTTATAACAATCGATGTGGTCGATAATCCTCCGAAAATCGTCCAATGTGGCCATTGAATACTTGTATTGTCCAAACGAATTTCCGCCATTTCTTTCTTCGCCTCAAGATGCAGATTATGTAGATGATGTAGGCTCAGGTTGATAACGGTACGTTGTTTCTCGATAGGAATACCATACAACGGCAGATGAATTGGTTCTCCTGTTCCATTCTGCTTATAATTTGAGAACGTTTGATTGTTAATGGTTACCTCACAGTTATTGAACGAAATCAGGTGTGTCCCAGATAGGTTCCTGTCCGATAAGCCGCAGTTAGTGTGAAGGGTTAAACTCCCTAGCACATTTGTGATAAGATGCTGGCCGTCGATGGAAACGACCTCTTCAACTGGATTGGCTAGGTAATCACATTTCGCTAGTTTCCCATCAAGTAGATTTGGTACACATGCTGTGGAGTCTAATGCAATGTCTTTGGCGTCAAAAATTCTGGGTTGTAGGTTATCAACGATGAAGTATTGATCTTTATGGGTAATATAATTGCTGTTGGGAACATGGATTTGTTGACGACCGAACCATGTTGGTAAAATGAAAATTTTCTTGGAGATTCTCGGATCCAATTTCGGCAATTTTAGTAGAAGGGCTATATCATACTCGTTTGTTACTATAGACGTCGTGACGTAGGTGAGTGCTTCGGCGGTGTTCCAAACTGTTAAATTTTCCTTGCTTAAATCTTTAACTAGCAAATCTATTTCTGTCTGACTCAAAACTTTCTCATTAAGTATCCCTACTTTCGCCATGACTATTGTTTTAATAATTTGATCTAATTTATCGTTCAAAAATTGTAGGTTTAAGTATATGTTTACAGAATACAGTTCAGAAGTTTTTAAGTTTAACGATTGAATGGATTCTTTAGTCTTAAATAATACTTCCTTCATTTGCAAAGATATTTCCCTGTTAATTTTGATTTGTTCGTTATTATTATTAATAAGACCGTTGATAGAACTATTAATTATTTTAGGGTCATTTGCGTCGGGATTTCCTGCAAGATATTGCCAAACCGTTCCTAATTGGTTCCATCGTTTCCTTCTTTTTATTGGTAGAAGATTTCTTAAGTTAGAATCTAATTCATTGAATTCTTTTAATATAAGGGTAGTAAACTGATCGGGTTCTACTTGTTTGAATTTTAACTTTAGGTCTTGTACTTGAGTTTTGAAAGATTCTAAATTGAAATGGTGAACATAGTAATTATAATTATTTCTTATACGTCCGTGGCCTTTGTCGTATATAAAAAGGGGTAGATTGTCCGTCTTGTGAATCGAGATTGTCTGTGCAGTACCATGTCCAGATATTTCCATTAATAATAGCCTGGAAGAAAAAATTGCATTGGTATCAGTTCTGTCGAATTTTTAAATCATTTTTGTGAACACGTCTATTATCTGATGTAGTTATTGTGCTTTTGTGTACGTTTTGAATTTTATTTTTTTTATATCTAGGTACGGTTTTCACTCGTCTTCGCGTTTTTTCAAATGCTTCTTGATTTGGATTCATGTGTCGTGAAGATAGTTTTCTGTTATGGTACTTAAGGTCTCGATTCTGTTTTTTTTCTGTAGGTTTTGGTAAACGGCTTTAATAATATTTGAGCTTTGGGGACTTGGGATGATTACCTCGAAAGGTGTATACTGTGTGCAGGAATGGATAGAGGAGTTATATTTAATAACCGACATTTCGACAAGTTGTTCCGGCTTTTTACTTGGGTTTTCAGCTTTAGTGACGCGATAAATCTCTTGCAAAGTGGAGTGAAACCTTTCAACCACTCCGTTCATCTCACTTCGGTCCGTAGCTACTACGTATGGAGCAATTTTATTTTCGTTAAAGAAATTTACCAAATCGCCTGTCATAAAAGACTTTTCGTTGTCCATAACGACGGTCTCCGGCAGTTTATATTTTGTTAAAACCTCTTTAACAGCAGGTACAAGGTCTACAGCTGCTCTTGATTCTATTGGACGAACTTGGGCAAATTTGGAGAATTTATCGATACACGTAAGAAATATTAATTTTTCTAGGAACATTATGTCGATATGGGCAATCTGGAATGGTGCATTTGGAATGGGTGTCTTTTGAAGGGGATGGTGGATTGGATTTCTATCATATTTGTTCTCGTGGCACAGTTGACAGTTCTTCGTGAATTCACGGAGTTTGCTATTCAACTGAGGAAAATAGAATTTCCTGAGGATTTGTGCTTTATTTTCCTCTAAGCCACGATGTGCTCGATAGTGTTCCTTTTTTATAATTTCCCATTGTGTGTGCTCTTCTGGCACATCGATAAGCATTTTCTGAGTGAACGGATCTTCAACATGTTTTGTCGACCAAAGTGTTTTTTATACACATTTTGTATTTTACCCATGATGGTTTCTTCAGTTAATAATCCCTTTAACCCAGATGCATTAACATGTTCCTTTAGGACCTGAAAAAGAGAGTTTTCATTAATATCGTTCAGATGAATCGTGATTCTCGTATAGTTAGGAAAAGGGGGTGTAGTATTTATTTTGTCTGGACCCTTCTTTATGACAATCTGATGTCTAAATGCGTTCAGTGGTGCTTCCGTTGATATATATACCGTTGATATCCGTATATTCCGGTCATCGAACACACAATGCGACTGAGAGCGTCGGCAACAACATTCGATTTTCCCGGTTTGTAAATTATCTCGTAGTCATGTTCTTCGAGATATGCCTTCATGTTTTTTAATTTGGCATTGGTATTTTTTGGTGACAATGCAAAGGTCAAGGGTTGATGATCAGTAAAAATCTTAAATTTTGATCCATATAAATGGTTTCGAAAAGTTTTTAATGTCCAGTATATTGCAAGCATTTCTTTCTCAGGCACAGAATGTTTCTCTTCTGCTCTAGTTAATGATCGAGATGCGAAGTGAATTGGTCTGTCCCTTCCTATCTCACCTTGTGAAAGCACAGCACCTATCGCGAAGTCTGAGGCATCCGTCGTCAATATATATGGTTTTGTATGATCAGGATATGCTAATACATCAGTTGAAGACAGTAACGATTTCATTTTCTCAAAGCAGTTTGTTTCGGTTTCATTGAGATTGATTTTCCTAGATGAACTTATGTTCTTCTCCCCCCTAAGAAGGTTCGTGAGAGGTTTAGCAAGTTTTGCAAAATCTTTGACGAATCTTCTATAATAATTAATCATTCCGAGGAATGATCTTAATTCTTTAATAGTTTTAGGAGGTGGATATTTCTGAATCACTGCATTTTTTTCAGGATTTGGTTTAATGCCTTCCGAACCAATCACATAGCCCAAAAATTCAGTTTCTCTATGCAGAAATTCAGATTTGTCCAATTGAATTTTGAGATTTGCATCATTCAATGCTTTAATTATGGTTTCCAAATTTTTTAAAGCTTCCTCGAAGGTTTTTCCGAAAACGATTACGTCATCAATGTAAACATAGCAGATTTTTCCAATATACAGACGAAGTACGTCATCAATTGCTCTTTGAAAAATAGCCGGAGCATTTTTCAATCCAAACGGCATTCTCGTGAATTCATACTTGCCATTGTTGATGGAAAACGCTGTCTTTTTAATATCGCTTTCCTTCATTCTGATCTGGTGGAAACCAGATGCTAGTTCAAGGGTAGTGAAAAATGTTTGACTTTTCAATTGGTCCAAAACGTAATTAATTTCCGGCATAGGATAGCGGTCCGAAATAGTTTTCTCATTGATTTTTCTATAATCAATGACCATACGAAATTTTTTCACTCCTGACGCATCCGTCTTTTTTGTAACTATCCAAACGGGTGACGTCCAAGCAGATCGACAGGGACGTATGATTCCGTCATTCAAAAGTTTGTCAATTTGCATATTCACCTCATCAACATAGGCTGCGGGGTAAGGATACACTTTCTGATGAACTGGAACATCATCAGTGGTATTGATAGCACATTCTACAACAGTACTACACGTTAAACTTTCGTCTGGTTTATAAAAAGCTGTTTCATGTCGTTGCAGCACTTCCAGAAGCTTATCTTTCTCGCTAGACGATAGATGAGAAGTACGAAACATATGCTCCGTGACGTTCGGCTGAGTTATTAATTCAACTGCATGGGGTGTCGCTTGTTGTGAAACGGTGTTTGAATTTTTTGTTGGTGCTGTTTGTCCAGCTGAGTATTGCAAGAGCGGGATACTCATGGTTTCATTTTCTCTACTTAATTGTAGCGTATTATTTGAAAAATCAATTATTGCATTTAATGCGTTTAAAATTTCAGTTCCAATGATTCCATTAAAATACGGGTGGAAATCGTGTAAAATAAATTGAGCTATATAGTTGATTTTTGGCTGGAAAAAAATTATGTCAATTGCTGCATCAGCATTGAACTTTCCATTTGCACTTCCTATGTTATTTGCAATGAAGCGGTATGGCCTTGAAAGTGAATAATTGCATGCTAACATTGGGTGTATCAGATTTATATTTGCACCAGTGTCAATCAAAAACGGAAATTCACCGATACTTGGGTTTAAATTGATAAATGGCATAGTTGGCGTTACCAACGTGGGCGCCACTCTAAAAAATTTGCTTCTTGCTGTTCGAGAGTAGTTGGTTCGTGTTGATAGTCGGTCGCTTTACCAGAATGAGAAGGCTCTCCTATTTCATACGTTGGTTTTTCAACTTCGTGATATGAGCCGCTGTACAGCCCGCTGTCCCAGTACTGACCTTCATAATTGTAGTCGTAATATTCGTTATTGTAATCGGGGTACGGATATGCACTTTCAAGAGGATGTGCTTGTCTTTTAAAATGATGTTGCTGTTGAGAAGGAGAATGGGGACGTTTTAAGTTCATTATCGGTCTATTACCGTAATTTATTGCTCGGGTTCGTTGACTGGTGTCGACATCCATCGGTTCTGGTTTTTGGAATGCATATTGCCTGAACGGATTATTTGGCGGGTTATTTTGAAACTGATGTTGCCTAAATGGATTATTTGGTGGGTTATTCTGAACTTGACGTTGTCTAAATGGATTATTCGGTGGGTTATTTTGAAATTGAGGTTGCATAAATGGATTATTTTGAAATTGATGATTTTGCATAAACTGATTATTCAGTGGATTGTGTTGGAACGGGTTTATTGGCTGTCGCCTCGGAGGAAGAGGAGGTGGTAAAAAAAAATTTGGCTGAATTTGCATTCTAGATGCTATGTTGGTAGGTCACGAGGTTTTGGAATCGGCTGACCACCAAGTTCGTTTCTGAATGGTGCAGAGCGAATGTCTAAATTATAGTAATCAATGCAAAAGTTGTATGCTTGACTAAGCGTTGCTGGGTTTGAGCTTTTCAAACGTATGTTTTTTTACAATCCTCTTATAAACAGAGGCTTTTCCAATCCTCTTATAAACGCATCCAACGCCTTCTCCCGAAAGTAATTAGTATGTGCGGCTGCATTCAACCTCAGCGTGTCGTCAGTTTTCACCTGAGCAATTATGAGAGAAAGCAACTCGTTTACTCGACTGTAATACGAGTTTAAACTTTCATTGGCCAATTTTTTTTATTGTCGTTAGCTGGGTATCTAGTGTTTTGACGTCTCTTTGATCTCTGATCTAATAAAGGATTAGAGCATTCTTGATTTCAGCCCAATTCGAAACTATGTTATTCGAGTTGAGTATATCGGCAGCCTCACCCTCAACTTTCCTTCGAATTGTTCTCTCTATTATATTCATCTGAGCCATCGTTGCACCGTTCTCCCGATACGTGCGGAGAATAGATTCCACATACCCAATCGACGAGTCTCGTGGGATTGCCATTGAAAGGCTTGACATCCCTTACAAAGTCGGGATGTTTACCCAAATCAATAAATTGTTGAGTTGTCATGGGCTCTACCTGAGCTGGAATTTGAGGAATTGCCATGTCGTTTACTAAATTAGAGTTCACTGAACCGAAAATTTACACTAAATTAACCGAAATAAAAATTTGTAAAACCTCTAGATTAAAATTCACTGTTAATGAGTCTTAAAATGTTCAAAAGTGTCTACTTACAATAGTGCCAACATGGTTGGACTTCTTGGATTAAGTCTTCTGCCGGGTGAGAGAAACCAAGCAGCTATGTCGGGGTGTCCTTTTTGCTTCTTGCTACTACGGTTCCTAATAGCGATTGAGCTGTGGTTAGCTGCGGTGTCCTGATTCCTGCTTCTGTCGTGTGTTGTCGGCTCGTTGAACCGAATGATGTTGGCTTTTTTTGTTGGCAGTTCTTCACCAATTTTTTTTACGATTTTGAACACGGCACTTATACTATTTCACCTCTGGCAGGGTCCCTATTCGGGCGCCAGTTATAAACGAAGTTTCTTTTTTAAACGGAAGAAAAGACTTGCTTTGAACACTGCTTAACTAAGACTAAAAATGAAAGTTGAATAGCAGTATCGCGGTCCCGCGGTGGTTGCGTACCTCAGCAGAAACGACGTCGCTCGATGTCACCGATGTTGTCACCAATGTCGGTGCACTTTATCCATGGCAGCAAAGTAAACAATGTTACGTTGCTGCTTTCTGGGTCGGGTCGTTAACTCGATCAACATAACCGATTTTGAATAACAAACTGCCCTGTTAGAACGCATTCACAAAGGCGGTTAATTCGAATATGCAGTACTAATATAAAATCGATTCTATCAATCAGCATTAACAGAATTTCGTCGTCTCCCAGCTGCCAAGTTGCAACATGATGCAACACGCAACAACGAGCAAACGAAATCGCTTGATGTTACAAACCGCAATAAAATACGGGTTAAAACCGTTGCGTGTGTGAGAGCACCATCGGTGTTTATTCGCTGGAAACTAATATCGAATGCGAATTGTGGAATAATTCGTCTAAAGAATATTAGAGAATTAAACAACTGAAAAGCAGGGCGTGGCCTATTACGTAGCACCCTTCGGCTATAAAAGAGTGTTTCTGGGAAAACTAGCTACATTCATTAAACGGAAGGTGAGCTGGATGGACCGGACCGTCCACAACGTTGACAGCAGTAGAAGCATATACAGCACTCAGAAGTAACAGCGGGTTGCGCCTGTGGCTGCCTTCAAATTAAATAAACCACTTGCGCTGTGGTTGGTCACCATGTCTCAGTAGCAGCGCGGTTCTTCACAGCGTGCCTCGCCAGACTGCCATCATTCCCCCACTGTTGGGGCAGCATAAAGATCGTCATCGCCAAATTCAATTTTGAACAGCAAAATGCCTTTTTTCAAGGCAAATAAACAAGTCATTGAAAGTTGATAATTTTTGACAACGTAAGCAAGCATTCTATGCGGATTCTAGCAGTTACATCTGTCGCGGCCGTCTAATTTACAGAAGGTGAAATAGCTTCCACAGTGCATGTTGTCCGTGTATCTTAACTCCCCCACTGTTGGGGCACAAAGGTTGCGATCAGCAACCGATTTTGAACAGCAAAACGCCTTTTTTCAAGGCAAATAAACAAGTAATTGAAGGGTGAAAATTCCCTAGCATCAACACAAGCAAACATTCTTCGCGGGATCCTAGCAATCAAATTCTGTTGTAGTTTATTTAGTTTACCCCCACTGTTGGGACAGCACAAAGGCTGCGATCAACATAACCGATTTTGAATAACAAACTGCCCTGTTAGAACGCATTCACAAAGGCAGTTAATTCGAATATGCAGTACTGATATAAAGTCGATTCTATCAATCAGCATTAACAGAATTTCGTCGTCTCCCAGCTGCCAAGTTGCAACATGATGCAACACGCAACAACGAGCAAACGAAATCGCTTGATGTTACAAACCGCAATAAAATACGGGTTAAAACCGTTGCGTTTCTCCTCCACTGCTGGGGCAGCACAAAGGTTGCGATCAGCAACCGATTTTGAACAAGCAAATGCCTTTTTGGCGTAGAACTATGTTTTACTTTAGCATACCACACAGGGATGCAAACTGAAAAACTGGGACGAAATTTGTCCCTTTTCAAATGCTTATAGGTCGGTTGGTTTTCAACCGATTTTCTTCATTCTTGCAGCAATCGATTGGAAAATTATACACGCATCTGCCCAAATGCAGAAAATGTTGTTCGAATCTACGAACTATTGCACTATTGAAAATTGTCAAGCCTTGTTGAAATAAAAATAACGTCCTCTGATTGGTCGCTTGCTAGCTGTGTGTGTATGATATGGTATCATGTGTGTATGTGTGTATGATATGGTATGATGTGTGTATAGTATAATGATATGGTATGATGTGTGTGTGTGTCTATGATATGGTATGATTTGTGTGTGTGTGCTGTGTATGGTTTTTAACTCGGCACGATCTGCTTACTGCTGAAACCAGTTCACGAAATTCAGAACCCTTCATTAGTAGACATTATAACTCATTACCCAAGTAAAAATATTGGTTTTATCAAATTTTGATAGCGCTCAAAACAGCCAAAAAAACGCTATAAAACTTTGATAAAAACAGTTGTGTTACTAGGGTAATGAAACACTCAATGCATTTGTTAAAAGTGTACGTAGTTCTACGTCATTTATGCGGTCGTGTCTTGGATACAACCTCCTACTTTTTTTCCATTAAGTAGTCACGGTGATAATTTGAAGTACAAATGGTATGTTGTCTTAGAATAGTCACTAAGTCACTAAGGGTAGTTTCCCCTGTTAGTCACTGTGACTTCTGTGAGAGAATATTTGTCAAAAGTTTTGTTCAATAGAATTTGTGACCTTTTGAAAAAAACTTATATGTTATTAACATTGTCGCAGTGATTTTGGTAATCATCTCTTCTAGTTTAAATAAATATCAGAAAAAGTGAACATCGGGCTTCAATCAACAAATGTTACTTTTTAGTCCCCGTGACTTTTGTAAAGAATATGTCAAATGTAGTTATGAATATGTGATCTTTTCAAAAATTTCGCAGATTTTAGTAACTATCCTTTTTTATCAAGTAGCTTCGACAAGATTAGTTGAAATAAATAAGGTCACATATTTCTTGAAACTAACGTTCGATTAGTCTCAAAAGAGTCCCCGTATTAATTGATGTTTATTGAAGAATAAAGAAATGATCCATAACCGTTATTAAGAGGAATGCATCTTTTTCACGAAAGTCACCAAGAATTGGTGACGAGCACCCAAAGTTTGTTGGCTCACTAAAATGTAGGCAATGCTTGACGAAAGTAGGGTAACTGACGGCTTCGTCAGGTGATATGCATTGTGGGCAGGATTCAGTTTGCCAAGCTCTACTGCTTTTATTCCACTTAGAAACTCAATGTATGTTAACTTACCTTGAACGTTGAAGTTTTTCTGTTCGCATGAATGAATCACTCCATTGAAAACTCAAACATATTTATTGTTTTTTTGACAAAAATTAAACTGCCACTTTCACACATCTAGATATTCCACCCGGCCGAAGAAAACTGTCACGAAACACATCTTCGCCGCTAGCGATATTTGGTTACGATTTTCTCGAGAAATATACATTTGTTCACTCTCAAATAACCTTAGTTCCGTCGTACTAGCGAAAGCAAATAACTCATGCACTTTGAACACTCACAATAAATGGAGGATACGGGATGAATTAAATTTAAACTTATCTAACACTTTCAACAGGTTGGTTTACTTCGCCAGCAGACAGCACGGTATGTTGCTGGTGTTTTTGTTGCCAGAACAAAAGGGAACTGTTTTTGTTGCAAAACGTGCCGTATCCTTTTTTGAATAGAGTTTCTGACATGCGAAACCATGTTTTGATGTTTATTGAATTGCAAAAACTCTTACTGCTATCTGCATATTCCTACACAAAGTAATTACTTTACAAATCAAATAGATATAGTAATCAGATTCAGAGTACAAACATATTTTGCGGTAAATTTGGACACGGCACACGCTGCGCACTGCGCAAATATCTCGATCCCTTTTGTTCTCAAACAGTAAACGACAACATGTATCAATCCCTCGACAATCGTGTGTACAGAAGCGCAGCAAACACATATACAAAAATACAAATATGACATCACTAGTATTAATTTGCTCGTACAACTTATGGCGTCAGAATTCTACTTATACTTTGAATAGCGGAATAACGAAGAACGTTTATTTGCAATTCACAGAATGAAACTAGATGAAACGAGTGTAGTTTTACAAGCTTTCTTTCTCTCTCTGCTACTGACGAACTAAACCAACTTCTGACCACAATGGAAATAGCTCGACCAAACAGGAACTGTAAGAGTGGCTTTTTTACAATTAAATTAAGAAGCTCCGTTGAACTTTTTGTGTCTTTTCTTTATTTTTCCAATAAGATAAAAAGTATGAAAGTATGCTAGAAAAATAATAGATGAAATTAGGCAGCTTACTAAAGAAGGATGACACTTTAAAACATGACAAACGACTGACGAGAATTGGTAATTTACCCTAGTACATATATTATAAAATTAAACCATAATATGATTTAGAAGTTTTCCTTGATAATTTTGATATATTTTGTAACAAAATTACAACAAGAGTTATCCATTAACAGACAGACGCTTAAAAAACAATAAATTTCCTTTTTAGTGTTTCTAAAATATTTATAATTTTACGAATACTATCTAAAACCTAATTCTTGGGAAGGCGCGCGAAAATTTTAAGGGGTAGGCGACTTTCTCCATGAAAATGGGATTGCATTTGAAAATAGCTTTTGGCATTCATCGCAAATTCAACTTGTTCTATGTTATTGCTAATATGTACACGTTCAATCATTTCTAAATTTTATCGGCGAAATAAAAAAAATTAAATAGCAATGTTCGGGAGTTGGTCACGAACAGTATATTTTATTTTAGAACTTTGTCACGAAAAATATTCATGAATGTGTTGATAAAAATACGACTCGCGATGACAACTTAAAACAAAATTAGAATCGTTTCTGGTTTCTCCTATAAATATCACACAGTTGAAAACATGTAAATGCAGAAAATTGTATAAGGCTCTAAGCCCCGACGCTTTTTCAGCATTCCTGACCATTTACAGAACATATTCCTAATACGAATATTAATCTTCTCTTGAAGGTCACCAACATGTCATTTGTGCGGACTGGGTGTACATTTAATTTATGAAACTTCAACTTGGTTTATTGAATTTTAATGTCATGATTTATCGATCACGAAACTGAACGGTTGTCCGACTTTTCCTAGCAAACCATTCCCCAGAAAATAAAGTATCGAAGGATTTTCCCCAGAATGAAACATTCTCCAGAATACCAAATCCCCGAATATACTAGTTACCAGAATTCTAAACCCCTGAAAGTACTAGTTACCAGAAAACCGTTTCCCAGAATTCACCAATGCCCAGAGAACTATTCTCCAGCATCACCGTAACCAGAAAAAAATATTAGTATTCAGTTATTATATTGTTAACATTCTAAATTATTTGACATTTTCAATTAACACCTGCGTACCTGCCCCCTCCAGAGCCGAAAACATGAAAATTGATCGAACCTTCTCAAAAGATCACAAATTTATCATAGTTTTTGGGACAGTAGGGGACATTTGTTCCGGATTTATCGAGGGGAACGGTGGGGTAAGTACCCTTGGTTTAGTAACGGAAAGCTGAAACTCAAAAGGCTGAAACTCGAAAGGCTGAAAAGTATGTATCATAAACGAAGGGCTGGATGCAAAAAATGCTGAATTCACAAAAGGCTGAATGTGCGAAAGGCTGAATCATGAAAGGCTAAAAGTTTTATAATTTGAATCAGAATTGAAAATTTTGGACTCTATTGAATTCATTATTTTCCTAAGGTGACAAAGTATAATTTTTTTGGTCGCACCTGCTACAAAATTGTAAAATAACAAGTTTTTTTCGTTGAACATACTGATTGAAAACCATACCAATGCGGTTCTGCGTTTAATCGACGGCCTAGTCTCCAAACCTCACCACCCCTAGACAATGTACCACTTCGTATACCATACCCATAGGTATTCGTATTCTCGTATCCAAAGGTATTATATCTGATGCGGCTCTGCCGCATAATCGAAGGCAAGGGACTGTGGCGGCCACCAAGGACAACATTCACCCCGGACAATCGAGTTGGCCAAAGGCCACGAGTGTGTTGCATTATATATAGTTTTTAATATAAACTTATATTTGTATGCAGAAATTAGGCTATTTCATATACCGGAAGATTTTCGGCGGCAAACATCGCATGAAAATATACCGACGTTGGCGACAGTCTGATAGTCAATACAAATAATTCACACAAACGATGAAATCGAAAATAAGAAGCTTTTTGAATTTTCAGCCTTTTGTGATTCAGCCTTTCGTGTTTTTCAGCCTTTTGTAGTTTTTAGCCTTTCGTGATTTCAGCCTTTCGAGTTTCAGTTTAAGTATCAGCCTTTCGTAGTAGACCCGTACCTTTCCAGAGACATAGGCTAATTTAAAAACGGTAGCGAAACCTTGCTTCAACATATCAAGCTTTAGGTTTTTGCAAAACAACACTATTAACGATCGGTATTCCGCCACTTTGTTTTAATTAGATAGTCGGATTCCCTCAGCCGTGCCAGTTTTGAATTGACTGTTTATCGATGACTGCATCCCAAGCCGGAAAGCGTATGAACTCTGGCACGACGGGCGAGTGAGCACACTGCACGCCCGCGCGAGCGGATGAACGGGCGGCCCACACCACCACACGGCCGAACGCCCCGGAGTGCGTTGAGGCAGAAGCGCCGGCAAGTCCACGGCGCAACACCCGCATGAACTGGGAGCACGCGCAGACCCGCGACCCGCGACCCGGCAGCCTCGTAGCCTGAGTCATCCCAGTCTTCAGAGCCAATCCTTATCCCGAAGTTACGGATCTAAATTGCCGACTTCCCTTACTTACATTGATCTATCGACTAGAAACTCTAAACCTTGGAGACCTGCTGCGGATTCGGTACAAGCTGTCGAGAGTTTGCGTGCCCCAGTCTTTGATTTTCAAGGTTTAAGAAGAGAATATTGACACAGCATTTTAATACCATGCTCTACCAGCCTGTCCAACCATATCCCTCTATGAAATACTTCAATGGCTAGTATAACTGTTAAACAGAAAAGAAAACTCTTCCGATATCTCTTGTTGGCTTCTCGGAGGAAAGGATTCATATTGCCATGATTACAAAGGCGCTACAGTTTCCGGTGTGCACGCCAATGCAAACGTATACTCAACAAGCTCCGGAATTGTAACCGGGTTCCCTTTCACTCGTTTAATATATACTAGTGCAGTGGTTCTCAACCTTTTTTTAACCGCGTACCTCTTGGCAACACTTTCCAAATCAATTGTACCCTCTGGCTTGGTTTGTTTTCGCAGAGAGGGTGGGTGTAGAGGTAGATCGCGTTTTGTAGTCTAGTTCAGGTTTTAAATTGAACAATGGTTTGTTAAATTGCAACAGCTATGTTTTAAGAGCAAAATTGAATAACAAATTAAATAATATAACGAAAAATTGCTTCCTCCGCCATTACTGATTTTTATTTCGCGTACCCCCTGGAGGCTGTCGCGTACCCCTAGGGTGTTTTTGTGGTCAACTTGTGATGTTTCTTCAGCCAAAAACGATTACTGAAAGTTCTCTGATTTTATGACTATGGCCTGGTGTCAGGCGCTTACTTATTTATTCCATGAAAGAACAAGTGTATTAATTGACAATAAGTTGATTCAAATGATAGAATCATTATACATTATACAAAAACTCAGTTTTAACAGATTTTCCCTGTTAAAAAAATAAAAATGCATATTTCTTCGTTTTAGGATAACAGTTTTCTGGAAAACGGTATTTTCTGGGAAATAGTTTTCTGGGCATTGGTTCATTCCGGATAATAACTTTATGGGGATTAGTACTTTCTGGGTAGCAGTTTTCTGGTGATTGATACATTCTGGGATTTTGTTTTCTGGGGAAAAAGCTTCGGTGTTTTATTTTCTGGGGAATAGTTTTCGAGGAATTGTTATACAATCAAACTGAACGACATATTGCATATTAAATCACTCTGCTAAGACGCTCGGTATAGATTTTCTGAATTAGTCAAATTATATCTTATTTTGAGTAAAAAGGTCTCAGAAATCGAATGGTAGGTGTCTGATCTACGTAAAATGTCATCAGATAAGCCTATTTTTGTATTGTAGGGGAATTGGGGCAAAATCGACATTTTGCTGACATTTTATGTAGATCAGACTCCTACCATTCGATTTCTGAGACTTTTTTACTCAAGATATAATTTGACTACCACTATAAGATATTAGCGAATTACCATTAATGCTCAGAAATAATCGATATTATTTTGCTTTGTGAAATACACTAAAACTATGCCAAAACCGGTTTCGTAGAATCACCATTTTGAGCTCAGTTTTTGTTCGATTTAAGATCTGTTTTTTTTTAAAAGATGGGTAAAAAGATGCTAATATATGGACAAACTCTTAGAATTTTGATATTTGGTCCTAAAACAAAATGGCGTCGAAAAAACATAAAAAATTACCGGTTTCTCAAAAATTCAAAATGGCGCTATTGCTGCCCCTTGAGTTGAAATATGTTCAAACTCGGGGAAATTTAGTTTTGCATAAAAATACACAAAAAAAAAATATATAGAAGCTAAGGCAGAAAAAAGTCAATTTTTGTTGCACTGTGTTATAAATGTAATTTTGTTCCTTCTTCCCGAATCAACAGAAATTACCTATTTTTTGATAATAACAGCAAATATATTAAATAATCTTCCAAATCGCGTAAAAACAATTCGCGTTATTTCAAAAAACCGCGTAAAATAATCCGCGTTATTGTAAAAAATTTTGGTAAAAAAAAGTCGCGTATAAAAAAACCGCATAAAAATAACCCGCGTAAAAAAGACCCCAGTGTATTTGAAATAATGACTACATGCTTGAAAACAGTAAGCTAACAACTGTTAGATGGAAATTTACAATGACTGAAATTACTCATGGAATGTAACAAAATTTTGTACACCTATTCCATATAAACTTTTAAAGCAAGGAAGGAGGGTTGTGGGTACGTTTCCAGCAGTTTTGAGATCTCCAATGGAATATACAGTGGTCAATGACACAATAATTGAAACAAAAAGTCTTCTCAGGCTTTATATCCTAACGTTTTCCCTTTCTAAGCTACCTGGAGACGCCACTATGTGTTTAGAGACTGTCCATGGGCCATGTTCTCATAACTGGTTACTCAAGATATTGATTTGATCCAGTCATACATTTTTCTATAATTCATATGAAACGTAATTTCTGGTCAACCCCCTACAGCCCCTTAAGTCCATGTTGTTTATGGTCGTCCCTATACTTACTGTTTTATTATATTATTCATGTGAATTATTCGTAGATACACTACTGTTCATTAAACAGGTATTAAATTCAAATTTTTGTTTTTGGCACAATCTCACCCCATAGAAGAGGTGAATTTGGCCAAAATTCATTCAACTTTAGCAAAATTGTAGTTTATTGTAACTTGACCATATTTGCGTCAGTCGTTAACTTAACATTTAAGTGTGCATTGACGTGGTTTGGATCAAACTCATTGCCTAAATGTGTGCATTACAAGCTAAGGAACAAAAACGTGTCCTTTTTTGGCACAATCACCCCGGCAGACGGTAGTTTTTACCGACATGAATCAAATACTTTCTTTTCGTATCTCCTAGTGGGTCTGTATATTAGAGAAATGACAGGGCACTCACCGTTGCGGAGACTGTCAACATCACGGCAGAGCTGCATGCCACCACGGGTCGACGTGTGGCGATCGTCGAGGGCGTGACCACTGACAGTACCGAACAGTCCCGGACCAGCAGCGGGAGGTCGCCTAGGGGTGGTGAACGTCGGACCAGGAACACCGACTCCTCGCAAAACCCACAATCACCCGGAACCACCTCTGACGGAACGAATAGAGCCGCTCCCAACACCCAAAACCACTAACCCACCCATCGGGACTGATGCCAGTAAGGTCCCGATTATGACAACTGGCAGCGTAGTGAACGGATATGAGCTGGATTTCGGAATGGGCGTCCCGGGCTGGCACCTACATCGAGCTCCCTTAGTAAAGTCTTGTAGCGGCTGGAAGGGGGACCCAATTAACTAAGATGAATTCTTCATAAACGGAAGAGACGGGTACGGAGGGGTTACCAAATCCCTTCGCACGAGGTGGCATCCAGCGGTCTCCGCAGAAGAAGGCGGAGACGGATGCGGCGAAGTCTGGAGGTGGAAAAACGGCGAATCCGTCGGTGTCCACACCAGACATCTCGGTAGACGGTCCCTTGCTAGTCAAGGCCGTCGAAAGGTGTATGGACACGCGGCCAAGAGTGGCGGCGCTGTCTGAACAACTCGATGCCATAATCGAGTTCTTGGCGAACAGGCGAAACATCGCTGGCGACCTGAAGCAGAGCCTCCTCCTGCTTCGGAGCACCATTGATGAAGCCAGAAAGGAGCACGAAGAACTCGTAGCTCGGGTGAAGGCGGCCAGGACCGGGAGGGCGACTGCATCTAAAGAGGTGCAGACAGACGCCCCCTCGTTCGCGTCGGTCTGCTCCACGGGGCAGGTCGCTAAGCGAACGAGGCAGTCCCCTAGGGAAACGGCTCCCGGGAACACCAAGAAACGATTTCTCTTGCTACTCCCACGGGAAAACACGCCAACCGGTTCAAGGTCCACCGCGGAAAAGGCACAGGTGAGGCTACGGGCAACCCTTGGACTACCGTAGTGGGTAGGAAGTGTCAGGAAGGTGCGACGCGCCATGATGGCGGAGCGGCCAGAGGACCAAAAAAGGTCAAAAAGGCGCGGAGTAGGGGTGATGCCCTCATACTCAAGACGGATGGAAGATGGGTCGAAGTACTCAGAAGTCTTGAAGAAGTTGAGGGGGGAAACCCAGTTAAGGATCTGGGGGCGGATGTGCGGAGTATCCGCCGATCTCGCACTGTCGAGATGATACTTGAGCTCCGGAAAGACGCCAAAAACAAGGGAACTACCTACAAAACGGTAGCGGAAAAGGTCCTAGGGAGGTGCAAGTGCGGGCACTCACCTCAGAGGTGACTCTCCAGCTTAAAAACCTGGATGAAATCACCGAGGGGTGCGACATTGCACAAGCCCTCAAAGCGAAGTGCGGGGTGGAAGTGACTAAGGAGTCGATCCGCCTTCCGACTACTGTCGGCGGACGCTAACCTGGCCCTGAAAGAAAGTAAGTTGAAGGTCGGCTGGTCGGCTGGTTGTTCGAAATTAAGAGTCATTTTTTTTTTTATTTCGCTATTTCTTAAGCACTAACATTACGTCAAAATTCATATTTTACACTTTAATTACAACATCAATATTTTAGAACCCAAAGAGTGAATATACCTCTATTGGATTTAAGCATTCATGTAAATCTATTTTTACAAATAATAAGTTTGAATGAAAAAGGCTGAGTCTGACCGCTAGGTTTAATTAATTAATTTAGGTTTTCAAGTCATGTTAGTGTAGGAAAAGCTTCTTCATATAAAAAATATAATTCAAGACCATTTTAACGATTTCTCTTTCAGGTTTTGAAGTAAAATTTTGTTCAATTCCTCCAAGTTTTGAAATTACTTTTTTGTCCTTTTCCTCGAAATTTTGGTCTTGTCAAATTTCGGCGTTGGATGTAAAAATGTTGGGAGAAGAGTAAAAGGGACGCAACTTTGATGCACGAGCAAGTCATAATGCTGCACAAAGTGTGAATTAACTTCTGAAAAGTTTTCAGGATTTATGTTAACGCCTAATTCGAAATACAGTTAAATCGCAGTATTTTCTGGGCCAGCGTAGCTGGTTATTTTAAGCCACAGTAACTGGGTTATGTTTAGCTGTTGACGTAACATAACCCAGCAACCGAGAATCGGGAATTTCTTGAGATCATGCGGGAAAAAGTAGGGAAAAATGCAGGAATTTAAAAATGTAAACTGAGTGGCCACCCTGATACTGAGTTTTTTTTTCAGAACAAACGTTCACAAAACTGCGTCTTGAACTGTTCAACAAGTCGGTCGCGTTTTCGGTTTCGTTTGGATTGACCTTTGATTGCCTATCGCTTCATAGTTAGCATATTCTTCGGTATAGTACATCTTTTGAAGACTACCTGCACACTAGGGTGGGACAAAAAATAAATTCTAGCTCCCAAGCACTTTTCGTGTTCCTTATGGGTCCTATAACAAACGTGTTACTATATTTTATATTTTTGCGCCCGATTTAAAGTTTCCATACGATTTTACATGGATAAATCAACTTTTTCAAAACTTATTCTCTAGAGATGTCCAGTTGGCTCCTAAAAATATATCCATACATGATATTTGTAGGAAATTTTCCTAGGAAAAACTCTTCTGAAGACCGTAAAACGCTACGATGCTTGTAGAAAAAGTTATTTACCTCAAACTGATTGTATGTTTGACGAGCGGCTCACCATTGAATTTTACTAGCAATACTGCTGCAGCATGCTCCTGTTGCAAATTCAATTATATGATAAGAAATGATATTGTGTAAAATTCATCTTGGAGTCTTCTCCGAAGGTACTATGAGCAAAATTTACACTTTCAAACTTACTTCCACGCAAAAATATTTCTCATCCTTAAGCAAGCGATAGCAGCATGCTGTAGCAGTGTTGCTGGAAAATTCAATGGTGAGCCGTTCGTCAGATATTCAATCAGTTTGAGGTGAATAACAAATCATTCAAAATTCCAGTTTTTATTTGGATTTTTTTTTATAGCGTGATTTTGCATTTTTATAAATAACGGACTAAGTTACAAAAAAAAACCGCTCATACCAAATGCTCTTTACATGTGAACGCCAATAAACGAACCCAATCATTCCAACATGTCGACCCATATCGATTTTTATTGGAATCCATAGAATGGAAATCTGAGTGTAAGATAATTGATTTTGGTATGCATGACATAGCAAATCGAAGTGTAAGACACTTGATTGCTGTGAACTAATCCACGAAGATATGAAATATTGGGTCTACTACGAAAGGCTGAAACACGTAAGGCTAAAACTCGAATGGCTAAAAACTACAAAAGGCTGAAAATTCACAAAGTTTCTTATTTTCGATTTCATCATTTGTATAAACTACTTGTGTTGATTATCAGACTGTCGCCACCATCTGTATATTTTCATGCGATGATTACCACCGAAAATCTTCCGGTCTATGAGATATTTCAATAGCTCAATATCTGCATTTAAATATAAATTAATAATAAAAACTACATATAATGCACCACACTCGTGGCCTTTGGCCATCTCGATTGTCCGGGGTGAATGCTGTCCTTACTCGCTACCGCTCGTTCGGACGTAAACTAGGGGATGTTTGGAATAGACCTAGGAAATCCAACAGATCAGTTGTTTTAGTGCACGTGGCCGCCGCTTCCAACGGCGGGTCGGCGGCCGGCTCGGGCTGCGGGAGCAGTGTCGGCCTTAGAGGCCGCCACAGTCCCTTGCCCTCGATTATGCGGCAGAGCCGCTTCAGGTATAACACCTATGGGTACGAGAATACGAATACCTATGGGTATGGGCATACGAAGTGGTAGATTGTCTAGGGTTGGTAAGGTTTGGAGACTAGGCCGTCGATTACAAAACTTTCAGCCTTTTATTATTCAGTTTTTCGTACATTCAGCCTTTTGTGAATTCAGCCTTTGAGTTTCAGCCTTCCGTTACTAACCCGAAATATTTCATCTATTAGCACAGAAGTAAGTGGAATCCACTTGACAGTAAAGTGTCGATTTTTTATAGTGAACAATGAAATTTAGTAGCAACCTATGGGGCAACTAGACCGTTAATTTGTAAACTTAACTTCAACTTCAAACACATACGAACATACATTCACACATGAAAATTACATTTAAAGACATATATTCAATACGTGTTTTCGATTCCAGGTCGCGACGCTCACTGCGATCGAAATTTTTCATTGGTTGAATCTCACTAGAGTGATAAGACGAATCTCTCACGCGTTGACCGTTACCATTAAGCATCTGGCATTTGTTAAGTTTAAATTGAAGCAGTTTACGTGTGTTGAATTTTTAAAGTATCTACTAATGCGTAATAATTCAAAGTGGTTTGATGAAAGTGGATCGTCAGAGATACACTCAGATCTTTTACTAGGTATTTTTCTACAGGGATTTTCGAATTAACGTTGTTTTTCACGCGGATTTTTAAATCGAAGGATTTTCAAACTACGCGTTTTCATACGCGGATTTTTTTATTAACGCGTTTTTCTGCGAGGTGCGTGTCCCCGCGTAAAAAAACTGAGTAAATCAAATATTACGTGTTATATTTGCTCATACTTCGAAGAATAGAATAAATTAGTCAAATTTGTGCCCAGAAAAGGTGTCCTGATTCCTAACTTCGAGCAGATGGTATCCCTATGCATTGGTACCAACATAAACAGTAAATCGATAAAACTACAGAATTAATCGCTACAGTCGTCAAACAATAAACAGTAACATCATAGTTAAATGCAAAATTTTATGAACATATCCAATGTCTTCTTTATTTCATTATTATTGATTCAATGTTGTTTTTGAATGATCTGGTTCTTGAAAATGAATCGATCAGTTAACCTTAAAGCACCTCAATTATCAGCAACCAATGCTGGTTACACTGCATCAACGGGAGCAATCGCCTGAAAAACGTTACCAATACCACTACAAATCATCATGACGATACCAACACCGATGAAATCGTTATAAGCCAAGTGGTTCGGAGCTGTCAAATACATTCACATGCGTTGTACTGGCTCCAAACTAGATCATTAAATGCTCTAAAAAAACTACACAGGGACCATCCACATACCGCGTGGACAGATTTTTAACGATTTTGAAATTATTTTGACGTAGAATTACGTTTTTCTTTAGCCTACCGCATAGGGATGTAAATAGGAAAACTACTAACGAAAAGGGGACGAAATATGTCCCTTTTTAAATGCATATAAATCGGTTTGTTTTCAACCAATTTTCTTCATTTTTGCAGTAATTGTTTGGAAAATTATACACGCATCCACCCAAATGTAGAAAATTGTTGATTGATTATGCAAACTATTGTACTATTGATAATTGTCAAGCCTTGTTTAAACGAAAATTACGTCCTCTGATTGGTCGTTATATGATTGCTTCCCAAGCACGGTCGACAGAATCATATACCTTGCAATTGAAAACATGCTGTTTTGCCTATATAAGAGCCTGTTTCAGCCGAAGCCGCTCATAATAGTTCTGGACAGCGACAAGTTGTCAACAGCAGTCGTCCTTCCTTAGCAGCAGCACTAGCTCTGTGGTTGGTCACCATGTCTTAGTAGCAGCGCGGTTCTTCTCAGCGTGCCTCGCCAGACTGCCATCATTCCCCCACTGTCGGGGCAGCATAAAAATCGTCATCACTAAATCCAATTTTGAACAGCAAAATGCCTTTTTTCAAGGCGAATAAACAAGTCATTGAAAGTTAATAATTTTTGACAACGTAAGCAAGCATTCTGTGCGGATTCTAGCGGTTACATCTGTCGCGGCCGTCTAGTTTACAGAAGGTGAAATAGCTTCACAGTGCATGTTGTCCGTGTATCTTAACTCCCCCACTGTTGGGGCACAAAGGTTGCGATCAGCAACCGATTTTGAACAGCAAAACGCCTTTTTTCAAGGCAAATAAACAAGTAATTGAAGGGTGAAAATTTCCTAGCATCAACACAAGCAAACATTCTTCGCGGGATCCTAGCAATCAAATTCTGTTGTAGTTCATTTAGTTTTAGTTTACCCCCACTGTTGGGACAGCACAAAGGCTGCGATAGTTATAAACGGAGTTTCTTCTTTAAACGGAAGAAAAGACTTGCTTTGAACACTGCTTAACTAAGACTAATTTTATTGCCAAAAAAATGAAAGTTGAATAGCAGTATCGCGGTCCCGCGGTGGTTGCGTACCTCAGCAGAAACGACGTCGCTCGATGTCACCGATGTTGTCACCAACGTCGGTGCACTTTATCCATGGTAGCAAAGTAAACAATGTTACGTTGCTGCTTTCTGGGTCGGGTCGTTAACTAGTCCCCCTGCAGTGTGAGGTTCCATACGAACGATTTCACTCAATGGTAAAATCTGGAAACTGCAAGATTCGCGAGGGGTCTGCTTTTGTTGTTTCACCTGAACTTCAACATCCGTTCTTCTATGGCGAAAAAAAGACAAAAAGAGAACAATACTTATAACAATCGATGTGGTCGATAATCCTCCGAAAATCGTCCAATGTGGCCATTGAATACTTGTATTGTCCAAACGAATTTCCGCCATTTCTTTCTTCGCCTCAAGATGCAGATTATGTAGATGATGTAGGCTCAGGTTGATAACGGTACGTTGTTTCTCGATAGGAATACCATACAACGGCAGATGAATTGGTTCTCCTGTTCCATTCTGCTTATAATTTGAGAACGTTTGATTGTTAATGGTTACCTCACAGTTATTGAACGAAATCAGGTGTGTCCCAGATAGGTTCCTGTCCGATAAGCCGCAGTTAGTGTGAAGGGTTAAACTCCCTAGCACATTTGTGATAAGATGCTGGCCGTCGATGGAAACGACCTCTTCAACTGGATTGGCTAGGTAATCACATTTCGCTAGTTTCCCATCAAGTAGATTTGGTACACATGCTGTGGAGTCTAATGCAATGTCTTTGGCGTCAAAAATTCTGGGTTGTAGGTTATCAACGATGAAGTATTGATCTTTATGGGTAATATAATTGCTGTTGGGAACATGGATTTGTTGACGACCGAACCATGTTGGTAAAATGAAAATTTTCTTGGAGATTCTCGGATCCAATTTCGGCAATTTTAGTAGAAGGGCTATATCATACTCGTTTGTTACTATAGACGTCGTGACGTAGGTGAGTGCTTCGGCGGTGTTCCAAACTGTTAAATTTTCCTTGCTTAAATCTTTAACTAGCAAATCTATTTCTGTCTGACTCAAAACTTTCTCATTAAGTATCCCTACTTTCGCCATGACTATTGTTTTAATAATTTGATCTAATTTATCGTTCAAAAATTGTAGGTTTAAGTATATGTTTACAGAATACAGTTCAGAAGTTTTTAAGTTTAACGATTGAATGGATTCTTTAGTCTTAAATAATACTTCCTTCATTTGCAAAGATATTTCCCTGTTAATTTTGATTTGTTCGTTATTATTATTAATAAGACCGTTGATAGAACTATTAATTATTTTAGGGTCATTTGCGTCGGGATTTCCTGCAAGATATTGCCAAACCGTTCCTAATTGGTTCCATCGTTTCCTTCTTTTTATTGGTAGAAGATTTCTTAAGTTAGAATCTAATTCATTGAATTCTTTTAATATAAGGGTAGTAAACTGATCGGGTTCTACTTGTTTGAATTTTAACTTTAGGTCTTGTACTTGAGTTTTGAAAGATTCTAAATTGAAATGGTGAACATAGTAATTATAATTATTTCTTATACGTCCGTGGCCTTTGTCGTATATAAAAAGGGGTAGATTGTCCGTCTTGTGAATCGAGATTGTCTGTGCAGTACCATGTCCAGATATTTCCATTAATAATAGCCTGGAAGAAAAAATTGCATTGGTATCAGTTCTGTCGAATTTTTAAATCATTTTTGTGAACACGTCTATTATCTGATGTAGTTATTGTGCTTTTGTGTACGTTTTGAATTTTATTTTTTTTATATCTAGGTACGGTTTTCACTCGTCTTCGCGTTTTTTCAAATGCTTCTTGATTTGGATTCATGTGTCGTGAAGATAGTTTTCTGTTATGGTACTTAAGGTCTCGATTCTGTTTTTTTTCTGTAGGTTTTGGTAAACGGCTTTAATAATATTTGAGCTTTGGGGACTTGGGATGATTACCTCGAAAGGTGTATACTGTGTGCAGGAATGGATAGAGGAGTTATATTTAATAACCGACATTTCGACAAGTTGTTCCGGCTTTTTACTTGGGTTTTCAGCTTTAGTGACGCGATAAATCTCTTGCAAAGTGGAGTGAAACCTTTCAACCACTCCGTTCATCTCACTTCGGTCCGTAGCTACTACGTATGGAGCAATTTTATTTTCGTTAAAGAAATTTACCAAATCGCCTGTCATAAAAGACTTTTCGTTGTCCATAACGACGGTCTCCGGCAGTTTATATTTTGTTAAAACCTCTTTAACAGCAGGTACAAGGTCTACAGCTGCTCTTGATTCTATTGGACGAACTTGGGCAAATTTGGAGAATTTATCGATACACGTAAGAAATATTAATTTTTCTAGGAACATTATGTCGATATGGGCAATCTGGAATGGTGCATTTGGAATGGGTGTCTTTTGAAGGGGATGGTGGATTGGATTTCTATCATATTTGTTCTCGTGGCACAGTTGACAGTTCTTCGTGAATTCACGGAGTTTGCTATTCAACTGAGGAAAATAGAATTTCCTGAGGATTTGTGCTTTATTTTCCTCTAAGCCACGATGTGCTCGATAGTGTTCCTTTTTTATAATTTCCCATTGTGTGTGCTCTTCTGGCACATCGATAAGCATTTTCTGAGTGAACGGATCTTCAACATGTTTTGTCGACCAAAGTGTTTTTTATACACATTTTGTATTTTACCCATGATGGTTTCTTCAGTTAATAATCCCTTTAACCCAGATGCATTAACATGTTCCTTTAGGACCTGAAAAAGAGAGTTTTCATTAATATCGTTCAGATGAATCGTGATTCTCGTATAGTTAGGAAAAGGGGGTGTAGTATTTATTTTGTCTGGACCCTTCTTTATGACAATCTGATGTCTAAATGCGTTCAGTGGTGCTTCCGTTGATATATATACCGTTGATATCCGTATATTCCGGTCATCGAACACACAATGCGACTGAGAGCGTCGGCAACAACATTCGATTTTCCCGGTTTGTAAATTATCTCGTAGTCATGTTCTTCGAGATATGCCTTCATGTTTTTTAATTTGGCATTGGTATTTTTTGGTGACAATGCAAAGGTCAAGGGTTGATGATCAGTAAAAATCTTAAATTTTGATCCATATAAATGGTTTCGAAAAGTTTTTAATGTCCAGTATATTGCAAGCATTTCTTTCTCAGGCACAGAATGTTTCTCTTCTGCTCTAGTTAATGATCGAGATGCGAAGTGAATTGGTCTGTCCCTTCCTATCTCACCTTGTGAAAGCACAGCACCTATCGCGAAGTCTGAGGCATCCGTCGTCAATATATATGGTTTTGTATGATCAGGATATGCTAATACATCAGTTGAAGACAGTAACGATTTCATTTTCTCAAAGCAGTTTGTTTCGGTTTCATTGAGATTGATTTTCCTAGATGAACTTATGTTCTTCTCCCCCCTAAGAAGGTTCGTGAGAGGTTTAGCAAGTTTTGCAAAATCTTTGACGAATCTTCTATAATAATTAATCATTCCGAGGAATGATCTTAATTCTTTAATAGTTTTAGGAGGTGGATATTTCTGAATCACTGCATTTTTTTCAGGATTTGGTTTAATGCCTTCCGAACCAATCACATAGCCCAAAAATTCAGTTTCTCTATGCAGAAATTCAGATTTGTCCAATTGAATTTTGAGATTTGCATCATTCAATGCTTTAATTATGGTTTCCAAATTTTTTAAAGCTTCCTCGAAGGTTTTTCCGAAAACGATTACGTCATCAATGTAAACATAGCAGATTTTTCCAATATACAGACGAAGTACGTCATCAATTGCTCTTTGAAAAATAGCCGGAGCATTTTTCAATCCAAACGGCATTCTCGTGAATTCATACTTGCCATTGTTGATGGAAAACGCTGTCTTTTTAATATCGCTTTCCTTCATTCTGATCTGGTGGAAACCAGATGCTAGTTCAAGGGTAGTGAAAAATGTTTGACTTTTCAATTGGTCCAAAACGTAATTAATTTCCGGCATAGGATAGCGGTCCGAAATAGTTTTCTCATTGATTTTTCTATAATCAATGACCATACGAAATTTTTTCACTCCTGACGCATCCGTCTTTTTTGTAACTATCCAAACGGGTGACGTCCAAGCAGATCGACAGGGACGTATGATTCCGTCATTCAAAAGTTTGTCAATTTGCATATTCACCTCATCAACATAGGCTGCGGGGTAAGGATACACTTTCTGATGAACTGGAACATCATCAGTGGTATTGATAGCACATTCTACAACAGTACTACACGTTAAACTTTCGTCTGGTTTATAAAAAGCTGTTTCATGTCGTTGCAGCACTTCCAGAAGCTTATCTTTCTCGCTAGACGATAGATGAGAAGTACGAAACATATGCTCCGTGACGTTCGGCTGAGTTATTAATTCAACTGCATGGGGTGTCGCTTGTTGTGAAACGGTGTTTGAATTTTTTGTTGGTGCTGTTTGTCCAGCTGAGTATTGCAAGAGCGGGATACTCATGGTTTCATTTTCTCTACTTAATTGTAGCGTATTATTTGAAAAATCAATTATTGCATTTAATGCGTTTAAAATTTCAGTTCCAATGATTCCATTAAAATACGGGTGGAAATCGTGTAAAATAAATTGAGCTATATAGTTGATTTTTGGCTGGAAAAAAATTATGTCAATTGCTGCATCAGCATTGAACTTTCCATTTGCACTTCCTATGTTATTTGCAATGAAGCGGTATGGCCTTGAAAGTGAATAATTGCATGCTAACATTGGGTGTATCAGATTTATATTTGCACCAGTGTCAATCAAAAACGGAAATTCACCGATACTTGGGTTTAAATTGATAAATGGCATAGTTGGCGTTACCAACGTGGGCGCCACTCTAAAAAATTTGCTTCTTGCTGTTCGAGAGTAGTTGGTTCGTGTTGATAGTCGGTCGCTTTACCAGAATGAGAAGGCTCTCCTATTTCATACGTTGGTTTTTCAACTTCGTGATATGAGCCGCTGTACAGCCCGCTGTCCCAGTACTGACCTTCATAATTGTAGTCGTAATATTCGTTATTGTAATCGGGGTACGGATATGCACTTTCAAGAGGATGTGCTTGTCTTTTAAAATGATGTTGCTGTTGAGAAGGAGAATGGGGACGTTTTAAGTTCATTATCGGTCTATTACCGTAATTTATTGCTCGGGTTCGTTGACTGGTGTCGACATCCATCGGTTCTGGTTTTTGGAATGCATATTGCCTGAACGGATTATTTGGCGGGTTATTTTGAAACTGATGTTGCCTAAATGGATTATTTGGTGGGTTATTCTGAACTTGACGTTGTCTAAATGGATTATTCGGTGGGTTATTTTGAAATTGAGGTTGCATAAATGGATTATTTTGAAATTGATGATTTTGCATAAACTGATTATTCAGTGGATTGTGTTGGAACGGGTTTATTGGCTGTCGCCTCGGAGGAAGAGGAGGTGGTAAAAAAAAATTTGGCTGAATTTGCATTCTAGATGCTATGTTGGTAGGTCACGAGGTTTTGGAATCGGCTGACCACCAAGTTCGTTTCTGAATGGTGCAGAGCGAATGTCTAAATTATAGTAATCAATGCAAAAGTTGTATGCTTGACTAAGCGTTGCTGGGTTTGAGCTTTTCAAACGTATGTTTTTTTACAATCCTCTTATAAACAGAGGCTTTTCCAATCCTCTTATAAACGCATCCAACGCCTTCTCCCGAAAGTAATTAGTATGTGCGGCTGCATTCAACCTCAGCGTGTCGTCAGTTTTCACCTGAGCAATTATGAGAGAAAGCAACTCGTTTACTCGACTGTAATACGAGTTTAAACTTTCATTGGCCAATTTTTTTTATTGTCGTTAGCTGGGTATCTAGTGTTTTGACGTCTCTTTGATCTCTGATCTAATAAAGGATTAGAGCATTCTTGATTTCAGCCCAATTCGAAACTATGTTATTCGAGTTGAGTATATCGGCAGCCTCACCCTCAACTTTCCTTCGAATTGTTCTCTCTATTATATTCATCTGAGCCATCGTTGCACCGTTCTCCCGATACGTGCGGAGAATAGATTCCACATACCCAATCGACGAGTCTCGTGGGATTGCCATTGAAAGGCTTGACATCCCTTACAAAGTCGGGATGTTTACCCAAATCAATAAATTGTTGAGTTGTCATGGGCTCTACCTGAGCTGGAATTTGAGGAATTGCCATGTCGTTTACTAAATTAGAGTTCACTGAACCGAAAATTTACACTAAATTAACCGAAATAAAAATTTGTAAAACCTCTAGATTAAAATTCACTGTTAATGAGTCTTAAAATGTTCAAAAGTGTCTACTTACAATAGTGCCAACATGGTTGGACTTCTTGGATTAAGTCTTCTGCCGGGTGAGAGAAACCAAGCAGCTATGTCGGGGTGTCCTTTTTGCTTCTTGCTACTACGGTTCCTAATAGCGATTGAGCTGTGGTTAGCTGCGGTGTCCTGATTCCTGCTTCTGTCGTGTGTTGTCGGCTCGTTGAACCGAATGATGTTGGCTTTTTTTGTTGGCAGTTCTTCACCAATTTTTTTTACGATTTTGAACACGGCACTTATACTATTTCACCTCTGGCAGGGTCCCTATTCGGGCGCCAGTTATAAACGAAGTTTCTTTTTTAAACGGAAGAAAAGACTTGCTTTGAACACTGCTTAACTAAGACTAAAAATGAAAGTTGAATAGCAGTATCGCGGTCCCGCGGTGGTTGCGTACCTCAGCAGAAACGACGTCGCTCGATGTCACCGATGTTGTCACCAATGTCGGTGCACTTTATCCATGGCAGCAAAGTAAACAATGTTACGTTGCTGCTTTCTGGGTCGGGTCGTTAACTCGATCAACATAACCGATTTTGAATAACAAACTGCCCTGTTAGAACGCATTCACAAAGGCGGTTAATTCGAATATGCAGTACTAATATAAAATCGATTCTATCAATCAGCATTAACAGAATTTCGTCGTCTCCCAGCTGCCAAGTTGCAACATGATGCAACACGCAACAACGAGCAAACGAAATCGCTTGATGTTACAAACCGCAATAAAATACGGGTTAAAACCGTTGCGTGTGTGAGAGCACCATCGGTGTTTATTCGCTGGAAACTAATATCGAATGCGAATTGTGGAATAATTCGTCTAAAGAATATTAGAGAATTAAACAACTGAAAAGCAGGGCGTGGCCTATTACGTAGCACCCTTCGGCTATAAAAGAGTGTTTCTGGGAAAACTAGCTACATTCATTAAACGGAAGGTGAGCTGGATGGACCGGACCGTCCACAACGTTGACAGCAGTAGAAGCATATACAGCACTCAGAAGTAACAGCGGGTTGCGCCTGTGGCTGCCTTCAAATTAAATAAACCACTTGCGCTGTGGTTGGTCACCATGTCTCAGTAGCAGCGCGGTTCTTCACAGCGTGCCTCGCCAGACTGCCATCATTCCCCCACTGTTGGGGCAGCATAAAGATCGTCATCGCCAAATTCAATTTTGAACAGCAAAATGCCTTTTTTCAAGGCAAATAAACAAGTCATTGAAAGTTGATAATTTTTGACAACGTAAGCAAGCATTCTATGCGGATTCTAGCAGTTACATCTGTCGCGGCCGTCTAATTTACAGAAGGTGAAATAGCTTCCACAGTGCATGTTGTCCGTGTATCTTAACTCCCCCACTGTTGGGGCACAAAGGTTGCGATCAGCAACCGATTTTGAACAGCAAAACGCCTTTTTTCAAGGCAAATAAACAAGTAATTGAAGGGTGAAAATTCCCTAGCATCAACACAAGCAAACATTCTTCGCGGGATCCTAGCAATCAAATTCTGTTGTAGTTTATTTAGTTTACCCCCACTGTTGGGACAGCACAAAGGCTGCGATCAACATAACCGATTTTGAATAACAAACTGCCCTGTTAGAACGCATTCACAAAGGCAGTTAATTCGAATATGCAGTACTGATATAAAGTCGATTCTATCAATCAGCATTAACAGAATTTCGTCGTCTCCCAGCTGCCAAGTTGCAACATGATGCAACACGCAACAACGAGCAAACGAAATCGCTTGATGTTACAAACCGCAATAAAATACGGGTTAAAACCGTTGCGTTTCTCCTCCACTGCTGGGGCAGCACAAAGGTTGCGATCAGCAACCGATTTTGAACAAGCAAATGCCTTTTTGGCGTAGAACTATGTTTTACTTTAGCATACCACACAGGGATGCAAACTGAAAAACTGGGACGAAATTTGTCCCTTTTCAAATGCTTATAGGTCGGTTGGTTTTCAACCGATTTTCTTCATTCTTGCAGCAATCGATTGGAAAATTATACACGCATCTGCCCAAATGCAGAAAATGTTGTTCGAATCTACGAACTATTGCACTATTGAAAATTGTCAAGCCTTGTTGAAATAAAAATAACGTCCTCTGATTGGTCGCTTGCTAGCTGTGTGTGTATGATATGGTATCATGTGTGTATGTGTGTATGATATGGTATGATGTGTGTATAGTATAATGATATGGTATGATGTGTGTGTGTGTCTATGATATGGTATGATTTGTGTGTGTGTGCTGTGTATGGTTTTTAACTCGGCACGATCTGCTTACTGCTGAAACCAGTTCACGAAATTCAGAACCCTTCATTAGTAGACATTATAACTCATTACCCAAGTAAAAATATTGGTTTTATCAAATTTTGATAGCGCTCAAAACAGCCAAAAAAACGCTATAAAACTTTGATAAAAACAGTTGTGTTACTAGGGTAATGAAACACTCAATGCATTTGTTAAAAGTGTACGTAGTTCTACGTCATTTATGCGGTCGTGTCTTGGATACAACCTCCTACTTTTTTTCCATTAAGTAGTCACGGTGATAATTTGAAGTACAAATGGTATGTTGTCTTAGAATAGTCACTAAGTCACTAAGGGTAGTTTCCCCTGTTAGTCACTGTGACTTCTGTGAGAGAATATTTGTCAAAAGTTTTGTTCAATAGAATTTGTGACCTTTTGAAAAAAACTTATATGTTATTAACATTGTCGCAGTGATTTTGGTAATCATCTCTTCTAGTTTAAATAAATATCAGAAAAAGTGAACATCGGGCTTCAATCAACAAATGTTACTTTTTAGTCCCCGTGACTTTTGTAAAGAATATGTCAAATGTAGTTATGAATATGTGATCTTTTCAAAAATTTCGCAGATTTTAGTAACTATCCTTTTTTATCAAGTAGCTTCGACAAGATTAGTTGAAATAAATAAGGTCACATATTTCTTGAAACTAACGTTCGATTAGTCTCAAAAGAGTCCCCGTATTAATTGATGTTTATTGAAGAATAAAGAAATGATCCATAACCGTTATTAAGAGGAATGCATCTTTTTCACGAAAGTCACCAAGAATTGGTGACGAGCACCCAAAGTTTGTTGGCTCACTAAAATGTAGGCAATGCTTGACGAAAGTAGGGTAACTGACGGCTTCGTCAGGTGATATGCATTGTGGGCAGGATTCAGTTTGCCAAGCTCTACTGCTTTTATTCCACTTAGAAACTCAATGTATGTTAACTTACCTTGAACGTTGAAGTTTTTCTGTTCGCATGAATGAATCACTCCATTGAAAACTCAAACATATTTATTGTTTTTTTGACAAAAATTAAACTGCCACTTTCACACATCTAGATATTCCACCCGGCCGAAGAAAACTGTCACGAAACACATCTTCGCCGCTAGCGATATTTGGTTACGATTTTCTCGAGAAATATACATTTGTTCACTCTCAAATAACCTTAGTTCCGTCGTACTAGCGAAAGCAAATAACTCATGCACTTTGAACACTCACAATAAATGGAGGATACGGGATGAATTAAATTTAAACTTATCTAACACTTTCAACAGGTTGGTTTACTTCGCCAGCAGACAGCACGGTATGTTGCTGGTGTTTTTGTTGCCAGAACAAAAGGGAACTGTTTTTGTTGCAAAACGTGCCGTATCCTTTTTTGAATAGAGTTTCTGACATGCGAAACCATGTTTTGATGTTTATTGAATTGCAAAAACTCTTACTGCTATCTGCATATTCCTACACAAAGTAATTACTTTACAAATCAAATAGATATAGTAATCAGATTCAGAGTACAAACATATTTTGCGGTAAATTTGGACACGGCACACGCTGCGCACTGCGCAAATATCTCGATCCCTTTTGTTCTCAAACAGTAAACGACAACATGTATCAATCCCTCGACAATCGTGTGTACAGAAGCGCAGCAAACACATATACAAAAATACAAATATGACATCACTAGTATTAATTTGCTCGTACAACTTATGGCGTCAGAATTCTACTTATACTTTGAATAGCGGAATAACGAAGAACGTTTATTTGCAATTCACAGAATGAAACTAGATGAAACGAGTGTAGTTTTACAAGCTTTCTTTCTCTCTCTGCTACTGACGAACTAAACCAACTTCTGACCACAATGGAAATAGCTCGACCAAACAGGAACTGTAAGAGTGGCTTTTTTACAATTAAATTAAGAAGCTCCGTTGAACTTTTTGTGTCTTTTCTTTATTTTTCCAATAAGATAAAAAGTATGAAAGTATGCTAGAAAAATAATAGATGAAATTAGGCAGCTTACTAAAGAAGGATGACACTTTAAAACATGACAAACGACTGACGAGAATTGGTAATTTACCCTAGTACATATATTATAAAATTAAACCATAATATGATTTAGAAGTTTTCCTTGATAATTTTGATATATTTTGTAACAAAATTACAACAAGAGTTATCCATTAACAGACAGACGCTTAAAAAACAATAAATTTCCTTTTTAGTGTTTCTAAAATATTTATAATTTTACGAATACTATCTAAAACCTAATTCTTGGGAAGGCGCGCGAAAATTTTAAGGGGTAGGCGACTTTCTCCATGAAAATGGGATTGCATTTGAAAATAGCTTTTGGCATTCATCGCAAATTCAACTTGTTCTATGTTATTGCTAATATGTACACGTTCAATCATTTCTAAATTTTATCGGCGAAATAAAAAAAATTAAATAGCAATGTTCGGGAGTTGGTCACGAACAGTATATTTTATTTTAGAACTTTGTCACGAAAAATATTCATGAATGTGTTGATAAAAATACGACTCGCGATGACAACTTAAAACAAAATTAGAATCGTTTCTGGTTTCTCCTATAAATATCACACAGTTGAAAACATGTAAATGCAGAAAATTGTATAAGGCTCTAAGCCCCGACGCTTTTTCAGCATTCCTGACCATTTACAGAACATATTCCTAATACGAATATTAATCTTCTCTTGAAGGTCACCAACATGTCATTTGTGCGGACTGGGTGTACATTTAATTTATGAAACTTCAACTTGGTTTATTGAATTTTAATGTCATGATTTATCGATCACGAAACTGAACGGTTGTCCGACTTTTCCTAGCAAACCATTCCCCAGAAAATAAAGTATCGAAGGATTTTCCCCAGAATGAAACATTCTCCAGAATACCAAATCCCCGAATATACTAGTTACCAGAATTCTAAACCCCTGAAAGTACTAGTTACCAGAAAACCGTTTCCCAGAATTCACCAATGCCCAGAGAACTATTCTCCAGCATCACCGTAACCAGAAAAAAATATTAGTATTCAGTTATTATATTGTTAACATTCTAAATTATTTGACATTTTCAATTAACACCTGCGTACCTGCCCCCTCCAGAGCCGAAAACATGAAAATTGATCGAACCTTCTCAAAAGATCACAAATTTATCATAGTTTTTGGGACAGTAGGGGACATTTGTTCCGGATTTATCGAGGGGAACGGTGGGGTAAGTACCCTTGGTTTAGTAACGGAAAGCTGAAACTCAAAAGGCTGAAACTCGAAAGGCTGAAAAGTATGTATCATAAACGAAGGGCTGGATGCAAAAAATGCTGAATTCACAAAAGGCTGAATGTGCGAAAGGCTGAATCATGAAAGGCTAAAAGTTTTATAATTTGAATCAGAATTGAAAATTTTGGACTCTATTGAATTCATTATTTTCCTAAGGTGACAAAGTATAATTTTTTTGGTCGCACCTGCTACAAAATTGTAAAATAACAAGTTTTTTTCGTTGAACATACTGATTGAAAACCATACCAATGCGGTTCTGCGTTTAATCGACGGCCTAGTCTCCAAACCTCACCACCCCTAGACAATGTACCACTTCGTATACCATACCCATAGGTATTCGTATTCTCGTATCCAAAGGTATTATATCTGATGCGGCTCTGCCGCATAATCGAAGGCAAGGGACTGTGGCGGCCACCAAGGACAACATTCACCCCGGACAATCGAGTTGGCCAAAGGCCACGAGTGTGTTGCATTATATATAGTTTTTAATATAAACTTATATTTGTATGCAGAAATTAGGCTATTTCATATACCGGAAGATTTTCGGCGGCAAACATCGCATGAAAATATACCGACGTTGGCGACAGTCTGATAGTCAATACAAATAATTCACACAAACGATGAAATCGAAAATAAGAAGCTTTTTGAATTTTCAGCCTTTTGTGATTCAGCCTTTCGTGTTTTTCAGCCTTTTGTAGTTTTTAGCCTTTCGTGATTTCAGCCTTTCGAGTTTCAGTTTAAGTATCAGCCTTTCGTAGTAGACCCGTACCTTTCCAGAGACATAGGCTAATTTAAAAACGGTAGCGAAACCTTGCTTCAACATATCAAGCTTTAGGTTTTTGCAAAACAACACTATTAACGATCGGTATTCCGCCACTTTGTTTTAATTAGATAGTCGGATTCCCTCAGCCGTGCCAGTTTTGAATTGACTGTTTATCGATGACTGCATCCCAAGCCGGAAAGCGTATGAACTCTGGCACGACGGGCGAGTGAGCACACTGCACGCCCGCGCGAGCGGATGAACGGGCGGCCCACACCACCACACGGCCGAACGCCCCGGAGTGCGTTGAGGCAGAAGCGCCGGCAAGTCCACGGCGCAACACCCGCATGAACTGGGAGCACGCGCAGACCCGCGACCCGCGACCCGGCAGCCTCGTAGCCTGAGTCATCCCAGTCTTCAGAGCCAATCCTTATCCCGAAGTTACGGATCTAAATTGCCGACTTCCCTTACTTACATTGATCTATCGACTAGAAACTCTAAACCTTGGAGACCTGCTGCGGATTCGGTACAAGCTGTCGAGAGTTTGCGTGCCCCAGTCTTTGATTTTCAAGGTTTAAGAAGAGAATATTGACACAGCATTTTAATACCATGCTCTACCAGCCTGTCCAACCATATCCCTCTATGAAATACTTCAATGGCTAGTATAACTGTTAAACAGAAAAGAAAACTCTTCCGATATCTCTTGTTGGCTTCTCGGAGGAAAGGATTCATATTGCCATGATTACAAAGGCGCTACAGTTTCCGGTGTGCACGCCAATGCAAACGTATACTCAACAAGCTCCGGAATTGTAACCGGGTTCCCTTTCACTCGTTTAATATATACTAGTGCAGTGGTTCTCAACCTTTTTTTAACCGCGTACCTCTTGGCAACACTTTCCAAATCAATTGTACCCTCTGGCTTGGTTTGTTTTCGCAGAGAGGGTGGGTGTAGAGGTAGATCGCGTTTTGTAGTCTAGTTCAGGTTTTAAATTGAACAATGGTTTGTTAAATTGCAACAGCTATGTTTTAAGAGCAAAATTGAATAACAAATTAAATAATATAACGAAAAATTGCTTCCTCCGCCATTACTGATTTTTATTTCGCGTACCCCCTGGAGGCTGTCGCGTACCCCTAGGGTGTTTTTGTGGTCAACTTGTGATGTTTCTTCAGCCAAAAACGATTACTGAAAGTTCTCTGATTTTATGACTATGGCCTGGTGTCAGGCGCTTACTTATTTATTCCATGAAAGAACAAGTGTATTAATTGACAATAAGTTGATTCAAATGATAGAATCATTATACATTATACAAAAACTCAGTTTTAACAGATTTTCCCTGTTAAAAAAATAAAAATGCATATTTCTTCGTTTTAGGATAACAGTTTTCTGGAAAACGGTATTTTCTGGGAAATAGTTTTCTGGGCATTGGTTCATTCCGGATAATAACTTTATGGGGATTAGTACTTTCTGGGTAGCAGTTTTCTGGTGATTGATACATTCTGGGATTTTGTTTTCTGGGGAAAAAGCTTCGGTGTTTTATTTTCTGGGGAATAGTTTTCGAGGAATTGTTATACAATCAAACTGAACGACATATTGCATATTAAATCACTCTGCTAAGACGCTCGGTATAGATTTTCTGAATTAGTCAAATTATATCTTATTTTGAGTAAAAAGGTCTCAGAAATCGAATGGTAGGTGTCTGATCTACGTAAAATGTCATCAGATAAGCCTATTTTTGTATTGTAGGGGAATTGGGGCAAAATCGACATTTTGCTGACATTTTATGTAGATCAGACTCCTACCATTCGATTTCTGAGACTTTTTTACTCAAGATATAATTTGACTACCACTATAAGATATTAGCGAATTACCATTAATGCTCAGAAATAATCGATATTATTTTGCTTTGTGAAATACACTAAAACTATGCCAAAACCGGTTTCGTAGAATCACCATTTTGAGCTCAGTTTTTGTTCGATTTAAGATCTGTTTTTTTTTAAAAGATGGGTAAAAAGATGCTAATATATGGACAAACTCTTAGAATTTTGATATTTGGTCCTAAAACAAAATGGCGTCGAAAAAACATAAAAAATTACCGGTTTCTCAAAAATTCAAAATGGCGCTATTGCTGCCCCTTGAGTTGAAATATGTTCAAACTCGGGGAAATTTAGTTTTGCATAAAAATACACAAAAAAAAAATATATAGAAGCTAAGGCAGAAAAAAGTCAATTTTTGTTGCACTGTGTTATAAATGTAATTTTGTTCCTTCTTCCCGAATCAACAGAAATTACCTATTTTTTGATAATAACAGCAAATATATTAAATAATCTTCCAAATCGCGTAAAAACAATTCGCGTTATTTCAAAAAACCGCGTAAAATAATCCGCGTTATTGTAAAAAATTTTGGTAAAAAAAAGTCGCGTATAAAAAAACCGCATAAAAATAACCCGCGTAAAAAAGACCCCAGTGTATTTGAAATAATGACTACATGCTTGAAAACAGTAAGCTAACAACTGTTAGATGGAAATTTACAATGACTGAAATTACTCATGGAATGTAACAAAATTTTGTACACCTATTCCATATAAACTTTTAAAGCAAGGAAGGAGGGTTGTGGGTACGTTTCCAGCAGTTTTGAGATCTCCAATGGAATATACAGTGGTCAATGACACAATAATTGAAACAAAAAGTCTTCTCAGGCTTTATATCCTAACGTTTTCCCTTTCTAAGCTACCTGGAGACGCCACTATGTGTTTAGAGACTGTCCATGGGCCATGTTCTCATAACTGGTTACTCAAGATATTGATTTGATCCAGTCATACATTTTTCTATAATTCATATGAAACGTAATTTCTGGTCAACCCCCTACAGCCCCTTAAGTCCATGTTGTTTATGGTCGTCCCTATACTTACTGTTTTATTATATTATTCATGTGAATTATTCGTAGATACACTACTGTTCATTAAACAGGTATTAAATTCAAATTTTTGTTTTTGGCACAATCTCACCCCATAGAAGAGGTGAATTTGGCCAAAATTCATTCAACTTTAGCAAAATTGTAGTTTATTGTAACTTGACCATATTTGCGTCAGTCGTTAACTTAACATTTAAGTGTGCATTGACGTGGTTTGGATCAAACTCATTGCCTAAATGTGTGCATTACAAGCTAAGGAACAAAAACGTGTCCTTTTTTGGCACAATCACCCCGGCAGACGGTAGTTTTTACCGACATGAATCAAATACTTTCTTTTCGTATCTCCTAGTGGGTCTGTATATTAGAGAAATGACAGGGCACTCACCGTTGCGGAGACTGTCAACATCACGGCAGAGCTGCATGCCACCACGGGTCGACGTGTGGCGATCGTCGAGGGCGTGACCACTGACAGTACCGAACAGTCCCGGACCAGCAGCGGGAGGTCGCCTAGGGGTGGTGAACGTCGGACCAGGAACACCGACTCCTCGCAAAACCCACAATCACCCGGAACCACCTCTGACGGAACGAATAGAGCCGCTCCCAACACCCAAAACCACTAACCCACCCATCGGGACTGATGCCAGTAAGGTCCCGATTATGACAACTGGCAGCGTAGTGAACGGATATGAGCTGGATTTCGGAATGGGCGTCCCGGGCTGGCACCTACATCGAGCTCCCTTAGTAAAGTCTTGTAGCGGCTGGAAGGGGGACCCAATTAACTAAGATGAATTCTTCATAAACGGAAGAGACGGGTACGGAGGGGTTACCAAATCCCTTCGCACGAGGTGGCATCCAGCGGTCTCCGCAGAAGAAGGCGGAGACGGATGCGGCGAAGTCTGGAGGTGGAAAAACGGCGAATCCGTCGGTGTCCACACCAGACATCTCGGTAGACGGTCCCTTGCTAGTCAAGGCCGTCGAAAGGTGTATGGACACGCGGCCAAGAGTGGCGGCGCTGTCTGAACAACTCGATGCCATAATCGAGTTCTTGGCGAACAGGCGAAACATCGCTGGCGACCTGAAGCAGAGCCTCCTCCTGCTTCGGAGCACCATTGATGAAGCCAGAAAGGAGCACGAAGAACTCGTAGCTCGGGTGAAGGCGGCCAGGACCGGGAGGGCGACTGCATCTAAAGAGGTGCAGACAGACGCCCCCTCGTTCGCGTCGGTCTGCTCCACGGGGCAGGTCGCTAAGCGAACGAGGCAGTCCCCTAGGGAAACGGCTCCCGGGAACACCAAGAAACGATTTCTCTTGCTACTCCCACGGGAAAACACGCCAACCGGTTCAAGGTCCACCGCGGAAAAGGCACAGGTGAGGCTACGGGCAACCCTTGGACTACCGTAGTGGGTAGGAAGTGTCAGGAAGGTGCGACGCGCCATGATGGCGGAGCGGCCAGAGGACCAAAAAAGGTCAAAAAGGCGCGGAGTAGGGGTGATGCCCTCATACTCAAGACGGATGGAAGATGGGTCGAAGTACTCAGAAGTCTTGAAGAAGTTGAGGGGGGAAACCCAGTTAAGGATCTGGGGGCGGATGTGCGGAGTATCCGCCGATCTCGCACTGTCGAGATGATACTTGAGCTCCGGAAAGACGCCAAAAACAAGGGAACTACCTACAAAACGGTAGCGGAAAAGGTCCTAGGGAGGTGCAAGTGCGGGCACTCACCTCAGAGGTGACTCTCCAGCTTAAAAACCTGGATGAAATCACCGAGGGGTGCGACATTGCACAAGCCCTCAAAGCGAAGTGCGGGGTGGAAGTGACTAAGGAGTCGATCCGCCTTCCGACTACTGTCGGCGGACGCTAACCTGGCCCTGAAAGAAAGTAAGTTGAAGGTCGGCTGGTCTGTATGCCCTCTGAGTATATTACAGCAACCGGACATTTGCTTCCGGTGCTTTGAGGGAGGACATAAGTCCTGGACCTGCAAGGTACCCGCGATAGGAGCCAGTTGTGCAGGCGATGTGGAGGTGCAGGCCATAAAGCAAAGGACTGCGGGAATCTCCCAAGTGTATGGTATGTTCCGGGAAACGGGACGCCAAACACTTTATGGGAGGCCCCAGATGCCCAGCCGGTAAGCCAGCTGTGAAACCACGGGCGTAAGGGTGACGCAACTAAACCTGAACCATTGCTTTGCGGCCCAGCAGCTGCTACACCAAGCAGCCACTGAGTCGTTATCAGACATCGCCATCATATCGGACCCCTACCGCGTCCCTCCCGGAAACGGCAACTGGGTTGCGGATAAGTCCATTATGGCGGCCATATGTACGACGAGCAAATTCCCGGTTGAATGAACCTGGAAAACCGGGAAAAACCCGGGAATTTCAATACTAAACCGGGAAATTTATCATGTTTATTTTGAACATTATTTTTCATTTACTACATGCGTGGGATCTGTTGTATCAGTTCAACGCGCTATACATTTTCTGCCATCTCACAAACACTGGAACACACAAGGAACTATTTAGTTGGTCTCAGGGTAAGATGCTGGAGTAACAAGCCAGTCGTCATATGTTTGATTCTCAACTAAAAAAGACGACCGTTATAGTCAATAGGATCCTAGCGCTAGCCCCGCAATTGTTCTGTGCACTAACAGTTGGCTGCCATTTTTTTTTCTAAGTTGTCTTCCTACTCATTCACACTGATTAGGACTTTAATAGTAAGTGCCGATTAAACATCAAAACAATCACCACTTTACAGGATCAGCGTCTGATGTTATTTATGTCTGAGTATGTTTCAAAGTTGTGTACCAAATTATTCATAATTTTTGTTAAAATTGATAATAATGATAATAAGTTATTTGATGAAACAAGATTCGAATTTTAGGTTACAAATCGCCAACAAAAACTTACAAAGCCCAGGGAATGTTGAAACTTCAAATTACTAAACAATATTTTGAAGGCCAGAGAAGTCAAGAATGATTCCAATCAGGCTTTATATGTTAACTTGAAATGAGCAAAAACTAAACTATGATAAAACCTAAATTAATCCACCTAGCGGTCAGACCTAGCCTTTCTCATTCAAACTTATTATTTGTAAATATAGATTTAGACGAACGCTTCAATCCAATGAATGTATACTCACTCTTTAGGTTCTAAAAAATTGATGTATTTATACATATAAAAATGCAGTCCGGTCTGTCTGAATAAGGCTCAAATACTACCGAACCGATCGACGTGAAAATTTGTATGTAGGGATTTTTGGTGCCGATAAAGTTTCCTATGTTAGTTTAAGACCCCTCCCTCTTCTGGAAGGGAGGGGTCCTATACAAATTAGACATAAATTTCTGCACAACTCAAGAACAAACCAAGCAAGTAAAACCGAATTTGGCATGTGGATGTTTTTAGGAGTAACAAATATCTCCATAATAGTTGGACGCCCCTCCCTTTTCTGAAAGGAAGGGGTTCCATACACATGAAACACAAATTTCTGCACATCTTGAGAACTAATCAACTAAATGGAACCAAATTTGGCAGGTAAATGTTTTTAGTGGTAAATAATATGTCCATAATGCTTTGACACCCCTCCTTCTTTTGGAAGGTAGGGGAACTATACAAATTAAACACAAATTTCTACACATCTCGAGAACTAATCAACTAAAAGGAACCAAATTTGGCAGGTGAATATTTTTAGAGGTAACAAATATGTGAATAATGGCTTGACACCCCTCCCTTTTCTATAAGGGAGAGGTCCCATACAAATGAAACACAAATTTCGCACAGCTCAAGAACCAATCAAGAAAATACCACCAAATTTGGTATGAGAATGCTTTTAGAGGTAACAAATATGTTCCATAATCGACCTCAGGCAACATTTTGGATTGTAAGAGGGCAACTTCCGGTTTCTGGAAAACAACCAAAAATGGCCGATTTCCACCCAATATAATAATATCCGGATCTAAAATGATGCACAGGAGCTCAAATCGACCACAGATACCATTTTGAATTCTAAGATGGCGACTTCCGGTTTCAGAAAATCAGCTGAAAATGACCAAATATGAGTATCCCCGGAGCCAGAGTGTTGCTATAATCAGAATGAAGCAAACCTCAAACACCATTATGAATTGTGTAATGGCAACATCTGGTTTCTGGAAAACAGCCAAAAATGGCCGATTTCCGTCTAACATGAGTATCTCCGGGTCTAGAATAATACACAGCAGCTGAAATCGACCACAGACCCCATTTTGGATTCTGGATGGCGACTTCCGGCTCCTGGGAAACAGCCGAAAATGATCGAACTACACCCGATATGGCTGTTTCTTCAACCAGAATGACGCTCAGAGGCCAGAAATTATCTTAAATACCATTTTGAAACCCAAGACGGCGACTTCCGGTTTGTGAAAAACAGCCTAAAATAACCAAATACCATCCAATATGAGTGTCTCTGGAACCAGAATGATGCAATGAGCTAACAATTGACCTCAAGCACCATTTTAAATTGCTAAATGGCAACTTCTAGGAAACAGTCGAAAATGACCGAATAATACTCAATATGGATATTTCCGTAATCGGGATGATGCATAGAAACCAAACATTAACCCTGGACACCATTTTGAATTTAAAGACGACCACTTTCAGTTTCTGGAAAACAACCAAATAACTAAATACCTCCCAATATGGGTATTTCCTGTGTCAGATTGATGCCAGAAAATCTGCTGAAAATGACCGAATACCACCCAATATGAATATATTCAGAATTGAGGCGATGTACAGAAGCCAAAAGTCTAGAATGTTGTCATTTTGATGAAACCAATCATTTCAAACGATTTGTTATTTGACTTTGATCATATCCTCTGGCCGATTCGTCGTGCATTTGCAGACTTTGAACACATCGCAAGGAATCAATGAATTTGAAACGTTCAAATAGTACGACACCACATTTTAATTATGTTGAACCACATATATCGATCGAAGCAGGTATAGTTTCAAATAGTTTTTGAATTTCTTTTCTTTCCATAACTTTTGAGCCACATACATATCAAATTGTGATGAAGTTTGTTATTTGTAAGTTTGAGGGTTGACTCGTTCGTATGACACTAGTTATGTTCAAATAAGTCATGTAATCTTTGACATAATAGACTTTCGTAGTTTTATTACCAATTTCATACACGACGGTTGCTTAAGCTCGATTATAAAAATGAAATGGGAACGTATAGGGCAGCCAAACTTTGAAACCACGTGTTCAATCATAATTCATCAGTTAACCCTTAACTAGCCCGCTCATAACCTAATAATAACAATCAAATCGGTTGTGTAGTTTCTGCGATAGTGAAGTTTCGTGATTTTCACAAGTCGGCACATTACAAATGAAGTTACAGTTCGATTACAGTAAAATTCAATAGGGTCTTCTGAGGCAGCTAGACCATTCATTTGACACTAATTTTGTGGAAATCGGGTCGGCCATCTCTGAGAAAAGTGAGTGAGTCCAAGTAGTGTTCGGAATATGTTCTTTTTCATAGCTGGATTTCACATTTTTAAACATAACAGGCAAAGCAATAGTCCGACTGCAGAACAAATCAATAGGGTCTTATGGGGCAATTAGACCTTCCATTTGACACTAATTTTATGAAAATCGGTCCAGCCATCTCTGAGAAACATGAGTGAGATTAAACAATCTTCAGAACACGTTTCTTTTCATAACTTTTGAACCACCAATTCAATCTTTATGAAATTCAAAAGTTAAGGGTTTTTCAGGTAGGCCGTTCATTAGAAACTAATTTTGTTCAAATCGGTTGTGTGGTTTCAGAGATAATGATGTTTCATGATTTTTACATTTTGATACATAACCTCTAAACTATTAGTCAGATTGCAATGAAATTGAATAGGGTCTTATGGGACAAAAAGACCTTTCATTTGCAATTAATTTCATGAAAATCGGTCCAGCCATCTCTGAGAAAAGTGAGTGAGAATAAAAATCTGCACATACACACATACATACAGAAGATGCTCAGCTCGTCGAGCTGAGTCGAGTGATATATCCACTCACAATCAACCAAAACAGATCTAAATTCAATCCTCCGGAGATTTTCTGAGGAGAAAAATCTCTGGGTTCTTATATCGCATGGGAAAGTGAAGCCGTTGGCGCCGGTCCGATAACCAACAGGTCGTTAGTTAGGACCCTAGTTGAAGTCGCATTCCCGGGTGTTGGCGATTGACACAATAGTGGCGGGAATAGACCGACGGAAAATAAGCAAAAATTTGCACGACGAAGCTATTCAGCATCGTTAGAGAATAGATTGATGTTTAATATGCAATGCATTAGTGTTGCATTAGTTCATTGTTTATTGTAAAAACTGATTTTTCTCCACTAGAAAAAATCAATTTTTGATAAAGATTTTTGTTGAAAATTCTGAAATTTAGAAGGCGGATTCAGAAAACATAAAACAAGCTTCTTATTTAGCTCGAAAAGGCAAATATTGTTTCTAAGCAGCAATAAAATTGTATTGAAGCCCGAATGAAACAACACAAATATAAATCAATTTCAAAACTGAATCTAACAAAGTCGGTGAACACCAGAAAATAAGTAATGATAAAGTTAAAAACCTAAATTAATCCACCTAGCGGTCAGACCCAGCCTTTCTCTCATTCAAACTTTTATTTGTAAAAATATATTTACATGAACGCTTCAATCCAATAGACGTATATTCACTCTTTAGGTTCTAAAATATTAATGTTGCAATCTATACATATGAAAATGTAGTCCGGTCTGTCTGTCTGTTTGATCCATATAGGCTCGAAAACTACCGAATCGATCGACGTGAAAATTTGTATGTAGGGGTTTTTGGTCCCGATAGAGGTTCCTATGATAGTTGGAGACCCCTCCCTTTTCTGGAAAGGAGGGGTCCAATACAAATTAAACATAAATTTCTGCACAACTCAAGAACAAACCAAGCAAATGAAACCGAATTTGGCATGTGGATGTTTTGAAGGGTAATAAATATGTCCATAATGGTTCGACGCCCCTCCCTCTTATGGAAGCACAAATTTCTGCACATCTCGCGAACTAATCAACTAAATGGGACCATATTTGGCAGGTGAATGTTTTTAGTGGTAACAAATATGTTCCATATTCGACCTCAGGCAACATTTTAGATTGTAAGATGGCACCTTCCGGTTTCTGGAAAACAGCCAAAAATGGACGATTTCCGTCTAACATGAGTATCTCCGGATCTAGAATGATACACAGCAGATGAAATCGACCACAGACCCCATTTTGGATTCTAGGTTGGCGGTTCCGGTTCCTGGGAAACAGCAGAAAATGATCGAATTACACCCAATATGGGTGTTTCATTTTGAAATCCAAGATAACGACTTTCGGTTTGTGAAAAACAGCATAAAATAACCAAATACTATCCAATATGAGTATCTCTTTAACCAGAATGATGCAATGAGCTAACAATTGACCTCAGGCACTATTTTGAATCGCTAAATGGCAACTTATAGGAAATAGTCGAAAATGACCAAATAATACTCAACATGGATATTTCCGTAATCGAGATGATGCATAGAAACCAAACATTGACCCTCGACACCACTTTGGATTTAAAGACGACCACTGTTAGTTTCTGGAAAACAACCAAATAACTAAATACCTCCCAATATAAGTATTTCCGGCATTAGATTGATGCCAGAAAATCTGCTGAAAATGACCGAATACCACCTAATATGAATATATTCAGAATTAAGGCGATGTACAGAAGCCAAAAATCGAGGATGTTGTCATTTCGATAATACCAATCATTTCAAACGATTTGTCTTTTGACTTTGATCATATCCTATGGCCGATTCGTCGTGCATTTGCAGACTTTAAACACATCGCAAGGAATCAATGAATTTGGAACGTTCAAATAGTACAACACCACTTATAAATTATGTTGAGGCCACATATATCGATCAAAGCGAGTATAGTTTCAAATAGTCTTTGAATTTCTTTTCTTTCCATAATATTTGAGACACATATCAAATTGTTATGAAGTTTGTTATTTGTAAGTTTGAGAGATGACTCCTTCGCATGACACTAGTTATGTTCAAATAAGTCATGTAATCTTTGAGATAATAGACTTTCGTTGTTTTATTAACAATTTAATACATAACGGTTGCTTAAGTTCGATTATAATCAAATGAAATGGGAACATATAAGGCAACCAAATTTTGAAACCACATGTTCAATCATAATTCATCAGTTAACGCTTAACTAGTCCGCTCATCTGATAATAATGTTGATCAAATCGGTTGTGTAGTTTCTGAGATAATGAAGTTTCAAGATTTTCACATTTCGGTACATTACAGACGAAGTTACAGTTCGATTACAGTAAAATTCAATAGGGGGTTATGAGGCAGCTAGACTTTTCATTTGACACTAATTTTGTGGAAATCGGGTCAGCCATCTCTGAGCAAATTGAGTGAGTCCAAGTAGTCTTCGGAATATGTTCCTATTCATAGCTGGATTTCACATTTTTAAACATAACAGGCAAAGTAATCGTCCGATGCAAAACAAATCAAAACCTGAATTATTCCTCCTAGTGGCGCTTCGATGACTGGGTGAAAATTACTCTCGAATGAGTGAAGACGTCGTAGCGTGTAGACATAATCTTTGAAGCTGGCATCCTTGTTGCGCAACGTCACTCGATCGATGATTGTGATGATGTTGTTGGTTGCAGGATGTCACATGAAAATAAGCAAAGAAAAGACCCGGTAGCGGGATTTTTGGAAAATTAAGGTTTGGACAGGTTTTCACCTTGTCCCCCTTGATAAAGGGCCCATAAATAATTAAATTTCAGGTGCTGAAGATTCCAACTAGTAAGTATGTTTCTAGGCGGTGGAAAACAGGAACGTTTTTGGATGTTATGCTGACTCGGCTTGTTTACATTGTGGCGAAAGCTTTTCTGCTGGTGGTATCGGCAACAAGCAAATTTTGGATACCGGCCTGGTAAATTCACCCTTCAGCGTTTGCAACGTTACCACACGAGTTGTTCTGTCGGTGCCAGGGTGCAGTTTGATGATTCGTGCAGTCGGCCAGCTGATTGGTGAGGTATTTTCGTCTTTGATAATAGCCAAACGTCCAGTTTCAATTTGTATCGGTTGATTGCACCACTTAGTGCGAGTTTGAAGCGTAGAGGGGTACTCAAGATACCATCGTTTCCAGAGCTGCTGAAATAGTTTCTGCGTTTGCTGCCACTGTCGAAGTCGGTTGAACGGGATGTCGGAGAGGTTGATGTCTGGGACGGATTTTAACGCTGTACCGGTGAAAAAGTGACCTATGGTAAGTGATTCCAAGTCAGATGGATCGTCGGAAAGTGGCACAAGCGGACGGGAATTTAGACAGCATTCAATTTGTGCCAGTAATGTTGTCATCGAGTTGTATGCCAGTGTTTGCGTACCCAGCACACGAACGAAATGTTTCTGAGCGGATGCAATTGCAGCTTCCCATAAGCCGCCGAAGTGTGATGCTCTTGGCGGGCTGAAATGCCAACGGATGCCATTACCTGTGCATTCTTGTGCGACTGCCCTTTCATGACTGCTGCTACGGACGAGTTGTTTGAGCTCATTGGATGCTCAGAGGGAGTTTCGGCCGTTGTCGCTGTGCATTTCGACACATGAACCGCGACGAGAAACGAATCTTCGAAGTGCTTCGATGAATTTTGCTGTGCTGAGGACGGATACCAATTCCAGGTGAACAGCCTTCGTTGCGAAGCACACAAAAACTGCTACGTATGCCTTGGGAGCAGCTGAGCGCCGATGCGCTGGTTTCAGCAGAATTGGTCCCCAATAATCGACGCCGGTTGTAGAGAACGGTCGGGAAACTGTTACTCGGGAAGCTGGTAACTCTGCCATAAACTGTTCCAATAGTTTTGGACGAGCTCTGAAGCAAATGATGCATTGCTGAACGACCTTTTTGACGAGATTCCTGGCCCCTATGATCCAGTATCGTAAGCGAATGACGTTCAGTAGCAACTGCGGCGCTGCATGCATATGTTTCTCATGATGGTGACGAACAAGCAATATTGAAAGATGGTGTGAAGCCAGTCGTCCGCCGATGCGTAACAGGTTTGTTGCATCTAAAAAAGGGTGGAACCATCGAAGCCGCGATTTCGGTGACCCTTTGAAGAGCCTTATGCTCTTTGCTGAATGTTTGCTGTTGAACCAGTCGGATGATTGTACCCTCTGCTACCTTCCACTCGTCTGTTGTCTGTTAGGGAACGATATGGCGTGCTGCTGGTACTAGGCGGCAATTGTTTGCAAATCGCCGACAGTAAGCGACGACGCGGACCATCCGATCAAGACTGGAGAACTTGGACACGAGTTGGTCGACGAAGGATGGCTTAATGGTAGCGGAAATTACTGCAGCTGGTGTTTTGCGTTGCTCGACGGTAACTTCAGGGCTCTGACTACTGTCGTGAAATGGTTGAATTGGCCATTCGCAGCGGTCGCGTTTTAACCACAGCGGTCCGTGCCACCACAGGTCGCATTTTAGTAAAGTTTCAGCAGGTATGCCTCTAGAGATGTGATCGGCTGGATTTTCCTGCCCGGCTACATGTTTCCATAAACAGTTTTGGGTGGCGTTCTGGATTAGTGACACACGATTTGCCACGAAAGTTGTCCAGGTGGAAGGTGATGCGTTGAGCCAACAAAGTACGATTGTAGAATCCACCCAGAAGAAGCATTCTGCTACAATCCCTAGAGACGATTTCACTCTTTGATACAGCTCCGCTGAAGATTTTGCCCCACACAGTTCTAGTCTGGGAATGCTTGTTTTGGTTTTTATCGGACCACTTTGGATTTGGCCGTTGGTAGCGATACTTTGACGTTACCGTATGCATCTGTGGAACGTACATATGCGTGTTCTGATGCGTCGGAGAATAAGTGCAGCTGCATGCTGGTAGAGTTCGGAAGCAGGATGCAACGGTTGATGCGAAGTTCGTTGAGTAGAGTAAGTTGCGAGTGATAGGCGTGTCAGCGGTCCTTTATTGCTGGTGTGAGAGCACTGTCCCATTTCCAAGGATTGCCGCCGTCGTCTTTCAAGGTCCAAAGTGTCTGCATAAAGATTTTGGCCTTCGTTACTACTGGGCCAACGAGGCCAAGCGGATCGAAGAATTTTGCTATGTAGGAGAGCGCAATCCGTTTGCTTATTGGCGAATCCGCAGCCGTATTGACGGGATGTATTTTATACCGGAGTTGGTCGGATGACGGTTCCCAGTGCAAGCCGAGGGTTTTAATGCACTGATCCTTGTCGAAGTCGAAAGACTCCTCCAAGGCACGTTCTGCTGGTGGCGCCTCTTCTAGCACTGCTAGTTTATTGGATGCCCATTTATGGGGTTCCAATCCGCCCTTTAGCAGAAGCACCCTGAGTTGGTTGAGCAATGCTTTCGTCTCAGTTACGTCGCTACCACCAGAGAAGAGATCGTCTACGTAAAAATCCTTGCGCAGAACCTTGGCTGCTTCAGGAAACTCGTTACACTCGTCATCAGCAAGCTGCTGTAGAATACGAGTTGCAAGAAACGGAGCGCTGGCAGTACCGTAGGTTATTGTTTTTAGTTCGTAGGTTTCAGTCGGACTGTCGGGCGAGGGTCTCCACACAATGCGCTGCAAAGGTGTATCCCGGTCGTCTACCAGGACTTAGCGGTACATCTGCTTGATATCGGCGATCAGCATCACTTGATGAGTTCGGGAACGCATTATGATTGAGCGGAGGTCTTGGACGGTGGGGCCCACCATGAGTGCGTCGTTAAACGACGGGCCATTGGGTGTCTTGCACGATGCATCGAAAACGACCCGTAGTTTGGTCGTTGTGCTATCTTCACGTACTACAGCATGATGCGGAAGATGATAGCACGGTGTTGGAGGCTCTTCGTAGTCGGGCACACGCTGCATGTACCCTAGCGCATGGTATTCCTCCACGAAGGCACTATATTGGTGTTGCAAATCTGGGTTGCGCACTAGACGAGCTTCTAGTTGATGAAAGCGGTGAAGAGCGGAGCGACGGTTGTCGTTGAGCTTGGAGAGAATATCCTGCTTGAGTGGCAGTCGAACTACATATCGACCGTCGGCAATTCGGGTTACTGTCTGGCGAAAGTGTTCTTCGCAGGCTGCTTCTTCTACCGAGTAGCAGGGATCAGCGTTGTCTTCTTCGATGGACCAGAATTTCTCCATCAATACCTGTAGGTTGGGCATAGTGGCGAAGTTAGCGGTAACAGGAGCAGTACGACGGTTGTGAATGGACTTTCCGGACACAACCCAGCCGAAAACAGAATTGACGAGAAAAGGCAGGTCTTCACCTAGAGAAATTCTGCCAGCGATCTTAAACAAATCGAAGAAGATTTCTGCACCCAAAACCAGGCCGACCGGAGTGGTGCGGTGGAATGACGGATCAGCCAGTTGAACACCAGGTGGAATCTCCCAGGATGCGACGTCAACGGAAGCGGATGGCATGTCGATGGTAACCTTCGGCAGAACAAAAAAATCGAGAGTGTATGTATACTTGCCAAAGCGGGACCGAGCCGTAGTGAGGAGTATCTGGCGGGCATGCGCTGAGGACTGACCAATGCCGGCAATCGGTAAGTGAACCTTCTTCCGTTGCGCCATGATTCGCTGAGAAAACGATTCAGTAATGAAGCAGCACTCACTTCCAGAGTCCAGCAATGCCCGTGCTGCGTGTTCGAATCCATTGTCGTCGACGACGATGATAATGGCTGTAGGGAGAAGGATTGTCCGTTGTCCTTGTCCAACCGAGGCGTAGCTGGAAGGTTCACTGATGGTAGCGGATATAGCAGAAGTTGACTGGTAGCTGGTAGATGGCGTTGAAATCGGGACTCGTGCGTTGGATTCAATTCTGAAGCACACTCCCGTTTTAGCAGCGGAAAATCAAAAAGTGAATCTACGTAGGACTGTTTCAAGCGCGCCGTATTTTGAAAATGGTCAACGAGTAAATCCCAAGCCACCGTGTAGTTATTTGCGCTTATAGGGATCGTTTGTTCCAGTTCTAGCGCTTCACTTGACAACGACGACCGTAAGTAGTAGAATTTCTGAATGGTGGATATGTCCGCCGACGAATTTACTAGCGACACGTATAAGTCGTGAAAATTTAACCAAGAATCAAGATTACCATCGAAAACCGGAAGTTTTACGTCAGAATGACGAACGTGCGAGGATGATTGAAGGATATGGCTGGCTGAAGAAGCTGAGACATTCACACTGTTGGATTTATTGTTAGCCAAAAGGAAGCCCTTGACTCGATAGTAGGCTGACTCGTACTCCGTCCGCTGCTTAAGTTGTTCATCTAGGTTGGATTCGTCTAGCGTTTCGAGCTCAGCCTGAATCGTATTAATGTCCGCACATAGTTTGATGATGCTCTCTAATCGAACTGGCACTTCGTTGGCATCGCGTTCCCCGTCGTACTCGTCTACAAACGCCTTGGTGACGTTGAAAGATAAAAGTAGGCTTCTTTGACGCAGTTTCAGCATTTTGAGGCGACGTTCGGCAGCCATTTTAGTTGAAGTCTGAAAAACAGAAGACCGCGTAGCGCAAACGAGACGTATGACGAAATTTGGAACCCTAATCACCTTCTAAAGGCAAAAAAATGCCTTGAAAATAATAATAACAGCAATCGATGTCCCTTCTAGACGCCCACGGGTTGTAGCAGTAACCAGCAGATGAATGTGAGTAGCAGCGGGAAGATGAATTTTAGCTTCGCACAAACGACACCAGTAAAACTTTTGGAATGCCAATTTTCTGAGAACAGGCAGAAAATGCCTTGAATTTATTCCAACAGTAAGTTCCTTTCCGTATCCACGTTTTTGATTAAAGCGAGTAAAGGTGTGCTCAGATTATGCGATGGCGGCACAGCAAACAGTAGCAAACAGCATCAAACAGCAACAATCGCGATGGTGAATTTACGACGCTCCAAAGCAGGAATAGCGACGAAACGATGATCAGAAACGGTGCGGATTACGGAGTTCACGTAAATCCGGCTCGAAAGACCAAATGTCGATTGCTCAGGTGAGCAGCAGAAGACCAGAAAATCGCCGTTTCACTCACAGGTAAGTATTAGCACTCAATCAGGTGAGTCTAATCGCAACACTTTCTTCCTTTCAGATTATCGATGAATAATGCAGTGTGCAGGTAATTAAATTAATCTATTTCACTCAGTAAATTTACTGTAATAATTAAATTTAACTACAACTACGATAACAACTATAATTTTGTAATTCGTGATTGGACTGCTTGCTGTTGACGAACGTTGAGAAGAGACCGCACTGACTGTTGACGTTGTTAATATATCCTAGAGTCCGGAAGCAATAGATGGGCGAACTGGTTGGTAGCACTGCTTGAACCGGTTCTCTAGAATAATTTTTCTAGCTGTCAGGGTTGTAATTGGGGGCTGACGAACGATGACGTCTGATGGTTTCGTTATGCACGAACACCTGTTGTGTTCGCACTGGAACGTCTTGTGTTGGACTGTAAACACCACAGAAGATTGGTTGGTAGCACTGCTTGAACCGGTTCTCTAGAATAATTTTTCTAGCAGTCGGGGTTGGGGGCTGATGAACGATGACGTCTGATAGTTTCGTTATGCACGAGCACCTGTTGTTTGCGCACTGGAACATCTTGTGGTGGACGGAGTTTGCAATTGGCTCAAAAATTAACTCTTATTAGTCCTGATAAGAACTGGGGGAATTGCCTTTTGCTCAGCTCCAAAGGAAGAAGAATCCAGGAAAACAACTCTGCTGCTATGCTACCAACTATTTATTCTCTTCTTATATATCTTCTGCTACGATGTGAATGGTTGCGCGATAAAAAACTGAATGAACGCTTTCTCTTTCAGAGAGTTCTTGTATAGCAGCTGCGGTGGCTCGCATAGATGCTGCTCGATGCTGATTGGTCGTAGTTAGTTCTGGTGGGGAAACGGAACATCCTCCCCCGGTTGTGGAACTCGGCGATCGTCGGAGTTTCCGACTAATTGGTTGTCCTCAATTGGTAGAATTGGAACCTTGTTGATTGAACGTCGAAAATGGTGACCGTTAGAGAAGACATCTACTGCTCGTTGAAGCTCATCATCGCCAGGGTAGACTTCTTCGATGCGACCTAGTTTCCAATTGAGAGGAGGTTGTTTTCGATCATGCAGTAGCACAATCATGCCGACACGAACGTTGGGCATCTCTCGTAGGTATTTTTTCCTGGGTTGTAGAGTGTTCAAATAGTCTCGGCTCCAAGCACGCCAAAATTGTTCACGGAGAAGCTGGAGATGCTGCCAGCGGCCCAAACGAGAAACCTTGACATTTTCTAAGGATGGTTCAGCGGGAGCTGTAAGTGGTCGGCCGATGAGGTAGTGAGCTGGCGTGATCACTAGTGGATTTGCTGGATCATTGGAGACAATACGTTTTAGATGAGCTTTGCATGATTTCACCGCCGCTTCCCACAAACCGTCAAATTCAGGAACATCTGGTAGGATGAAGTGCCACTCGACTTCACGGCTGCTAGAAAAAGACTGAATCGACTCAACGAATTGTTGATTATGGAATTGCTGGTACAATGCTCTCAATTCATGGTTGGCGCCTCGGAAATTAGTAGCATTATCCGAGTACAACTCACGAATTATTCCCCGTCGAGCTACCAGTCGTCGAAGAGAAGCCAGCTTCGGTGCTCAAATCGGATACGGCTTCCAGGTGAACGGCCTTAAACGTCATACAAACGTACACTGCTACGTAGGATTTCACTATTGCAGGTCGACGCGATCCTTGTTTCGTCCAAAAGGGCCCGGCATAGTCGACACCTGTTACAGCGAACGGAGGGGAAGGTACTACTCTCAACTCTGGCAGGTTTCCCATTAGCTGACTGGTGGTGGTAGGATTGGTCCGGAAACATCTGACGCAACGACGGGTGATGAAACGAATGGTAGATCTTGCTTTTAGAAGCCAATATCGCTGTCTCATGGCATTCAAAAGTCTAGTTTGTCCTACGTGGAGTAACTCGATGTTCATCTGTTGCACTAGCAGCCGCACCACCGGATCCTTATCCGGCAATATTATAGGATGACGGTTCTCGAAAGGTCCAACCGACCACCCACGCGGAGAAGCCTATTGACGTAAACCGGGCGTAAATTCCCAAGTTTCCGGCAAAATGGAACTACTGTACGACATATGCAATGGTTTCCGTGGATTGGCGTAGCTCACTGACGGATAAATGAGCCCTAAGCTCACGTTCGGAACGCCTTTTTTTACAATTCTTAGCGAAACGCAAAACGTATCCACGACTCGTTGAATTTTGCGGAACTACTTTGCTTGTGGAAATAGGCACACAAACCATCATCGTTTGACACTGTCACCATGGATTTAAGTTCTGGTAGCTCTTCATCGGGCATAGGTTCGGGCACGTATACTTCATAATTTTCCATATTCAGATATTTGGGACCGTTCCACCAGAGCTGATTGTTCTGGAGAAACTCGGGAAGTTGGCCTCGGGTAATAATATCGACTGGATTTTACTGCGATCTGACATGCTTCCATCGATGCTCACTAGTCTGCTCTTGAATCGAAGCGATTCTATTGCGCACGTACTGTTGTAGTTGATTCAGTGGTTTTTTAATCCATGCCAAAACGATCGTATTGTCAGACCACAGTACTGTTTCCTGGATTCTCATCGTTAAAGCTGGTAACACCTTCTGCACTAGTTTGGATAGCAATAAAGCGGCACACAGTTCCTTTCGCGGAATGGAGAGTTCATCCAAGGGGGCCAGTTTTAATTTACTGGTTAGAAGACAAAGCGAAGCCGACCCATCGGCAAATAGACTTCGAAGGTAAACGCATGCCCTATATGCTACTGCAGAGGCATCTGAAAAGCCATGTACGTCATAGGACACCGCATTGTCAGAGAGCACGCATCTCGAAATCTCGATGTCATTTTGATGAACCAATGAGCTTTGTAACTCTTGCCACTGTTCCTTTATGGTGTCGTTTACAGGATCATCCAATCCAATCTTAGCTTGTCACTGTTGCTGCGCTAAAAGTTTAGCCTTCACTATTACCGGTGACACCAGGCCGAGGAGATCAATGAGCTTAGCGATTTCCGAATACAATATTCGTTTCGTCAGAGGTTTTGGGACCGATGGATTCGTATGATTTGCGATGGATAGTGTATCTGGGGTAGAATTCCAACGCAATCCGAGCACTCTGATAGCTAAATTCACACCACGGTTTTCGGAAGCATTAATTTTCTCCTGCCCATCGACCGGTATGTGCTCGAGGAATTCTAGCGAGTTGGAGCACAACTCATGTATAGGAAAACCTCCCTGGTGAAGAAGTTGTTTCAACTGGTTCTGCGCTTCAAGGGCCTGCTCCACTGAGTCTGCACCTCTGCTCTTTCTTCACTATGCGCGTAGCAATAGGAAATTCTTTACCATCCTCTTCGGCGAGTTGCAGTAAACATCTTGTTGCTTGGTACGGTGCCGATGCCGTGCCGTACGTGACAGTGCACAATTCTAACACGCGCAAAGGTAACGACGGCTTTTCTCTCCAGAAAATTCTCAAAAACCGACGGTCCGATGGAGCTGCGAGTATCTGGGGGTACATTTTTGAAATGTCCGCGGTGAAGGCCACTCTAAATGTACGAAATCGTAGCACGATATGGTATAAGTTGTTTTGTAATACTGGGCCGATCTGGAGTACATCATTAAGGAAAAGTTCCAATGGTGAAGATTTTGTGCTTGCGTCGAACACGACACGGCGTTTCGTGCTCGAGCTGGACGGCCGCAGTACTGCATGGTGCGGAAGGTCATACATTTGTTGGTTTGGTACGTCCTCCGATTCGGCTACTTCACGACAATGATCTAAACACTCATACCCGGATGAAGTTCACGTACTGGGTTTGCAGCTCAGGGTTTCGAATCAATCGTTTCTTCAGCATGAGAAATCGCTTAAAGGCCAGGGAACGACAATTACCCAGCTGGGAAAGATTATTCTTGAATGGTAGCTTGACAATATATCTTCCTGTTTCATTGCGTTGGTAGGTGGAAATAAAATGTGCCTCACATGCTATCTCGGCTGTTGACATTTTTGGAACGCTAGGTACTTCTTCTGTTTGCCAAAACTGTCGATGTCTTCGACGGTTGGGTGCGAATACTGGAGGGACACGTTGACTACTTGCAGATCAACGATGACACCAGCTACAACCCATCCGAAGTGAGTGTCTCGTAACTGTGGTAATCCATCGGCAAAATAAATCAAACTCGGTTTGAGGATGTCGAAAAATAGTTCTCCACCAATAAGCAAATCAACTTTGTCGGGTGTATGGAACTCAGAATCGGCTAGCATTATTCCGTCAGGGATCATCCATTGCAAGATGTCAACTTTGTAGGTCGGGATTATGCCTGTTACTCTCGGGGTAACTAGACATTCTAGCTCGGCGTGGTAAGCAGACACGCGGGAACGGAACTGTATTTCACCTTATCATGGGCGTGGGTACGTAAAGCATTGATACTCATGATAGAAACGTTGGCTGGTGTCTTAAGGAGGCCTAGGCGGTTGGCCATTTCTTCCGTTACGAAATTCACCTGAGAACCACTGTTCAACAGAACACGACACAGATGCGGTTGATTGTTTTTGTCGAAGACCTCCACTAGCGCAGTTTGTAGTAACACTGTTTTGGCGGATTTCGTGAAAAACGAAGAGCAAGTGGTTGAGACAGGTGGCTAAACCAGAGCAGGTGGTTGCTGTGCAGTAGCTTGGTTTAGAACGGCAATAGCCGATATCTGATTTGCCATTTCAACAGGAGCAGAAACATTGGATCTAGATTCTCGTTCTTCTGGGCGAAAAAATGCTCTGCAGTGCCGGCAATTTCTTGACCAAGATAACGAAGGCTTTCGATATGATTGGTCGCTTCACTCACGAGGGCACGTAGTTCCTTTTACGAAGGTGATGACATTCTCTTCAAGGATAGCAATCCGCGGTAATGAGTCGATGATTGCACGCTTGTTGTAGCGATCCATAAGTATATACCTGGCTTGTTTGTATTTACCTTCACTCAGAATTGTAGCATCCAGAGCTCCGGTGGCATTTTCAATGAGCGCTTTATCAAGATGATATAGCTTAATTGCGTCTGTATCACCGGAATTTGCCATCAGATCATTAAAAATAGCCTTAAGCTTCGACCATGCGGCGTAACTTCCGTCAAATGTTGGAATTGGTATCTTTAGTGGTTGCTGTTGAATAATAACTGGTTGAGCTGGTTGGTTTATTGGAAATTCTGGCACCGCTGTATTCTTTGCTGCCAAAAGTAACTCTTGACGGCATTGCACACATCATTGTATATGCTCTTGAACCCAGCATACTCCTCTTCTTGCTGATCCAAAGCAACTTTCGATACAAAGGAAAGTACCTTACTGTGTACACTGTACTCCGAATATACAGCAGACAGATTTTTCGACAGCACATTTAATTGTGCCAATATTGGGATATTAGAATTAGTGATAAGTGTACGCTGACGGCACACAACACAATATTTATTCTCGTTGTCGAGATTCATAGTAATTCCTTCTTCGAATCCGTGAAACGACGCAGATCCGTCACTATCAGCGTTTTCCGAACGCGACGGCGAATGCATTACGGGCATTACTCGAAAAGATTACTTCGAACGCGCGCAAACACGTTCAAACACGTTTACTTTTGCTTTCACGCTCTAGCCACAATCGCAGTTGCTGTAGCAGGTTTGTCTACCTACGGGCGAGTTGATAGCACAGAGCGACTGCGTCTTCAATTCTCTTTTGGTAAGAAAATAACGCAGCACGGGTTTTGCTTCTTCAGGTTGGCTCGTGATCCGGTTCAAAGGACCAAATTGATATTCGCGTTGAAACGTCTTGTGGTGGACCGTAAACACCACAGGGGAACGGAGTTTGCAATTGGCTCAAAAATTAACTTTTTTTAGTCGTGAAATGAACTGGGGGATTTGTATTTTGCTCAGTTCCAAAGAAAGAAGAATCTAGGAAAATAACTCTGCTGCTATGCTACCAACTATTTATTCTATTCTTATATATCTTCTGATACTGCTGCTACGATGTGGATGGTTGCGCGAGAAAAAAAAACTGGATGAACGCTTTTTGCCTTTCTCCTAGAAAGGTATAGCAATCACTGGAAAAACCAAAGGTATAAGAGTGGTCCCAATGGCCGAATGTCATATACCACTCGACCCCTTTTGACGAACTGAGCATTTTCTGTATGTATGTATGTATGTGTGTGTGTGTGTGTGTGTGTGTGTGTGTGTGTGTGTGTATGTGCAACTTTTTTTTCTCGCTCACTTTTCTCAAAGATGGCTGGACCGATTTTCATAAAATTAATTGCAGATGAAAGGTCTAGTTGCGCCATAGGTTACTATTGAATTTCATTGTAATCGAATTTTTAGTTTAGAGGTTATGTATCAAAATGTAAAAATCACGAAACATCAATATCTCAGAAACCACACAACCGTTTTCAATAAAACTGGTTTCAAATGATCGGGCTGTCTCCAAAACCCTTAACTTTTAAGTTTCGTTATGATTGAACATATGGTTCAAAAGTTATGTAAAGAAAAGTTATTCTGAAGTTGTTTAAACTCACTCATTTTTCTCAAAGATGGCTGAACCGATTTTTACAAAATTAGTGTCAAATGAAAAGTCTAGTTGCATCATAGGCTGCTATTGAATTTCATTGTAATCGGATTATAACTTTGTCCGTTGTTCATAAAAATGTGAAATCACATAATGAAAGTAAACATATTGACTTTCTCCTATTTCGATCACCGGCTAAATAAACCTAAATTAATCCACCTAGCGGTCAGACTCAGCCTTTCTCATTCAAACTTATTATTTGTAAAAATAGATTTACATGAATGCTTAAATCCAAAAAGGTATATTCACTCTTTGGATTCTAAAATATTGATGTTGTAATTAAAGTATAAAATATGAAATTTGACGTAATGTTAGTGCTTCAGAAATAGCGAAATATAGGAAATGACTCTTAATTTCGAACGAGCGATATCGGGAACGTTCAAATAGTACGATACCACATTTAAATCATGTTGAGGCCATATATAATGATCAAAGCAGCTATAGTGTTGAATAGTCTTTGAATTTCGTTTCTTTACAAAACTTTTGAACAGTATATCAAATTTTTATGAAGTTTGTTATTTGTAAGTTTGAGAGATGACTCGTTTGTCGTGTAATACTTGAGATAATAGACTTTCGTTGTTTTACAAATTAAAACATAACGGTTGCTTAAGTTTGATTACAATCAAATGAAATGGGAACGTATGGGGACGCCAAACTTTGAAACCACGTGTTCAATCATAATTCATCAGTTAACCCTTAACTATCCCGTTCATTCGATATCAATATTGTTCAAATCTGTTGTGTAGTTTCTAAGATAATGAAGTTTCGTGATTTTCACATTTCGATACATTACAGACGAAGTTACATTCCGATTACAGCAAAATTCAATAGGGTGTTATGAGGCAGCTAGACCTTTCATTTGATACTAATTCTTTGGAAATCGGCTCAACCATCTCTGAGAAAAGTGAGTGAGCCCAAGTAGTCATCAGAATATGTTTCTTTTCATAGCTGGATTTCACATTTGTAAACATAACAGGAAAAGAAATAATCCGTTCGCAAAAGAAATCATTAGGGTCTTATGGGGCAACAAGACTTTCCATATGTCACTGATTTTATGAAAATCGGTCCAGCCATCTCTGAGAAACATGAGTGAGATTAAACAGTCCCCAGAACACGTTTCTTTCTGTAACTTCTGAACCATATGTTCAATCTTCATAAAATTCAAAAGTTGAGGGTTTGAACGGGCTCATTTGAAACCAATTTTGTTGAAATCGGTTGTGTAGTTTCTGAGATATTGATGTTTCGTGATTTTTACATTTTAATACATAACCTCTAAACTAGAAATCAGATTAAAATAAAATTCAATAGGGTCTTATAGGGCAACTAGAACTTTCATTTGCAATTGATTTCATTGAAATCGATTCAGCCACCACTGAGAAAATTGAGTGAGATTGGGAGAGCGTTACACACACACACACACATGCAGAAAATGCTCAGCTCGGCAAACTGAGTCGAGTGGTATACGACATTCGGTCCTTTTGAGCACTTTTATACCTTTAGTTTTTGCAGTGATTGCTATAGGGGTACTGGGGGTAAGCCCGGCCCCCTAAGGAAAATGATCCTTTAGTAGGACTTGATGGCAAATATTGTTATATTTCTTTCACAAAATCACTGCCCAGATCGTTTTCAACAAGATATGAAGACTGTCAGTACTGTCAAACTGTTATTTGACAAGAAATAATGAAGTTTTGAAACTAAGATAAAAACGACGTTTAGCAATCAGTGCGGGTGAAACCGGCACCCCTTGGGGGTAACACCGGCACCTAAGTTTGTCCATGAATTTACTCGAAATAACTTAACAAATTTGAACTCGGAAACCGACAAATGAGAGATCTTACATTTCTGTACGTTGCTGTTGAATTTGGCTGTTGTCGGTTAGCTGATTTTGGGGAGATTGCTGGAACAAGTTCCGGTGAACACTTGTGACTTGATTCAGTACATTCGACACCTCTAATAACCCTTGAAATCATTCATAAATCACAGAAGAGCTTGAGTGCAAGTCATTTTTTTTATTTTATTTAGCAGCGAGACATCGGTAAAAGATGAGAAATATGTGTCAGTAACATTCAACTAACCTCAAACCATGTCGGACTTACCCCTTTCACTGGGTGACGGTCTTACCCCGACAGCACACATTTTTTTAAAAAGAGTATCGCTACTAATTTATCGCTTCAATTCACCTCAGATCGAATGCCTGTGATTGCTAACAATACAGGTAATAAATTGTAGAACAGCGAAAAATATATTTTAGTCTTTTCAAATGAATAAAAGCTTAAGTTCCACTTACGAAAAGTTACATCCATTTACGCATCAGCTCCAGTAGCGTGTGTTTTGTCAATTATTTTGACGTTTAACGTTTCACGGTGGCTTTAATGTGTCTTAAAATGTCTAATACATTAAATATCAACACTTCACATATTCCAATACATAGTTAATTAGTGTTTTCTAGTAAAACCCTGGGGGTGCCGGTCTTACCCTCAGTGCCGGGCTTACCCCCAGTACCCCTACCTTTCTAGGAGAAAGGCAAAAAGTGAAATGATAGAAATGACTATTAATTTCAACTTCATTCCCGAGCAAGGCCGCAAACATTGAAATAGTACAATATTGAATTTAAATGATGTTGAGGCCACATATTTTGATCGTAGTTATAGTTTCAAACAGCCTGCGGGTTTCGTTTCTTTTAATAACTTTCAAACCACATGTTTAAACATTATGAAATTCATTGTTTAAGGGTTTGAAAGCCCATTTCTTTGAATTCAACTATGTTCATAGCTTCTGAGATATGAGAGCGTTTTTCACATTCTAACGCAGTGCCAAAAATAAAAGTTTGATTACAATGAAATTCAATAGCAACCTAAGCGGCAAATAGACCTTTCTTTTGACTCCAAGATAGAAAGAATCGGTCAGACCATCTCTGAGAAAAGTGAGTGCGAAAGAAAGGTGCACATACACACGTAAACACCCACACACAAACATATACACCTATACATGCAAAAAATGCTCGATTCGTCGAACTGAGTTGAGTAGTATATGACATTCGGCCATTTCAATCATTTTTATACCTTTTAATTAGCCAGTGATCGTAAGGAGAAATTCAATATGTTTACTTTCATTATGTGATTTCACATTTTTATGAACAACGGACACAGTTACAATCCGATTGCAATGAAATTCAATACCAACCTATGGGGCAACTAGACCTTTTATTTGACACTAATTTTGTGAAAATCGGTTCAGCCATCACTGAGAAAAATGAGTGAGTTCAAACAATCTCAGGATAACTTTTCTTTACATAACTTTTGAACCATATGTTCAATCATAACGGAATTCAAAAGTTAAGGGTTTTGGAGACAGCCCAATCATTTGAAACCAGTTTTATTGAAATCGGTGGTGTGGTTTCTGAGTTATTGATGTTTCGTGATTTTTACATTTTGATACATAACCTCTAAACTAAAAATCCGATTACAATGAAATTCAATAGCAACCTATGGCGCAACTAGACCTTTCATTTGCAATTAATTTTATGAAAATCGGTCCAGCCATCTCTGAGAAAAGTGAGTGAGTGAGTTTTTGCCTTTCTCCTAGAAAGGTATAGCAATCACTGGAAAAACCGAAGGTATAAAAGTGGTCCCAATGGCCGAATGTCATATACCACTCGACTTCTTTCGACGAACTGAGCATTTTCTGTATGTATGTATGTATGTATGTGTGTGTGTATGTGCTACTTTTTTTTCTCTCTCACTTTTCTCAAAGATGGCTGGACCGATTTTCATAAAATTAATTGCAAATGAAGGGTCTAGTTGCGCCATAGTTTGCTATTGAATTTCATTGTAATCGGATTTTTAGTTTAGAGGTTATGTATCAAAATGTAAAAATCACGAAACATCAATATCTCAGAAACCACACAACCGATTTCAAAAAAACTAGTTTCAAATGATTGGGCTGTCCCCAGAACCCTTAACTTTTGAATTTCGTTATGATGTAACATATGGTTCAAAAGTTATGTAAAGAAAAGTTATCCTGAGGTTGTTAAAACTCACTCATTTTTCTCAGTGATGGCTGAACCGATTTTCACAAAATTAGTGTCAAATGAAAGGCCTAGTTGCCCCATCGGTTGCTATTGAATTTCATTGCAATCGGATTGTAACTGTGTCCGTTGTTCATAAAAATGTGAAATCACATAATGAAAGTGAACATATTGACTTTCTCCTAACGATCACTGGCTAAGTAAAAGGTAGAAAAATGATTGAAATGGCTGAATGTCATATACTACTCAACTCAGTTCGACGAATCGAGCATTTTCTGCATATATGCATGTATAGGTGTATATGTTTGTGTGTGGGTGTGCATTCACTTTTCTCAGAGATAGTCTGACCGATTCTTTCTATCTTGGTGTCAAATGAATGAATATGCCGCTTAGGTTGCTATTGATTTTCATTGTAATCAAACTTTTAGTTTTGGCGCTGCGTCAGAATGTGAATATCGCTCTTATAACTCAGAAGCTATGCACATAGTTGAATTCAAATTAATGGGCTTTTAAACCCTTAAACAATGAATTTCATAATGTTTATGCATGTGGTTTGAAAGTTATAGAAAGAAACGTAACCCGCAGACTGTTTAAAACTATAGCTACGATCAAAATATGTGGCCTCAACATCATTTAAATTTAATATTGTACTATTTCAATGTTTGCGGCCTTGCTCGGGATTGAAGTTGAGATTAAAATTCATTTCTATCATTTCACTTTTTGCCTTCCTTCTAGAAAGGTATAGCAATCACTGCAAAAACTAGAGGTATAAAAGTGCCCAAAAGGGCCGAATGTCATATATCACTCGATTCAGTTCGCTGAGCTGAGCATTTTCTGTATGTGTGTGCGTGTGTGTGTGTGTGTAGCGCTCTCCCAATCTCACTCGATTTTCTCAGAATTGGCTGGACCGATTTCAATGAAATTAATCGCAAATGAGAGGTCTAGTTGCCCTATAGGACCCCATTAAACTTTATTGTAATCTGATAACTAAAAATGTTGTGTATCAAAATGTAAAAATCATGAAACATCATTAGCTCGAAAACTACACAACCGATTTGAACAAAATTGGTTTCAAATTAACGGGCTACCTTGAATACCCTTAACTTTTGAATTTTATTAAGATTGAACTTGTGGTTCAGAAGTTATGGAAAGAAACGTGTTCTGGAGACTATTTAATCGCACTCATTTTTCTCAGAGATGGTTGAACCGATTTCCACAAAATTAGTGTCAAATGAAAGGTCTAGCTGCCTCATAACACCCTATTGAATTTTGCTGTAATCGGGCTGTAACTTCGTCTGTAATGTATCGAAATATGAAAATCACGAAACTTCATTACCTTAGAAACAACCGGGCTAGTTAAGGGTTAACTGATGAATTATGATTGAACACGTGGTTTCAAAGTGTGGCTGCCCTATACGTTCTCTTTTCATTTGATCGTAATCAAACATAAGCAACCGTTATGTTTTAATTTGTAAAACAACGAAAGTATTATATGACTTATTTAAACATAAATAGTGTCATACAAACGAGTCATCTCTCAAACTTACAAATGACAAACTACATAACAATTTGATATGCTGTTCAAAAGTTTTGGAAAGGAAAGAAATTCAAAGACTATTCAACACTATACCTATTTTTACAAATAATAAGTTTGAATGAAAAAGGCTGAGTCTGACCGCTAGGTGGATTAATTTAGGTTTTTTTTAACTCAAAGTATATTTATTCATAATTTTATATGGTTACATACTGCCGGTACCCGCATAACTGTCCCATACTGATTTTGGTCACTTTTGAGTTATCATCGGGAATCGACTTATTTGTTATCATATTTTCTGGAAAAAAATTTAAAATGTTACTTTTGTATGGAAAAAGATGGTTGTTTTTGTCCCATATTGAAAGTACCCGCATTACAGTCCCACTACATAGTGGTACAAACTGCAAACATATAATTTTGCTCCAGATTAGTGTATATCGGATTATTTTAGGCATATAGAAGTATGTCATTTAACTACCTAGACTAATTTTGTTTTTCTCTAGTGCAATCTAAGTTACCAATAATACTGCCTGTTGCTGGTTGAATTTATATGTGATGGGACAAAATTTGCGAGTACTTTCGAAAAGTACCCGCATATTTTGTCCCATTTTGTCTTTTTTTAAAGTTATATAACGTAAAACCAATTCCATCCATGATTTTTTGTTCTCAACGATAAACATGTGATGCCATGAAACTGTTATGGTCATTGGTTCTGGATGTAATTGCTGGAAATCCGAAAATTCACGGATAATATTAAATCGCCGTTTTCTCAACATGTTGTTTTTCATTATGGGACAGTTATCCGGTCACCGGCAGCATATGGTTTTCATAATAATTGTTTAACCTTCCAATGCTCTGTATCTTTGTTTTGAGGTTTGCTGGTTACTTATTTCTATAGATTGACATTATTCGTGTAGAATTTTACAGTTCTTCCTTTATAGGACTTGTTTTTAATTGAAAAATCATTTTTTATAACCTACTTAACTACGAATAACTAACTTAAAATTAACTTAAAACTAAGGTACCAGCTCATGAATGATCTGGTGAGATGACCTGGCGCAGGACTCTGAACCTAGTCAACGATGTTGTTCTTCGTTCCTCCAGCACCTGAAGACCAGCCAGGCGATGGAACTCAGAATTTCGTGTCCTCGGAGGGGTGTTTAGGATAACACGTAATATTTTATTCTGAACAATCTGAAGTTTAAGATGATGGGTTTTAGCGCAGCCCTCTCAGGCAGGCGAAGCGTACTCCATGACCGGTAAAACTATTTGCTTGTGAACGGCAAGCTTGTTAGTGAGGGAAAGAGTGGATTTATTATTAATGAGAGGATAGAGGGATTTGGTCAGTATGTTGCACTTGGTAACAGTTTTCTCTACGTGTGAACGAAATCGAAGTTTTTGGTCCAAGGAGAGACCAAGATAAACAACCTTACTCGACCATTCGATGGGAGTGTTATTGAGATGGATTCTCACATTGGCAGGTGAAACAAGTCGAGTTGATTTTGAATGCGGGAATATTATAGCTTGGGTCTTAGCTGCATTGATGCAGATCTTCCAGCTGTTGAAATAGTCGGACAAAACATCCAGACCCTCTTGTAGTCTACGCGTCAAAGCTCTAATCACTCGACCTTTGCCGATAATGGCAGTGTCGTCTGCAAACATAGACAGGATGCCACCACCCGGAAGAGGAGGAGCATCTGAGGTAAATATGTTGAACAGAATGGGACCAAGAAGGCTACCCTGTGGGACCCCAGAATTTACGTTAAACGAATCAGAGGGAATGTTGTTGAGGAAGACCTGGAATGATCTATTCGACAGATAATTCTTGATGATCTTCACGAGGATGATCGGGAAGTTGAATCACTGCAGCTTAAACACCAGGCCATCATGCCAGACATTATCGAACGCTTTTTCGATATCCAACAATGCCATAGCAGTTGTTTTACTAACGTACTTGTTCCGCCTTAGGATCTGAGTAACTCTAGTCAATTGAAGTTGCATACAAGTCGGGTCAATCGGACAGTGACAGGTTGTAGACGTCAGCGGCTTGACAAGATCGACCACCACGAAAAATGGTTGTCATGTGAAATAATAGCCAGAAACAGTTCAGACAGCAGCGAAGTTGTTCAACTCTAAATAAATAAATACAAATTAGAATAGCGGTGGACGGTAGAAATATAATTGCTGTGGACGGTTGAAAATATTACCAATCGGATACCAAATTGTAGGTAGACAAAATTAGAATAAGCACGTTTATTGAAATGAATCATTTATAGCTTTGAGCTGATACGACGTGAAAAATACTCGATTGCTCCAAGGAGTCCGAAAGCTTCAACCGTACCAACAGAAACTCAAAGAATTTGTGGATTAACATAAAGTAAAATTCTTGGAAAATCATTCGTCCGGCAAACTCAATCCCAGACGCGAGCTGCGATGGGAGTTAACCTCGAAATCGAAGACGGTCGGCATGAGTGTGCATCTGCGGCGTCCATTGGGAATCTTTTCGAGGCCTCCGAGGTCGATGAGGACGTACAGGGAGATAAAACTGAGTGCGGCGGATGCGATCGTCCAATCAGTGCGGAATAGTTTATGGTACAATGCAAAGATTGTGCTTGTTGGTACCATTTCTCATGTGCCAGAGTAAATCGTGAAACCGTAAAATTGAAATCCTTCTTATGTGTATTGTGCGTACATCCTACTCCCGCTCCGGCGGCTGTTTCCGAAACTGACCGGTCGACTGCTTCAAGTTCACGTGCACTACGCTTAGCTCGCGATTTACAGCGACTAGAAGAGGAGAGATTGTTAACGGAAAAAGCAGCATTGAGTCAATTAGAGCGGGAGAAAGAATATCTCGCGCGAAAGTATGATATTTTAAATAAGTCCGGGACATCGGAGAATATGAGTATTAGAAGTTATACGAGTCGCACGAGAGAGTGGGTACACGATCAGAATATAGAGAAAACCGGAGCATGGGGTGGTGATCATTTGCATGATAATGCAAACGTAGGGGAAAATGTTACAGCCGACAAGGTGCACCCTTCATCCACCTCTCTCAGTAAGCCGATACAAGTCGTTAGCAACAAAAATGAAGGGCTGGCTGAGGCGACTGATCGCACGAATGACAGCAGCAAAGAAAAATTTGGAGAGGAATGTTGGGATTACGGAGATCTGGAATTCGACTTTCAGAAGCACGTATCTCCTCTAGCACCAGTGAGCATTCAAAGTCTCGTAAAATTGCTGGACGGCACGACCCCTCGGTTACCAACGACGGGTGCAATTCTCAAAATAAATGCGGTTTTGTATGAGGAATGGCGAAAGCAGACTGATAAAATGCGCAAGCGACACGAGGAACGACCTGAGCTGCTCACAACGCAGCAACAACGATAGCAGATCTATGAATCGCGCGTAGGGAAAAATGATGTGATTAGTAAACTTCGGAAGGCCGAAGCGAATATTGAATAAATATTGAACCTACGAAAGAAACGGGAAGCAGAATTACTACAACAGCTTCAAGTTCGAGAGCAGCAAGAAACCATGCTGAGAATTCAGAATTTAAGAGTGCTAAGGGCGTTAGAAGAGTTGCGAGATAAGGTACATGCAGCGAATATTCACGAGATCGACACTTTTCAACCACAGGCACCTTCGAGTTCAAAACGGTCAGTAAGTTACGGAGAAGTTTTAGGTAACGACCCAAAGCATGTTCCTTCACCAGCTAACGATAAAGACGACCAGTTTTCCTTCTCGTCACAAATCGGTGGGCGAACAAACTATTCTAACCCCCCAAGTGCACCAAGTCCTTTTCCGTCATTCATTACCACCGAAATACATCCCGTGTACGGAGAATGTACCCACTCACAGTAAAAATACCCATCTCGGTTGCAAACAAAAAGCGTTCGTTAATACACATACTTCAGCAGCGGATACAAACCCGAATGAAAGTTTGAAAGGAGTAGCATAACAATTTAAGCCAACGATGAAAACAACTTTTAATATATGTTTATCCTGTAATGGTGGAAATCATCAAGTGGCGAGTTGTGCGACGTTTAAAAAACTTAATTGCGAAGATCGATGGAAACTGGTGAAAGAAAAGCGGATCTGCGGACGGTGTCTCACTCAACATAGACGCTATCCGTGTAGGGGATATATTTGTGGAATAGATGGTTGCCAAAAGCGCCATCACCAGCTTCTACACTATGTTTCTTCAGATCAACGTACCGAGACCGTTACTAACGGAGTAGTTGGTATTCATCGGCATCAGCTAACTAACATAGCTAACAGAATCGGCCTCGAAGAGAAGCCCCGGACTCTTTGTATACATTGGACCGGAGGTATTCCGAAAAAAATTTAGGATACGCAGCAAGTGAAACTTGAAGTATCAGCGGCGGGTGGCAACAAGCGGTTCAAGGCAATTGACGTCTACGTGGTTGAAAGTTTAGGGTTACCGGAACAAACAGTTCACTTTGAGGAGCTGCAGTCGCCTTGGATGGTCGGTATATGGTAGCTTGTTTAGAGATATTTCGAACGGTCGAAAATGTAGAAGAACAAAGAGCAAAACAAATATTAGAAAAAACGACGACGCGTGTTGCGGCCCGGATCTTCTCGTGGCCTTGCTAAGAGTGATGTTTGGATTTCGGGAACGAGAGGTGGTAATTTGTGCGGATATCATGGAGATGTTCCACCAAATACTTATTCGCCCAGAAGATAGCTGCGCGCTACTTTACAAGTGGCGAGACTCGCCGGAGCTACCATTAGAAACGATGGTTATGGATGTTGCGATATTCGGTGCAACTTGTTCACCGGCACACTCGCAGTTCATGAAGAACAAAAATGCTGACGATTACCAAAAGAGTTATCCAAAAGCAACACCCAAAATCAAAGAAAGGCACTATATAGACGATTATTAAAACAGCCTTGACACAGTGCAAGAAGCGGTGAAGCTTGCGTTGTAAGTGTCCAAAATACATGCAGCTGGTGGGTTTTTCATTCGGAATTGGATCTCAAATAGCCAAGCAGAGCTGAATCAAATTGGCGAGAATAACCCAACAACAGTGAAGCGGCTTGTAGGAGAAGGACAATTCGAACGACTTTTAGGTATCGCTTGGGATCCTCAAGCAGACGTGTTTTTATTTGTGCTAAACGCGAGAGACGAGTTACGAGAACTGGTTGAAGGAACAGTGGTTCCTTCTAAAAGAGAAATGCTTCGCATTGTTATGAGCATGTACGATCCATCCGATCGGTCCTTGTGCAGGACATATGGCGAAGCGGCGTGAGCTGGGACTCTAGTATTCCCTGTGACGTATTCGATCGATGGAAGCAATGGCTTTGTGTGATTCGGAGAATGTCTGATGTCAAGATTCCGCGTAACCAGGAAAGTTACGATCGAAAAAGCTATCAATCACCTGAGCTTCACATATTCCTAGACGCAAGTGAACAGGCATTCGCTGCTTGCGCCTATTTCCGCATCGATCAAGCTAGAGTTCGTTGCAGTTTAGTTGCATCTAAAACGAAGATCGCTCCATTAAAACTTACTTCCATCCCTCGTCTGGAGCTAATGGTGGCAGTGATAGGCGCCCGTCTGAGAAAAACCATCGTGCAAAACCACAGTCTCGTCGTTACAAGAACTTGTTTTTGGAGTGACGCAAACACCGTACTGGCATGGGTGAAATCCGACCTGCGGCGCTATCGCCCATTTGTTGCGTTTCGCGTGAGTGAAATATTATGTCATTCAACGACGGACGAATGGCACTGGGTTCCCACGAATCAGAATGTGGCAGATGAAGCCACCAAGTGGAATAAATGTCCTTCCTTCGAAGAAGGCAGTCGGTGGTTACAAGGACCGAAATTCCTATATAAAGGTGAGCAGCAATGGCCGAAGGGTTGCAAAGAAATGAACATAGAATCAGTGGAGGAGCTTCGACCATCGTACGTTTTTAGCCACTTTATAGTAAAGTCGACGTTGTTACCTGAGAGCAGGCCCGGATTTGAGGGGGGGGGGCAAAGGGGGCAAATGCCCCGGGCCTCCCGATGCAGGGGGCCCCCGTAGTCTTAGGCGACCTTTTTTTTTTGCTCGTCACCTTCCAGAACGTTACCTCAAAATGGTTTTAGAAAAGAGGACCTCACAAACAAATTTGCCCCGGGCCCCCCACCGTCTAAATCCGGCCCTGCCTGAGAGATTCTCAAAGTGGGAGCGATTGCTGCGATGTGTTTCGTATGTTCAACGTTACATTGACAATTGGAAACGACGTAGGAGGAACGAGACAATGAAGATGGGAGCTGATCTCTCGACGCAGGAGTTGCAGAAAAGATAACGAAGCATTTGGCGTATTGTACAGTCAGAAGCACAGACAGTCCAGACGAGGTAGCCTTATTAACTAGAAACTCACAGTCGAATGCACCTAAACTAAAAGAGTTGGAAAACTCTAGTGCACTTAGTAAGTTGACACCCGTAATTGATTAATTTGGGGTGCTTCGGGTTGACACACGTATCGAAGCTTGCGAATATGCTACATTCGATAGCATTAACCCAATAATACTTCCAAGGGGCCATCGTATCACGTACCTCGTATTGGATTGGTACCACCGTCAGTTCAAGCACCCCAATGACGAAACAGTTATCAATGAAGTTCGCCAACAATTTCATATTCCGCAGTTGAGAGTTGAAGTACGTCAAACAAGAAAACGCTGTTTGTGGTGTCGGGTTAAGAAACCAGTGCGCATACAGCCGAGGATGGGTCAACTTCTTAATGCGAGGTTGACATCGTTTCAACGAGCCTTTACTTATGTTGGGATAGACTATTTCGGACCATACCTTGTCAAGATCGGCAGGGCCACGGCAAAAAGATGGGTCGCTCTTTTTACGTGCCTGACATCGAGAGCGATACATTTGGAGCTCGTAGGCAGTTTGACAACAGATTCCTGTAAGAAAAAAATCTACTCGGATCGTGGGACGAACTTCGTAGGAGCAAGTAAGGAGTTGGAGGCGGAAATTGCGAATATTAATAAAGGAATCAGTAACACCTTTACGGATACGATAACTAAGTGGAAGTTTAATCCACCTGCTTCGCCACACATGGGGGGTTGTTGGGAGAGGATGATTCGGTCCGTCAAAATTGCCTGTTGAACGGAAGCTGGATGACGAATCATTGGAAACACTTCTGAAAGAGGCACAACACATGGTTAATTCTCGTCCTCTAACCATTGTGCCATTAGAAACTGCCGAACAGGAAGCTCTCACACCGAAACATTTCTTGCTCTGTAACTCCAGCGGTGCGAAGCAACCGGAAAAGAAATCAACTGATGCGGGGAAGGCATTAAAAAGGAGCTGGAACATGATTCAGCTTACATTGGACATATTTTCGCGTCGCTGGCTTAAAGAATATCTGCCTACAATAACGAGACGAACTAAGTGGTTTCATAACGTTCGGAATATTTGAGAAGGTGAGTTAGTGATGATTGTAGATTAAGGTGTCAGAAACCGGTTGATCAAGAGACTGGTGATAAAACGTATCCGGGGAAAGACGGAGTACCACGTCGCGCAGACGTACGCATTGCGAACGGCGCAGTGCTGAAAGACAGAGCGGTATGCAACCTTGCCTTGTTGGATATAAAGCAGGATGGTGACGCCGATTAGGAGCATCCGGCGACACGTGGGGGAGGGTGTTGCATACAAGTCGGGTCAATCGGACAGTGACAGGTTGTAGACGTCAGCGGTTTGACAGGATCGACCACCACGACAAAAGGTTGTCTGTGAAACAATAGCCAGAAACAGTTCAGACAGCAGCGAAATTGTTCAACTCTAACTAAATAAATACAAATTAGAATAGCGGTGGACGGTAGAAATAGAAATGCTGTGGACGGTTGAAAATATTACCAATCGGATACCAAATTGTAGGTAGACAAAATTAGAATAAGCACGTTTATTGAAATGAATCATTTATAGCTTTGAGCTGATACGACGTGAAAAATACTCCTTTGATCCAAGGAGTCCGAAAGCTTCATCCGTACCAACAGTTGGTGAACGGTGGAGTGACCCTGTCCAAACCCGACCTGTTCTGGGAGGAAGATGTTATTCTGGTTAACGAATTCTAGTAAGCAACTAAGAATCAATTTTTCGAACAACTTCGAGATGCACTGGTGGGACGATAGTTTTGACGTGGGACTACGTCTTTCTTCACTATACTAAGGTACCTTCTGGGAAAACTGGATTGAACATGTAACGTTTTTGGTTGGCGGAATGGAAGATTTTAGATGCGAATAGCGCTCAAACAACTGTTCCGATTTCAATAGGTAATATACCGTTGGAAAGTTAAAACAAACAAGTTTTGTATAACATGATAATTTCAGTTACCATTTTCTTATTACTCCGTGAAAATTGGGGGAAAGATTGAAGGTCGAATATCCACATACATTTTTCATACGATTGGTATATTACCCTAACGCAGACTTCAAAAACATAGACGAAATGATTGCACGCATTCAGTCATTGGCTAGCAATGCCAGCCAATTGGCATCGCATTCATCACCCAACGTAAACGACGAAGAAAGAAAGCAGAGATGCTTCCACGTGATTGGTTCTTCCCCCAATCACCCAAGTTCCCCACCCCACACTGAGTGACACTATAAAAGGACATTTTGTGTCGAGAGAAGCTCATTACCTGGTCGACCGTCAAAGCGAACAGTTCGGCTTCCCTTCGATCTGAGTTGGACCCCACCAGTGGTAATCTAATTCAGATATCGTTGTTGGAATACAGCCCGAAACTGGACGTGATCGGCACTGGGGACCTTTGGAAGCCGTTGGAAGGGACCATTGGAAGACTTGGAAGCCGTTGGAAGGGACCATTGGAAGACTTGGAAGCCGTTTGGATGCTGCCGATAGTAATTTGTGTAGGTATAGTGTGTCGTATACCAAGTGTGTGTGTCTGAGTAGCGTTGGTGAGTGTATGTCTGTGTGTGAGAAGCGTTAGCGTGTGTGTGTGTGTGTGAGTAGCATTAGCGCGCGCGTGTGTGTGTGTGAGTAGCGTTAGCGTGTGTATGTGTGTGTGAGTAGCGTTAGCGTGTGTATATGTGTGTGGGTGTGTGTGTATGTATGTGTGTGTGTGAATGTGTGTGTGTCTAGGTATGTGTGTGTGTGTGAATGTGTGTGAATGTATGTGTGTATGTGTGAATGTGTGTGTGTGTCAATGTTTGTGTGTGTGTGTGAATGTGTGTTGTGAGTGACGTGTGTGTGAATGCGTGTGTGTGTGTATGTGTGAGTGACGTGTGTGTATGTGTGAGTGGCGTGTATGTGTGAGCGGCGTGTGTGCGTGTATGTGTGTAAGTGGCGTGTGTTTGTAAGTGGTGTGTGTATGTGTGTGTAAGTAGCGTGGGTGTGCCTAAGGAGCGTGTGCTTGTGAGTAGTGTGTGTATATAGCGTGTGTGTATAACGTGTATGTGTGTGCAAAAATGCATTCATCCGAGGTAAATTTATTCATGACAGAATACTTTTATAGGCAACAAGTTAATTATTTTTCCTATTAGTTTGTATGCTATGGTTTATGAAAGGTGTATGTGTTTTTTTGTGAAGTTTTCATGGATTGTTGTGTTTGGTATTTGTACGTTTGGTGTGTGTTATATACTATGGCTATGACAGAATTAAATTTTCACACTCACAATAGTCCCACGTCAAGCCTACGTTTGTGCACTCAAGCACATACCCTTTAACTTTTTTAGCGTTAGTAGGGTCCTTACCAGGTTTGTGGATGGGTATCACTTTAGCTAGCTTACAGCGAGACGGAAAATAGCTGAGCTACAGACACTTATTAAAAATCGCAGCCAGTGTTCGAAAAATTCTCGACTCAAGTTTTTCAGCTCAAGGTTGAGGACCTCATCGACGCCGGCGGCCTTCATGTTCTTGGTGCGATTAATGGCAGTTAACACCTCAACAGCAGATGTTTTAGATTCATCGGGAAAGACTGAGGGAAGGCGACTCTAGTTATTACTTCCTGGGCGGCATGCTCGTGCGGACTAACCATGGCATGACCCAAATTGTGAGAGTTGACAAAATGCTGACCAAATGCATTGGCTTTTTCAGATGCTGTTAGAAGGAAATGACCGGGGATTGGTGTTGGGGGTGATAGAGGGGGAATAGGTTTTGGTTTGGTTTTCAAAATTTTGGTAAGTCTCCAGAACGCCTTTACACGCACTGGGAGAGAGCGAAGTTGTTGAGAAAAATGTTTGTTTCTTAGATCCACCAACCTGGCTTTGATGATTTTGTTAAGACGATTGATATTGGTCTTCAGGTGAGGCAGGCCAGAGCGCTGGTACTGTCGTTTAATAGTATTACGGAATTGGATATATCGTTTGGTTGTGTTGTCTAGGTTCAGAGAGTTTTTCACCGCACTGGAAGCCGGCACATGTAGATCCCGAGCCTGGGATAACGCCTCATCGATGGACTGAAGACACTGGTCGATGTTTTCTGAGGAATCAAGCTGGACGCTGTAGTCTATTGCGTTGTCCACACATCGCTGGAACCGCGCCCAATCGACTCGATGGTCGTTACGCCGAGAGACTTGGAATCGGTTAGCAGAGGATCCAACTTCGACTACCACTGGGAAGTGGTCCGAGTTCTCGGTGTACAACCGGGTCGGTGATGTTGCTCATATTGGAGATGAACAGGTCGATGGTTGCGTGTACTCCGGATCTGCTCAACCGGGTGGGAGCGGGAGCGGATTTTGCGTTGAGGTCACCCGCAATGATGAACTGCCCCTGCCTCCGAGTCAGTTTGATGATGTCGCTTCTTAGGTTCGTTGCTGTCCTGTCCCTTACGTTGACTTGCTTGGGACAGTAAGCTACGATGATGGTAATGGGACCGACTTCAGTGGTTACATCCAATCCCACGGCCTCGATGAGTTTGAGTTGGAAACTTGGTAGCAGATGACAGCTTATTTCACGCCGAAGAGTAATAACCACACCTCCTCCAGAAGAATATGCTCGATCCAGCCGTACCAATTGAAAATCGGGAAGAAAGATGTTCACCTCAGGTTTGAGATGCGTCTCCGTGATGATTGCAATGTCTATTTTGTGTACGTTGAGGAAGTCAACTAGCTCGTAATTCTTGTTCCTGATGGAGCAAGCGTTCCAATTAGCAATCTTGATGATTTCACGGTTCATATTTGGAAGCGATCACCACCGCAGACTGCAGTTGTTCAGCTCTACTTTTGCAATTGCGAAAAGTGTTGCTGCATTCCACGACCAGTGAAACGTATTGCTCCATGGTGATCATGGGTTCGTTTTTAGTTGTGCCAGTTGCAGCTTGGGAGAAAGACATTGTTGACGAGTTCCATTGGAGACCTGGTGGGGGTGAACGGCTACCGGTTCTCGTTACTTCAGCATACGTAGAGGCAGCTGTGACTGGTTTGGTGGTTGGATCCAGCGGTAGCGGGGCGAGCAAAGGTATGGGGTGCCAGGAGCCAATGGCAGAGAACTCCTTTGTGTTGTTTGGGGGCACCTTTCGGCGACCTGGTTGATTGTTGGTGGAGGCCCGCTTACGAATCTCGATGCACTCTGCGCGTTTCGGGCACGTTCTACTGGTTGCTTTGTGGGCAGCCCCACAGTTGGCGCACACCGGATCGGTGGTCTCAATCAGCTGGCAGGCATCGGGGGCGTGCGTTTGGCCACACTTGATGCAACGGTACGCCATATGGCAATTTTTAGTCCCGTGTCCAAACAGCAGGCAGTTAGCGCATTGGGTGACGTCACGATGCACTGGTTTGTAGCGCTCCCAGGCTACGATGATGTAAAAAAGTGCTCGAATGGACTGCAGGTCCGCCAAGCACATTGAATTTTTCTCCAGGTTTACGAGATATAATTGATCGATGTACTTCCGAGTTTTGTTGTGCCGCGTCATCTTGTGGATCTGGATTGATTTGAGTCCATTTGCCTTCAGTTCCTCCAACGGGGTGTGAACTTCCATGTTAGGAAGACCGCGGAGTACAACCTTAAGGGGATTCAACGACGGAACCATCAGTTTGTATCCCTCAGGATGGTGCATTTCAGTCCTTTGTCGATATAAAACACAATTGCTTCACATAGTCCTTCCGGGAAGCCTTTCACATAGATTTTCTCCTTCACTACTTCGGGATCCGTGGCGTTTTTCAGGACAGCGAATCTGTTGTTGGCCAAAAGCTTTTTAGCCGCGGCATCAGGCGTATTGTCAGGCCGAGGCCGTTTCCCTGCACTGGAGCTGGTTTTTGATTTACCCATATTAGGGTTCACCGTAGCGTCGGTTTCCAACGCGAACACACAAACTTACGAACGAACGTACAAAACGAACGGAGCGAAAATAAACTACTGTACTGCTCAACAAGCTGGCAGAGAATGATGAACGCTTTTTTTTCAGAGAGTTCTTTTATAGCAGCTGCGGTGGCTTGCATAGCTGCTGCTCGATGCTGATTGGTTGTGGTTGGTTTGAAAGGGGAAAAGGAACATATTGGTTTGGCTAAGTAGGCTAGAATTGAACGCAAAACACAAAACTTAAACAAAATATGACTTAAACATTGTGTTAGTTTTCAAGGTTTGTATGTAGATAACAGCTGCGCTTGGAAACGGAGTATTTAATCCCTTGATCGCCATAAGCCCAGAACTAAGGTTTTACCGCGCATTTTATTCGAGCGGAGCGTAGGCACGATTTCCGGCCATAAGGCGTCGACAAATTTCTCTGCTGGTGTCGTTGTCAGCAGTCACCAGTGAGTCCAGATATACGAACTCGTCTAACACCTCGATTTCATCACCGCTAATATGAATTCGTGGCGGGAGATTTACACTGTCTTCTCTGGAACCTCTTCCTCTCATGTACTTGGTCTTCGATGCGGCCGATTCGTCCGGCTTCAGCCCTCAGTCTGATGTACGTCTCCGTCATCTTCTCGAGGGTTCGTGCTTCAATATCAATGTCATCGGCGAAGCGAAAAAGCTGAACAGACCTTCTAAAAATCGTGCCACTCGTGTCGATACCAGCCCTACGTATCACACCTTCCAAAGCGATGTTGAATAGCAAGCACGATAATCCATCACCTTGCCGTAACCCTTTTCGAGATTCGAAGGGACTCGAGAGTGTCCCCGAAACTCGAAATACGCAGATCATCCGATCCATCATCGACTTGACCAACCGTGGCATACGAACGATTGTGTCGTATACCGATTAAAAATTGATGAACAAATGACGTGTGGGCACGTTATACTCACGGCACATCTGTAGGACCTGCCGTACCGCGAATATTTGGTCCGTGGTGGCGCATCCCGCTTGGTATTGCCCCACGAATTCCCTCGCAAACGGTGATAGTCGAGTGCACAGAATTTGAGAGAGTACCTTGTAGACGGCGTTCAGCAACGTGATTACACGGTAGTTGCAGCAATCCAACTTGTCGCCTTTTTTGTAGATGAAGCACACTGTACCCTCCATCCACTTCTCCGTTTTTGGTAATAAATCAGTGTAGCGCCTTAGCGACCGTGTTTTAACAGCACTGTGGAGTTGGTCAGCTCCAGCGGCTTTATTGTTCTTCAGCCGACCTATCTCTCTAACCTCCTGGAGGTTAAGGGCTAGAATTCTGTCGTCATCTGCGCGTACACCGAGATCTACTACCACTCCGTCGTCGTCCTCTGCTACATCGCCATTAAGGTGCTCATTGTAGTGCTGCTTCCACCTGACAATCACCTCACACTTGTGAGAAGGTTGCCGTCTAGGTCCCTGTATATGTCGGCTTGTGGCACATAGCCTTTGCGGGAACTGTTCAGCTTCTCGTAGAACTTTCGTGTGTCATTCGCACGGTACAGTTCCTCCATCGCCTCGCGATCTCGATCTTCCTCCTGGCGCCTCTCCTTCCGTAAGACCAAGTTTTACCTGTTCGTGCGCGTCGGTAGCGCTACACGTTCGTCCTTGTTTGGTGTTGCAGCATTCTCGCTTGTGCTGCATTCTTCTCTTCCACTAACTGTTTGCGCTCGTCGTCAAACCAGTTGTTTCTCCTGTTCGGCGCCATAGTACCAAGCGCCGCTACAGCAGTACTACCTATGGCTGATCAAATGTCCCTCCAGCCATCCGCAAGAGTTGCTGCGCCAAGCTGCTCTTCCGTTGGTAATGCTGCTTCCAACTGCTGCGCGTACTCCCGTGCAACCTCGGCGTCCCGTATTTGCCCGATGTTTGGTCGCGGTGGGCGACTTTGACGCGTGTTTCGCACTGTCGAAAATTTTGAGCGCATGCATACTGCAACAAGGTAATGGTCCGAAGCAATATTCGCACTGCGGTAGGTGCATGATAACCCCTACCACAACTGTATCTGACCCGAAATTTCTTGTCTTGCGAATTTGCCGTCTGGATCTTACACTATGTATGGCACCAATCCAGGAGTAAAATCTGTCTGTGTTGCGTGTTTTTGCTTGGATCTTGTAACGGCTGGCCTGTGAGGACCCTAACTGGTGGTCTGCCCTATGTGACCTAGTCCGATTTCGCAGTACACGATTTCTCTTGCTTCGTGAACGGCAAGCGTGACATTGCTTTGTGGTCGAGGTTGACGGATTGTTCGATGATTGTGGCGCTTTGCTTTGTCAAAATTGAGACTCTTTTTTTCGTTAGCTCTTACTAGTTTTGCTCTGCTCCGTCGTGTTAACTCTGTTTCCACTTTTCCGGTTTCTCTAGTTCTGCAAACGGTGCGCCTGTGTGGGCTGCTGCGCCCTTCTGCAAAGCTCGTAAGTCGTTTTTTCTCGCTATGATAACGGATCGCTTGTGCTATGATGTTGCCGGTTTCTAATTTGTTGATTGATTTTACTTCTATGGTTACCTGTTTTGTTGATAGTGGCCGTGAGCTTCCACTCTCCGTCGCCACGGTTCGACCGCCGATCTCGAGGTTTCTGCTCCTCCTTTACAGGACCTTGTTGTAGTGTTGCGAACCGATTCCAGTCCGGCAGGGTACGATTTCTCCCGAATCGCGTACGGCAAGCGGTATTGCGTTACCACATTCGTTTCCTCTGTTTATTCCAGGTGTGTCAGTTACTTATTGTCAGCGCGATCTGGAGATCTGCTTTGGAAAGGATGGTCCGATTTACGCTATCCAGGTGGAGAGGTAGTTTTAAAAATGTTGTTGCTCATCACACCTGGCACTCGCGGGTTTTCCCGGTAGTTACGCGGTATTTTGGTAGCAAGTTGCTTTTTTGTTGACAGGCCTAGCCTGTGGACATAGCTTAAACACCTGCATTTTTTCACTGTGAGACGAGTAATATCTATTGGATTGGGTAATCCACTGTTTACTTCACTATAGGGCGTCTTCACGAGCAACCGAGTCGACTTGATCGCTTCTTAACGAAAACCCGGTGGCTTTACAATGGCCAATAGATTTTTATAGTGCGAAAGATGCGATAGAAGCACTGTAAGTGCATGAATGTCATGGTTATTGACAGCATGTTGGATATCATTATGTATTGTCGTAACCGCGTTGTTCAATCGCTCAACTTTGAGTCGGTGCGTCATTGGTCCTAAGTGGACCATGTGGCGCCAATTTGTAGGTTTTGACCTCATCTGTAGGATGAGTATAATCAATTTTAGTGGATTTTTACCGGGTATTACAAAACCGAACTATGTTAATTAATCTTATGAAAAATAAATCAAAAGTAAACCGTAACTATCACAAAATGAAAATGTCAAAAATAATTCACTTAACGGTAGTCAAATAACTAAATCAAATGTGGATCTTTCAGTTGGGCGCCAATATTGTAGGTTTTCTACATTCTAATCTTCTATATCTATAAATGCGACTGTCTGTCTGTCTGTCTGTTCCCTATAGACTCAAAAACTACTGAACCGATTACCGTGGAAATTTGTACATAGGGGTTTTCGTACGAGAGTTATCCTGAAATATTGATTTAGCTCTATCCCATAAGCGTAGCAAGAGGGGAGGGGGGTTAATTTGTGGTTCATGAACTTTAAAACTTCCTCCCCGATAACCGTGCAAATTTACATCAAGAATGTTTTTGTGTCTGAGATGTAGTTTTGCCTGTGTCATGTTAGACCATTGTGTATCTTAGAAGCGTTGCAAGGATGAGGGAGGGGTGGGGGGTGAACAATGTAAACCTTTGATGATTTTAAAACTACTAGACCGATCAGCATTAAATTCGGTATGTAGAATCTATAGTAGCTGATGTATTTCAACGACTTTGAATTTTGTATATTCCATTAGCGTGGCAAGAGGGGGGGGGGAGCAAATTTGTTATTTGTAAACTTCACAACACCTAACTCAATTACAAATTTCGATAAGTGGGTATGATTCTATAACATTAATTTTTCTGTATCTCAGTGGCGTAGTAAGGACGCTCAACCGATTATCATTTATTTCCATAAATACAGGTCGTGTAGTAACATATATGTTTTAATAACTTGATAAATATCTATATCTATAAATGCGAATGTCTGTCTATCTGTTCCCTATAGACTCAAAAACTACTGAACCGATTACCGTGAAAATTTGTACACATGGGTTTTCGAGTACGGGAAGTAATGCTAAAATATTAGTTCTGCTCTATCTCATAAACGTAGGCGAGGAGGGGAGGGTAGATTAGTGGTTTATAACCGTGAATTTATATTTTATACTAGCTGACCCGGCAAACTTCGTCTCGCCTATTTTAGTGTTCAATTTATTAATTTTAAACATTTCAAATTCATTGATTCCTTGCGATTTGTTTATATCATTTGAAATAATTGATTTTATCGGAATGACAACATCCTCGACTTTTGGCTTTTGTACATTACCTCTATTCCGGAAATATATTGAATGCATTTCAGTTATTTTCGTTTATTTTAGAAACTGAAAGTGGTCATCTTCGAATTCAAAATGGTGTCCAGGGTCAATGCTTGGCTTCTATACATCATTTCGATTATGGAAATATCCATATGTAGTAGTATTCGATTATTTTCGGCTGTTTCCCAGAAGTTGCCATTTAACAATTCAAACTGGTGTCTGAGGTCAATTTTTAGCTACTGGCATCATTCTGGATTCGTTGATACACATATTGGGTGGTATTTGGTCACTTCAGGCTATTTTTCAGAAACCGTAAGTCGCCATCTTGGATTTTAAAATGGCATTGGGAGACAATTTCTGGCCTCTGAGCGTCAATCTGGTTGAAGAAACACTCATATTGGGTGGTATTTGGTCGATTTCGGTTGTTTTCCAGACACCGGAAGTCGCCATCTTATAATTCAAAATGTTGTTTGAGGTCGATTTGTGGCTACAGTCCATCATAACAATCCTGGAAATACCCATATTGGGTGGTCTTTGGTCATTTGCCGCTGTTTCTCAGAAACCGGAGGTCGCCATCTTGGATTTCAAAATGGCATTAGGAGACAATTTCTGGACTCTGAGCGTCAATCTGGTTGAAGAAACACTCATATTGGGTGGTATTTTGTCATTTTCGGCTTTTTTCTAGACACCGGAAGTCGCCAGCTTATAATTCAAAATGTTGTCTGAGGTCGATTTGTGGCTTTAGTGCATCATAAAAATCCCGGAAATACCCATATTGGGTGGCATTTGGTCATTTGCCGCTGGTTTTCAGAAACCGGAAGTCGCCATCTTGGATTTCAAAATGGCATTAGGGGACAGTTTTTGGTCTCTGAGCGTCATTCTGGTTAAAGGAACACTCACATTGGGTGATATTTGGTCATTTTTGGCTGTTTTCCAGACACCGGAAGTCGCTATCTTACAATTCAAAATGTTGTCTGAGGTCGATTTGAGGCTTCAGTGCGTCATAACAATTCCGGAAATACCCATATTGGGTGGTATCTGGTCATTTGCCGCTGTTTTTCAGAAACCGGAAGTCGCCATCTTGGATTTAAAAATGGCATTTGGAGACAATTTTTGGCCTCTGAGCGTCATGCTGGTTGAAGAAACACTCATATTGGGTGGAATTTGGTCATTTTCGGCTGTTTTCTAGACACCGGAAGTCGCCATCTTACAATTCAAAATGTTGTCTGAGGTCGATTTGTGGCTTCAGTGCATTATAAAAATCCCGGAAATACTCATATTGGGTGGTATTTGGTCATTTGCCGCTGTTTTTCAGAAACCGGAAGTCGCCATCTTGGATTTAAAAATGACATTTGGAGACAATTTTTGGCCTCTGAGCGTCATGCTGGTTGAAGAAACACTCATATTGGGTGGAATTTGGTCGATTTCGGCTGTTTTCCAGACACCGGAAGTCGCCATCTTACAATTCAAAATGTTGTCTGAGGTCGATTTGTGGCTTCATTGCATCATAAAAATCGCGGAAATACCCATATTGGGTGGTATTTGGTCATTTGCCGCTGGTTTTCAGAAACCGGAAGTCGCCATCTTGGATTTCGAAATGGCATTAGGAGACAATTTATGGCCTCTGAGCGTCAATCTGGTTGTAGAAACACTCATATTGGGTGGTATTTTGTCATTTTCGGCTGTTTTCTAGACACCGGAAGTCGCCATCTTACAATTCAAGTCGATTGTGGCTTCAGTGCGTCATAACAATTCCGGAAATACCCATATTGGGTGGTATTTGATCATCTGCCGCTGTTTTTCAGAAACCGGAAGTCGCCATCTTGGATTTCAAAATGGCATTTGGAGACATGCCAGAAGAAGGAAGGGTGTCGAAACATTATGGAATGGTTACATCTACAAACATTCACTTGCCAAATTTGGTTATATTTGCTTGATTGGTTCTCGAGCTGTGCGAATTTTGAGTATCATTTGTATGGGACCCCTCCCTTATAGAAGAGGGAGGGGTGTCAAACCATTATGGATATATTTGTTATTCCTAAAAACATCCACATACCAAATTCGATTGTATTTGGTTGATTGGTTCTCGAGCTGTGCAAAATTCGTGTTTCATTTGTATGGGACCCCTCCCTTGTTGAAGAGGGAGGGTCGTCAAATCATTATCGATATATTTGTTACCCCTAAAAACATCCACCTACCCAATTTGGTTCTATTTACTTAGTAAGTTCTCTAGATATGCAGAAATTTGAGTTTCATTTGTATGGAACCCCTCTCTTCCAGAAGAGGGAGGGGTGTCGAACTAATATGGACATATTTGTCAATCCTAAAAACATCCACATGTCAAATTGGGTTAATTTGCTTGGTTAGTTTTTGAGATGTGCAGAAATTTGTGTTTCATTTGTATGGTGGCCCTCCCTTCCAGTAGAGGGAGGGGCTCAAACTATCATGAAAACCTTTCTCGGCCCCTAAAACCCCTACATACAAATTTTCACGTCGATCGGTTCAGTAGTTTCCGAGCCTATCTATATGGATCAGACAGACCGACAGACAGACAGACCGGACTGCATTTTTATAGGTAAAGATATGTTTTTTAGTGTGAAATGTATTGTTGTGAAGTTACTGTATGATGTTAGACATCCTTTATGTCAGAGGCGTCGCAAGGACAAGGAGGGGAGAGGGGTGAACGATGTTAACCTTTGGTGATTTTAAATCTGCTGGATCGATCAGAAATAAATTCGTTATGTAGCATCTACGGTAGCTGTTGTATTTCAACGATTTTGGTTTTGTATATTCCATTAGCATGGCAAGAAGGGGGGGGGGGGGTTATAAATTAACTATTTGTAAGCTCTTGAACACCTAACTTGCTTCCTGCGCCAATTTCGATTGGTGGGTATGTTGCTATAACATTGTTTTTTTTTTTGTATCTCAGTGGCGTAGTGAGGGGGGGAGGAGTGTACTAATTTTAAATTAATAAAATATGCACATCGTGAAAGTTTATATGCACGTGGTTTCGAATATGAGACGTGGTTTTGTGACAACTCTGTCATCTGAGACTTTGTTATATCCCAGTGGCATAGTTAAGGGAAAGCGGGGGTAGATGAATATGATCAATCTTTATTAATTTTTAAACCGCCTAACCGATTGTTATTTAATTCGGTAAATACAGGTCGTAAAGTAGCGTATATGTTTCAAAAACTTTAAATTATGTCTAACATATACAGGAAGGGATATGAGGGGGTAGCAACTACAAATTTGTTCATTGAAAACTCCTAAACGCCAAACATGAACATTTCGAAACACCAAAGATGATCATTGTGTTATTCTGTACAAATACGAATCCGGTGATATTAAATTTTTTGTAACCGGTGGCGTAGTTAAAGAAAGGGTGGGGGGGATTGCAACAACCTTCATTATTTTTGAATCGTCTAATACTTCGTCAGTTTGTTTTTTTTTTTTGTATGGCAAAGTAGAGATCGTTAATTTTTATCTTCATTCAATTTGCAAGGTCTTTTAAGTCTCAAGGGTGTTTTCATGAGATAATCTTCGTTTCGCAACAACAGATAATCTTCGTTTTCGCAACAGTAGATTGGGAAATTACTTACGCCTCCTTCAATATGCGGCAAAATTGTAATGTTATGACGGGAACTATTGAACTATCAAAAATGTCGAGACATGTTTCGAACTCAGATTTTTACCAACTAGAACTGAAAGAAGGTAATATCTAGAGGCCGGAAATTTACTCAAAATGTCAAGATGACATTCTCCGGTTTCTGGAAAACGTTCCAAAATGGTCCAATACCACCCAATATTAATATTTCTTGAACCAAAACAGTGCCGAAACTTGAAATCAAATCTAGACGCCATTTTAAAATCCAAGATGGCGACATCCGGTTTCAGAAAATCATCTTACACCGACTATTATGGTTTGTCATGAAACCAACATATTTATTCTAACTGTAACAAGTCTACCCTACAAATTGTTCTTTGACACCAAGCATCTAACTCTTTTAGTTTAGCTGCTATTTCACTTTAAAATCAATAAGCTGCGCCTTCATTCAGTGATATAAGATTCACAATTTTCTGCTCCACTGTGTTTTCGGAACTTAATTTATTCGGTTTTTAAAAAATTACTACACGACTTCACTGCTAAAACTAGACTGAGTTTATTGTGAATAATTTTAATTTTTCTGGCCCTACACTAGAGTGGCCATTTTTGGAACATCATGCGATTTCGATGAGCGCCGGGCGGAAAAAGTTTCCTTTTTACTCCAAAAATAAACCATGAAAATTTGAAGTTGATCCGAGTTCATTCAATGGACCCACAAAACGCTTACCTATATTTAAGAATTGCTGTTTTTTTTATCCCTTTGAGAAGTTTTTTGTCTTAGTTTCTTAAAGTAGTTGTATATTTTGGTAGAAATATTCTTTAACCATAAAACCATATCATTAGGGACATTCACATGTTACGTAACGCTCAATTTTACCTTTGCAATACCTTTCATCCCTGAATAACACAATTTTGCATGGGGGCCTCGCACAATGGAACTCTTCATTGAATATCCCCTTCTTCTGAGTACGTTACGTAATAAATGAATGATTTCTTGTATTCGTTAGTGGATTTGAAGCTACCATTCAGTGATCATATCCCTAGTGAACGGTCAATATCGGATTGGTGAAGCAAAATTATTAAAGTTATTAAGAGCTCTTTGTATGGATTTAATATTAGTTGTAGTAGTATTTTTTTTCTCTATGAAACAGTTCAGCACTAGTTATATAAATTCACTAGGTAGATCTCATGTTGATCGAATTGGAATTCTTATGAGTTACGATGGAACAGAAAAGTTCTTAGGCGCGCTTAAAAATGATTCAAGCTCCGGTAAAAATATCGCCTAAGAAGTTCATGATACGCTAGTGGAATATTTCGGAAAAGTTTCGAAAACTAACCAATATTACTTGTCCTTCATATCATGTCTAAGAACTTTTATGCAAAATATATTACATGACAAAAGCATCGGACTTTAAACACCTTTCTTCAACCATTTTACAAGAGCATCAAACAAAATTATTCACAGCTTCAATGATCCAAAAGTACGCTTGAAATGGTTCGATGAAGATTGCAATCGAATCAAGCAATTTTATGCAATCAAGTTCGCGGCGATTATGAAGTGCTCTTGGAGTTATCATTTACATTTTCTTGGTTGTAAATCGACCCTTTTCCACTTACCACACGCAAGATTAATGGTAAAAAAAATGTATTGCCTGAGGAAATATTTGCTCTGATCATTGACCATAAATTGCATTCGAGACATGTCCCTTTTTATAGTCAAACTTTACATTCAGGTGTTTTTCAAATGTACGAATTATTCAATTTATAAATTTTTAAGTTATGAATTTTCTAAGTGATTCTTTCGCATATTTCGAAATTGATAGTCGTTTCAGACGTTGCAACTGAAAAGATGAAGGATCGCTTGTGGCATTTAAGCGCAGAATAGGTTGGATTGGCTTGATATCCCGCTTGAAATTAAACAAAAAATGATCAGGGGGTTAAAAGCGAATGGTCCCTAAGGTGAAACGATATTGAAGCCACAAACAGCCAATTTCGAGCCACCACTTTGAATTTTCAGAAGTACAAGACTCGGAAATAGATGACGAATTCCCTGTGAAAACGCTATTTTATGTTTGCTTCACCGCAGTAAACATAAAACAGCATTTTCATAGATGACGCATTACCTGTTACCGAGTCTTGTGCCTTTGAAAATTCAAAGTGGTGGCTCGAAGTCGACCATTTTTGGTTTCAATACCGTTTGGCCTCAAATAGCGCCGATTTCGGAATTTACGCGGTTTTGTTTTTACGCGGATTCCGGAATTTACGCCGTTTTTTTTAAGCGAATTCCGAAATTTACGCGGTATTTATTTTTGCGCGGATTTCGGCTTCCCTTCACTCAGAATGCAGAATTGACGCTGGTTTTTTTATGCGGATTCCGGAATTTACGCGGTTTTTTTACGCGGCACGTATCCCCTGCGTAAAAAGCGACTTTAGTGTACTTCCAGCCGGGCTGTAGTTGCTTAAGATGCAAAGTTGGCTGCGTTGTTAACTATTCCATCCCTTGAAAAGATTCGTCCCGAATCTCCATAAGATTTCTTTCCGGCTTTAGAGATGTAAACTGGAGGAAACCGGGGTTCTTCGCAGGTTGTTGTGAGTATAGCTGTTTAACGATTGGGTGTTCTGCATAATCGTTTTGCTAAAATCTACTATATAAAAATGGAATTCCGTAACGCTTGATCTTATTGATATTATTCCCTCTGTTTCCGTGGTGTACAGTAATCATCATCATTTAAAATTTTCTAACCGGAAAATGTTCGCTGATATTCAGGGAAGACATTTGGAGAAAAATAATTAGTATCTGATTACTACAATTTGAGATATTATTCACAAAACAACGTGAAACATGCAAAATTATGACTTTTCAAGCTTAATTTGCCTCTAAATCAAAATTCAAAGCGATGACATGTGATTCTTATTTCATTTAAAAATCTACTATATAAAAATGGAATTCCGTAACGCTTGATCTTATTGATATTATTCCCTTCGTCTTTGAGGTGTACAGTAACTACGTAAAAACATGCACAATTATGACTTTTTGTGCTGAATTTGCCTCTAAATCAAAATTAAAAGCGATGACATATGATTCTTTGAAGATATTTGAGATATTTGAAGAAAATTTTTTAGTATCTGATCACTAAAACTTGAGATATTATTCACAAAACTACGTAAAACATGCAAAATTATGACTTTTTGTGCTAAATTTGCCTCTAAATCAAAATTTAAAGCGACGACATATGATTATTTTTCAATTAAAATGTTTGTCAATGTTCAGAAAAGACATTTGGGGAAAAATTATTAGTATCTGATCACTAAAACTTGAGATATTATTCACAAAACTACGTAAAACATGCAAAATAATGACTTATTTTGCTGAATTTGCCTCTAAATCAAAATTTAAAGCGATGACATATGATTCTTTTTTTATTAAAATGTTTGTCATTGTCCAGAAAAGAAATTTGAGGAAAAATTTTTAGTATCTGATCACTAAAACTTGAGATATTATTCACAAAACTACGTAAAACATGCAAAATTATGACATTATATGCTTATTTCGTCTCTAAATAAAAATTCAAAGCGGTTATATGTGATTCTTTTTTCATTGAAATGTTAGTTGATGTTCAGGAAAAATAATACTAAAATTTGAGATATTATCCTCAAAACTCCGTAAGACATGCATAATTATGACTTTTTATACTCAAATCGTCTCTAAATCCAAATCAAAATTCAATCATATGCCATGATTCTTTTTCCATCAAAGTTTTCGTTGATGTTCAGGAAAGACATTTGAGGAAAAATAACAGGTATCTGATAACTAAAACTCAAGTTATTATTCACAAAACTACGTGAAACATGCAAACTCATGATTTTTAATCTTGAACTTGCTTCTAAATCAAAATTTAAAGCTATGATCTGTGATTTTTTACAATCGTTTTTTACAATCGTGTGATTTTTTACAATCGTTCGTTAAGGTTAGGGAAGTTTTTTGAGGATATCACATGAAAAATGGAAAACCATGATTTTTTTAATTTGTTTCAATCAGAATTCTAAGCGATATCATGTGATTTTTTTTTATATAATAAATCGTTGTTCCTACAACATTTGCAAATATTTTCCTGCAAAAAAAAACTCATTTTTTGATTCAGTGCGAGTCCAGCATAACAATTTTACATTTCTGATATTTTCGTAGTTTTGTGAATAGTAACACATTACGGGATTCGACTTACTTTTTCACTTTTATTTTACTTTTATTCAAACTATATCTTGGGAAATTGATTTAAAGAAAGACTACATTTCATTGGTTTGAACATCGATTAAGGGGCGACTTCAGCATTAAAACTCATGCTTTTTTAATTTCTACGTAGTTTTGTGAATTAAAGCACAATTGTTAGTTATCAGAAAACCTTCTCTTCTTCTCAGACGTGTTTCTTGGACGCTAACAAACCTTTTTCAATTTGAAAAAAAAAACACATGTCATCTCTTTAGATTTCATCGTAGAGGAAAACTGAGCATGGCTGGTCATGCTCATGCTCAATTCTTCTTACGTTAATTTCTTTCTTAGAAAAGACATAAAAAGAGGTTTTACTGTAAACGATTGTGGAATGGCCCGGTTTCAGGAAAATAGTCTAAAGTGGTATTTCACCAACAATTTCAATACTTCCGAAAGTGGAACTCCATACGTCATTTCGAAATTCTAAATGGTGACTTCAAGTTTACGTTCTGTGCGTTCTTAGAATATTGATGTATGTAAACGATGCGAAATATTTTTGAAGTGAGTTGTGCTTATGCATCAATGAAATATAAAAATTGATTCTCAATTTTGAAACCTTTGATCCCGAGCATCGCCGGGAACGTTCAACTAGTACTATATAAAAATGGAATTCCGTAACGCTTGATCTTATTGATATTATTCCCTCTGTCTCCGTGGTGTACAGTAATCATCATCATTTAAAATTTTCTAACCGGAAAATGTTCGCTGATGTTCAGGGAAGACATTTGGAGAAAAATAATTAGTATCTGATTACTACAATTTGAGATATTATTCACAAAACAACGTGAAACATGCAAAATTATGACTTTTCGAGCAAATTTTTTCGAAATTTTTTCGAGGCAAATTCACCTCTAAATCAAAATTCAAAGCGATGACATGTGATTTTTATTTCATTTAAATGTTTGTCATGTTCAGGAAAGACACTTGAGGAAAAGTAATTAGTTTCTGATTACTAAAACTTGAGATATTATTCGCAATTCTACGTAAAACATGCTAAATTGTGACTTTTTATGCTGAATTTACCTCTAAATCAAAATTTGAAGCGATGACATGAAATTCTTTTTTCAATCAAATGTTTGTTAATGTTCAGGAAAGACATTTTAGGAAGAATAATTAATAGCTAATTACTGAAATTTGAGATATTATTCACAAAACTACGTGAAAAAAGCAAAATTATGACTTTTTAAGCTGAATTTGCGTCTAAATCAAAATTCAAAGCAATGACATGTGATTCTTTGTTCATTAAAATGTTTGTAACGTTAAGGAAAGACTTTCGAGAAAAACAAATAGTATCTGATTACTAAAACTTGAGATATTATTCACTACGTAAAACATGCAAAATTGTGACTTTCTGTGCTAAATTTACCTCTAAACCAAAATTCAAAGCGATAACATGAGATCCTTTTTCATTAAAATGTTTGTTAATGTTCAGGAAAGACATTTGAGAAAAAATAACACGCATCTTATTGCTAAAAGTTGACATATTACTCAAAAAACTACATATGTTCGAAGCATTTTTGAAAATGATTTTCTGCATGCAAAGAAACACCTAAAAAAAAAAAAAATATTCTCATTAAAATATTCTCATTGATTTTTTTGAAAAACATATAATACATGCAAAACTTTGACTTTTTAAGCATAAGCTCAAATCGCATCTAAATCAAAATTCAAAACGATGACATGTGATTTTTATTTCAATAAAATGTTCGTTGTTTCTTTAACATTTTCAAATATTTTTTTGCGGAATAATCCATGTTTTGAATCAGTGTGAGTCGAGCATAAAAAATTTACATTTCTGATGTATTCGTAAATTTGTGAATAGTAACACATTACGGGATTCAATTTACTTTTTTACCGTTACCCAAACTTGATCTTGGAATATTTAGCTGAAGGTCTCATTTCATTGGTTTGAACATAGATTAAGAGGCTACTTAAGCATTGAAAGTCATTTTTTATTTTCTACACAGTTTTGTGGATTAAGGCACAATTGTTAGTTGTCGGAGAACCTTAACTTCTTCTCAGACGTGTTCCTTGGACACCGACAAACATTTTCGTTTTGAAAAAAATCACAAGCATCTCTTTAGATTTCATTATAGAGGAGAAATAAACATGAATGGTCATGCTCAATTCTTCTTACTTACTCTAATTTCATAAAAAGAGGTTTTACTGTAAACGATAGCCCGAATATCACCCAGTATAGGTATATTCGAAACTGGGATGACTCCACACAACATTTTCCAAAACGGCGGCTTCCGGATTCAGAAAAATAACCTAAAGTGGTATTTGGCCAACCATTTCAATAATTCCGAAAGTGGAACTCCATACGTCGTTTGGAAATCCGATATGGCGTCCTTTAGTTTATGTGTGTTCTGTTCTAAAAAATCTTGAAGTATTTAAAGAGATGATGAACGTATAAGATGTGAAATATTTTTTAAGTAAGTTGTGCTAAAGCAGTAATGAATTATAAAACCTAAATTAATTCACCTAGCGGTCAGACCAAGCCTTTCTCATTCGTACTTATTATTTGTTAAATTAGATTTACACTAACACTTCATTTTAGAAAAAATACCCCTTGATAATATTTGCTGGATTTATTCATCACTCTAAAATTACAAATCGTTGGTAGCAGTGAAACCATACCGAACATCGGAATATATATAGTTTGCTTGTCTTTCAGTCACGCGCACGACAAACGAAAGTTACTCAAATTGCCTTATTCCCAAGCAAACTCTGAAGCTGAGGTACACTTAAGTTTGTTAGTTTTTTGTGGGTATCAACGCAAACACTCCTGTTCTGACTACAAGTTACCTTTGCTTTTAGTCCTCCACTCACCTCCTCTCGCCTGGTATGAAGCCGGTCGTAAGGAAATCAAAGCTAACTGCGCCTTAACTTATATTCGGCACACGTGTTAAATTAGCACAAGGCTAAAGGTTCTGATGAACTTCTGATCCAGGTGCATCGACAAAAACCGCCAAAAACGTAATAAAAGGCGCAAGGCAGTTTTGAGATGTAAGAAAGACACAATATCCACTGTCCGTTGATTATGAACGTTTCTTTATAGCTACAATAAGTTCTGTAATGTCATGGCATTGCCATCAAAATTAGGTTGTCAAGTGATGGAGTAAGGCAGTACCCGTTGTAATTTATTGAAGTGTGTTTTTAAAGTGTGTAGCAATTTTTATATGCATTGAAATTGTAGTTTTCTAAAAGTACAGTTATTCGATAGCAAAAAGTTATTTGTTTATTAAAAATATCAATTACGACTGAAGACGTTAATAACGATCATTTATAAAAAAATGAAGAAAACCGGTTGTAACTCGGCAAAGCCATCTTTTTGCAAAACACCATATCGAGTTTCAAGTTTGGCTAATAGCACCGTGACTTTCTCCCTGATGCTCAAAGCTCTAGGAAAATTTACAAAAATTTTCTCAACAAGTTGTACTTCAATATAGAGCAATATTTTTTTTCAATTTTTGAAAAATAAAAACGACATTTAACGTACACAGACATGCTGCACATATTTTACCCCAAATTAATCCTTTAAGTATACGTAGTAATAATGCTATTGGTCATTACTTTTAAACATTGTGTAAAACCTGATCAACTGTTTTGATTTAAGATATTTCGGAATATCGACATAAAATCTTCAGAGTTTTAAAAATTAAATATAGGTTTACCTACTATCTTGCGAATGTGCTACAGTAAGCCAACTTTTTCTTTATTTTTTATCAGATGATATTTGTTTATTTATTTAGAAAAAGATAAAAACGAAGAAGTAGACAAAGATGGTTGTGATGGGATGAGGATTATAATGTTGTTATAAAACACTAGAAAAGGTTTTTGTGATGGAACGTAGATAACAGATGTTTCATGAGCATCATTTATCAGGTGTGAAGTTATCGCGGAGTATTAGAGAGTAATTTGAACTACCCATCATTGCTTAAAAGAGAACAGTACTCAGTTATTCCAAGCTTTGCTATGACTATTAACAAATTGCAGAGACAAACTAACAAATTGCAGAGACAATCAACTATTATTGAAGTTATGAAATCAAAAAAAAAAATTTTAGAAAATAATTTTTCGAAAAAAAAGGAATAATAGAGAAAAAGTCTTTAGGGCCATCCACATTCCACGTGGACGTTTTTGTATAATGTTCACGGTCCATACAAAATTTTTAGAGAATTTATATGAGAAGTTGTCCACGGAGGGGGAGGGGGCCGAAATCGACGAAAATCTGTTCACTTGGAATGTGGATGGCCCCTTAGATATTGGAGAAAAAGCTGTGCAGTGGATCCGTATAAGAAACGAGATGTAAATTCGTTTTCAAGTAAGCAATCAATCCAAGCGTTTTCATGATTTACTGAACGGACGATTAATCGCAGTTCAGATAATTAATTACGTTTTACACCAGCGTTGGCCATCTGCATCGAATTGTCGATAGTGTCATAGTTACATCTTGAACTTCAACTCGATATTTTATATAATAATTTATCATTTAATATTAAATACCAACTTTTAATAGTCCAAAATGCATTTGAAAGTGACTAGCCACTACGGGCTAACTAGTTTCAAACATAATCTTCAAACATACATTAACACATGCGAATAACATGAAATAAATACACTGGGGTCTTTTTTTACGCGGGTTATTTTTATGCGGTTTTTTTATACGCGACTTTTTTACGAGATTTTTTACAATAACGCGGAATATTTCTACGCGGTTTTTTTAAATAACGCGGATTGTTTTTACGCGATTTGGAAGATTATTTAATATATTTGCTGTTATTATCAAAAAATCACAAGAAGGTTGTAAGCAAAGCCACGACCGCAAGGTTGAAGTAGAATACTTTTACAAGAAAGATAACCCGGCTGCTTGCGTGTCAGTCATTTTTTCTAGTAAATAAATGTTGACCGTTCATTGGCAGTATTGTAATTTCTTTTTGTCTGATATTTTGAATGAAGTTCATTGAATATTTTTAAATTTTGTGCAAATGAGAAGTTGAAGTGCTGCCGAATTGTAATATGCACATTTTATACGTAATATGCACATTTAATACGACATCATTGAACGGGAACGGAACAAAGGCTACGGTTATGCAGAACGCGAATGCCGGCGCGATGCGATTCGCCTTACCGTGGTGAAATGTACAGCTCTTTTTAAAGCGAAGTAGAGCTATACATTTCAACAGATTTCGTCTTGCCGAATCGCATCGCGCCGTTATTTGCGTTTTGCATGACCGTAGCCAAACACTAAGCGACGCAAACACGTAATAATAATCAGAGTATGCATGTAGATGAACATAATTAACTTTGGATTATAGCGCAAAACGAGAAAATATTAACTCTTCAAATAATCATTTGTGTTCTTCAAATTTCAGTTGTTCAATTTAATATCCGATGAAATGTTTGTTTATTATCTGATGAAGCTCTTATATAGGCCAAATGATGCATTCCCAATTTACTAGGTCCATAACTCTGCCGACCGTGCTTGGGAAAGCGCGGTATAACGACCAATCAGAGGTCGAATTTTGTGTTTTGACAAGGCTTAAAAGTTTTCAATAGTACAATAGTTCGAATGATAAAATTGCAATTGCAAAATTGCAATTTCATGCATTTGGTAGGAATCTTAGAAGATTTTCTAATCGATTGCTGCAAAAACGAAGGAAATCCATCGAAAACTAACCGATTTATTAGCATTTGAAATTTTTCTCACTTTTTTCAGTTTTAGATTTTCATTTCACATCTCTATGTAGCCGAACTTCCTGAGAGAAGTATTCTAATTCAAAATTAAATCTTCATTAATTCATTTGTTGTCCTTATGAGGACAATTGTTCAATTTATCATAGGATGTAGTGTTTTTCTTACATCTCTGTGTTACCTTGATAGTGAGGACTAAGGCGCACGGTCAACACAATGAGAAAGGTGTTTTCACATTGAAAACTAGACACGGCTTTACTGGAGGAAGTGTTGGCAAATGCATCTACCGCTGCAAGCAACTGCAACGCTATCCGTAGCCATGCCACAGTTGTGGCCGCCATTGGTACCCGCTGTACCTGCATCTGCTGGCCCTGCTGCCTTCGATGGTGAGATCCGCTGAAACTGCTTAGCTTATCCGCAGCCATGCCACAGTTGTAGCCGCTATCCGCTATCGATGGTACCCACTGCTCTTTCCCGCTGCTGCTGAGGGAGGACTGCTGTCGTCGCTGTTCAGAACTATTATGAGCGGCTTCGATTAAAACAGGCTCTTATATAGGGATGAAAATAGGAATGAACTATTTTTCGTACATGGTGGAATGATATAACTTGAAAAATATGTGTCAGAGCGATCATTTGATAAGCTCCACCTCTTTTTTCAGTTTCTAAAGTTTTTCCTCAGTTTCGTAGCACGGATGCACAAAAATGATTTCTTGTGAACATTCTGTCGAGCCGAACCGATAGCACTCTCATTGAAGCAACAAAATAATATGTTTTGTGTCGTGTTGTGCAGCTTGGTAGAAGAACATGTTCCCGTCCCCGTGTCGCATGTAAGCAGATTATTGCGTTCAGTAGACAGTATAGAGATAGTGTATCCAGCGAATAAACACCGATGGTACTCTCACACACGCAACGGTTTTAACCCGTATCTTATTGCGGTTTGTAACATCAAGCGATTTCGTTTGCTCGCTGTTGCGTGTTGCATCATGTTGCAACTTGGCAGCTGGGAGACGACGAAATTCTGTTTATGCTGATGGATTGAATCGACTTCATATTAGCTCTGCATAGTCGAACTAACTGCTTTTGTGAATGCGTACTAACAGGGCAGTTAATTATTCAATGTCGGTTATGCCAATCGCAGCCTTTGCGCTGCCCCTAAGGTGGGGGGTTTACTAAATAAAGTGAAAGTAAAAATTAGACAACTACAACAGAATTTGATTGCATCCCGCACAGAATGTCTGCTTGTGTTGATGCCAGAAAATTATTAACCTTCAATTATTTTTTCATTTGCCTTGAAAAAAGCATGTGGCGGTCAAAATCGGTTGCTAATTACAACCTTTGAGCTGCCCTAACATTGGGGGAATTAAGATACACGGACAACATGCACTGTGGAAGCTATTTCACATTCAGTAAATTAGACGGGTGCGACAAATTTGAATTGCTAGGATGCAACACAGAATGCTTGCTTGCGTTGACAAAAATTATTAACTTTCAATGACTTGTTTATTTGCCTTAAAAAAGGCATTTTGATTTCCGAAATTGGATTTCCTGATGGCAATCATCATGCTGCCCCAACACGGGGGGAAAAATGGCTGTCTGGCGACACACGCTGAGAAAATCCGCGCTGCTCCTGAGACGTGGTGACCAACCACAGGGCTAGTGCTGCTGCTAAGGAAGGACGACTGCTGTTGTCGCTGTCTAGAACTATTATGAGCGGCTCCGGCTGAAACAGGCTCTTATATAGGCCAAATAGCATGTTTTCAATTGCAAGGTATATGATCCTGTCGACCGTGCTTGGGAAGCAAGCATATAACGACCAATCAGAGGTCGAATTTTTCGTTTTGACAAGGCTTGACTATTTTCAATAGTACAATAGTGTGAATAATAAAATTACAATTATCTTATTTTGGGAAGAATCTTAGAAGATTTTCCAATCTATTGCTGCAAGAACGAAGGAAATCCATCGAATACTAACCGATTTATTAGCATTTGAAATTGGACATATTTTTCACTTTTTTCGGTTTTAGATTTTCATTTCACATCCCTATGTAGCCGAACTTCCTGAGAGAAGTATTCTACTTCAAAATAGGCAATTTCTGTTGATTCGGGAAGAAGGAACAAAATTACATTTTTAACACAGTGCAACAAAAATTGACTTTTTTCTGCCTTGGCTTCTATATATAATTTTTTTGAGTATTTTTATGCAAAACTAAATTTCCCCGAGTTTGAACATATTTTAACTTAAGGGGCAACAATAGCGCCATTTTGAATTTTTGAGAAACCGGTAATTTTTGATGTTTTTTCGACGCCATTTTAAGACCAAATATCAAAATTCTAAGAGTTTGTCCATATATTAGCATCTTTTTACCCATCTTTTGAAAAAAAAAAAATAGATCTTGAATCGAAAAAAACTGAGCTCAAAAAAAACTGAGCTCAAAACGGTGATTCTACGAAACCGGTTTTGGCATAGTTTTAGTGTATTTCACAAAGCAAAATAATATTGATTATTTCTGAGCATTAATGGCAATTCGCTAATATCTTATAGTGGTAGTCAAATTATATCTTATATTAGGTAAAAAAGTCTCAGAAATCGAATGGTAGGCGTCTGATCTACATAAAATGTTAGCAAAATGTCGATTTTGCTCCAATTCCCCTACAATACAAAAATAGGCTTATCTGCTAACATTTTACGTAGATCAGACACCTACCATTCGATTTCTGAGACCTTTTTACTCAAAATAAGATAAAATTTGACTAATTCAGAAAATCTATACCGAGCGTCTTAGCAGAGTGATTTAAGTAATCAAAGAAATTCCTCAGTGCTGAGGAAGACTGTATGTCACAGTCGAAATACACTGGGGTCTTTTTTTACGCGGGTTATTTTTTTGCGCTTTTTTACGCGATTTTTTACAATAACGCGGATTATTTTTACGCGGTTTTTTGAAATAGCGCGGATTATTTTTACGCGATTTGGAAGGTTATTTTTACGCGGTATTAAATATGTTTAGTATAAGTAAATCCAATAAAGTAAAAATCAATCGTATGGTTCATGACAATAAGATATTTTGTTTCATTAATCTAAATAATGCATATTTTTAATATATTTGCTGTTACTATAAAAAAATAGGCAATTTCCGTTGACTCGAAAAGAAGGAACAAAACTACATTAATAATTGTATAACGATACGAGTCAGGGTCGTTGCGATTAGCTTCCGATAGAGGAACGAAAGCTTAAACATGTGGCAAAATTATTATAAAAAAGTTATTGTCATGTTCTTTAATGAATTTTCATTTTAGAAGCAATATAAACTCATTTTGTGTGTTTCGTCACCATTTTTATATTATTTTTCAAGTTTATATTTCCTTACGTGCCATTATTTTTAACCGGATCTTATTATTGAATGGAGTTTTTTTTACGCGATTTTTCAAAATAACGTTTTCATACGCGGATTTTTTCAACGCGGTACAACCAACCGCGTAAAAAAAGACCCCACTGTATATATTTGCGCGGACTGAATTTCAATATTTATTTCCAAAAAAAATTTCTAGTAGAGTATAACGGAAACGGATAACTATTTCTTTGATTTCTTAAATCACTCTGCTAAGACGCTCGGTATAGATTTTCTAAATTAGTCAAATTATATCTTATTTTGAGTAAAAAAGTCTCAGAAATCGAATGGTAGGTGTCTGATCTACGTAAAATGTCAGCAGATAAGCCTATTATTGTATTGTAGGGGAATTGGGGCAAAATCGACATTTTGCTGACATTTTATGTAGATCAGACGCCTACCATTCGATTTCTGAGAGTTTTTCACTCAATATGAGATATAATTTGACTACCACTTTAAGATATTAGCGAATTACCATTAATGCTCAGAAATAATCGATATTATTTTGCTTTGTGAAATACACTAAAACTATGTCAAAACCGGTTTCGTAGAATCACCGTTTTGAGCTCAGTTTTTGTCCGATTTAAGATCTGTTTTTTTTTTCAAAAGATGGGTAAAAAGATGCTAATATGTGGACAAACTCTTGGAATTTTGATATTTGGTCTTAAAACAAAATGGCGTCGAAAAAACATCAAAAATTTCCAGTTTCTCAATAATTCAAAATGGCGCCATTGTTGCCCCTTAAGTTGAAATATGTTCAAACTCCGGGAAATTTATTTTCGCATCGAACTTCATACATAGAAACCAAGGCAAAAAAATTGTTGCACTGTGTAATTGTATAACGATACTAGTCAGGGTCGTTGCGATTAGCTTCCGATTATGGAACGAAAGCTTAAACATGCGACAAAATTATTATAAAAAAGTTATTGCCCTGTTCTTCAATAAATTGTCATTTTAGAAGCACTATGAACTCATTTTCTGTGTTCCGTTACCATTTTTATATCATTTTTGCCTTTCTCCTAGAAAGGTATAGCAATCACTTGCAAAACCGAAAGTAAAAAAGTGCTCCAAAGGGCCGAATGGCATATATCACTCGACTCAGCTCGACGAGCTGAGCATTTTCTGTATGTGTGTGTGTGTATGTGCAGATTTTTATTCTCACTCACTTTTCTCAGAGATGACTTGACCGATTTTCATGAAATTAATTGCAATTGAAAGGTCTTGTTGTCCCAAAAGACCCTATTAAATTTCATTGTAATCGGATTTTTAGTTTAGAGGTTATGTATCAAAATGTAAAAATCATTAAACATCATTATCTCGAAAAAAACACAACCGATTTGAACAAAATTGATTTCAAATGAACGGGCTACCTGAAAAACCCTTTACTTTTGAATTTCATAAAGATTGAACATATGGTTCAAAAGTTATGGAAAGAAACGTGTTCTGAAGACTGTTTAATCTCACTCATGTTTCTCAGAGATGGCTGGACCGATTTTCATAAAATCAGTGTCAAATGGAAGGTCTAGTAGCCCCATAAGACCCTATTGATTTGTTTTGCAATCGGACTATTACTTTGCCTGTTATGTTTAAAAATGTGAAAACCAGCTACGAACAGGAACATATTCCGAAGACTACTTGGACTCACTCACTTTTCTCAGAGATGGCTGACCCGATTTCCACAAAATTAGTGTCAATTAATATGTCTATATGCCTCATAACACCATATTGAATTTTTCTGTAATCGGACTGTAACTTCGTCTGTAATGTACCGAAATGTGAAAATCACGAAACTTCATTATCTCAGAAACTACACAACCGACTTGATCAATATTATTCGATAACAAAAAGTTATTTGTTTATTAAAAATATCAATTACGACTGAAGACGTTAATAACGATCATTTATAAAAAAATGAAGAAAACGGTTGTAACTCGGCAAAGCCATCTTTTTGCAAAACACCATATCGAGTTTCAAGTTTGGCTAATAGCACCGTGACTTTCTCCCTGATGCTCAAAGCTCTAGGAAAATTTTCAAAAATTTTCTCAACAAGTTGTACTTCAATATAGAGCAATATTTTTTTTCAATTTTTGAAAAATAAAAACGACATTTAACGTACACAGACATGCTGCACATATTTTACCCCAAATTAATCCTTTAAGTATACGTAGTAATAATGCTATTGGTCATTACTTTTAAACATTGTGTAAAACCTGATCAACTGTTTTGATTTAAGATATTTCGGAATATCGACATAAAATCTTCAGAGTTTTAAAAATTAAATATAGGTTTACCTACTATCTTGCGAATGTGCTACAGTAAGCCAACTTTTTCTTTATTTTTTATCAGATGATATTTGTTTATTTATTTAGAAAAAGATAAAAACGAAGAAGTAGACAAAGATGGTTGTGATGGGATGAGGATTATAATGTTGTTATAAAACACTAGAAAAGGTTTTTGTGATGGAACGTAGATAACAGATGTTTCATGAGCATCATTTATCAGGTGTGAAGTTATCGCGGAGTATTAGAGAGTAATTTGAACTACCCATCATTGCTTAAAAGAGAACAGTACTCAGTTATTCCAAGCTTTGCTATGACTATTAACAAATTGCAGAGACAAACTAAGAAATTGCAGAGACAATCAACTATTATTGAAGTTATGAAATCAAAAAAAAAAAAAAATTTAAAAAATAATTTTTCGAAAAAAAAGGAATAATAGAGAAAAAGTCTTTAGGGCCATCCACATTCCACGTGGACGTTTTTGTATAATGTTCACGGTCCATACAAAATTTTTAGAGAATTTATATGAGAAGTTGTCCACGGAGGGGGAGGGGGCCGAAATCGACAAAAATCTGTCCACTTGGAATGTGGATGGCCCCTTAGATATTGGAGAAAAAGCTGTGCAGTGGATCCGTATAAGAAACGAGATGTAAATTCGTTTTCAAGTAAGCAATCAATCCAAGCGTTTTCATGATTTACTGAACGGACGATTAATCGCAGTTCAGATAATTAATTACGTTTTACACCAGCGTTGGCCATCTGCATCGAATTGTCGATAGTGTCATAGTTACATCTTGAACTTCAACTCGATATTTTATATAATAATTTATCATTTAATATTAAATACCAACTTTTAATAGTCCAAAATGCATTTGAAAGTGACTAGCCACTACGGGCCAACTAGTTTTAAACATAATCTTCAAACATATATGAACATACATTAACACATGCGAATAACATGAAATAAATACACTGGGGTCTTTTTTTACGCGGGTTATTTTTATGCGGTTTTTTATACGCGACTTTTTTACGAGATTTTTTACAATAACGCGGAATATTTCTACGCGGTTTTTTTAAATAACGCGGATTGTTTTTACGCGATTTGGAAGATTATTTAATATATTTGCTGTTATTATCAAAAAATAGGTAATTTCTGTTGATTCGGGAAGAAGGAACAAAATTACATTTTTAACACAGTGCAACAAAAATTGACTTTTTTCTGCCTTGGCTTCTATATATAATTTTTTTGAGTATTTTTATGCAAAACTAAATTTCCCCGAGTTTGAACATATTTCAACTTAAGGGGCAACAATAGCGCCATTTTGAATTTTTGAGAAACCGGTTATTTTTGATGTTTTTTCGACGCCATTTTAAGACCAAATATCAAAATTCTAAGAGTTTGTCCATATATTAGCATCTTTTTACCCATCTTTTGAAAAAAAAAAAAAAATAGATCTTGAATCGAAAAAAACTGAGCTCAAAAAAAACTGAGCTCAAAACGGTGATTCTACGAAACCGGTTTTGGCATAGTTTTAGTGTATTTCACAAAGCAAAATAATATTGATTATTTCTGAGCATTAATGGCAATTCGCTAATATCTTATAGTGGTAGTCAAATTATATCTTATATTAGGTAAAAAAGTCTCAGAAATCGAATGGTAGGCGTCTGATCTACATAAAATGTCAGCAAAATGTCGATTTTGCTCCAATTCCCCTACAATACAAAAATAGGCTTATCTGCTAACATTTTACGTAGATCAGACACCTACCATTCGATTTCTGAGACCTTTTTACTCAAAATAAGATAAAATTTGACTAATTCAGAAAATCTATACCGAGCGTCTTAGCAGAGTGATTTAAGTAATCAAAGAAATTCCTCAGTGCTGAGGAAGACTGTATGTCACAGTCGAAATACACTGGGGTCTTTTTTTACGCGGGTTATTTTTTTGCGCTTTTTTACGCGATTTTTTACAATAACGCGGATTATTTTTACGCGGTTTTTTGAATTAGCGCGGATTATTTTTACGCGATTTGGAAGGTTATTTTTACGCGGTATTAAATATGTTTAGTATAAGTAAATCCAATAAAGTAAAAATCAATCGTATGGTTCATGACAATAAGATATTTTGTTTCATTAATCTAAATAATGCATATTTTTAATATATTTGCTGTTACTATAAAAAAATAGGCAATTTCCGTTGATTCGAAAAGAAGGAACAAAACTACATTAATAATTGTATAACGATACGAGTCAGGGTCGTTGCGATTAGCTTCCGATAGAGGAACGAAAGCTTAAACATGTGGCAAAATTATTATAAAAAAGTTATTGTCATGTTCTTTAATGAATTTTCATTTTAGAAGCACTATAAACTCATTTTGTGTGTTTCGTCACCATATTTATATTATTTTTCAAGTTTATATTTCCTTACGTGCCATTATTTTTAACCGGATCTTATTATTGAATGGAGTTTTTTTTACGCGATTTTTCAAAATAACGTTTTCATACGCGGATTTTTTCAACGCGGTACAACCAACCGCGTAAAAAAAGACCCCAGTGTATATTTGCAAAAAAATTTTCTAGTAGAGTATAACGGAAACGGATAACTATTTCTTTGATTTCTTAAATCACTCTGCTAAGACGCTCGGTATAGATTTTCTAAATTAGTCAAATTATATCTTATTTTGAGTAAAAAAAGTCTCAGAAATCGAATGGTAGGTGTCTGATCTACGTAAAATGTCAGCAGATAAGCCTATTATTGTATTGTAGGGGAATTGGGGCAAAATCGACATTTTGCTGACATTTTATGTAGATCAGACGCCTACCATTCGATTTCTGAGAGTTTTTCACTCAATATGAGATATAATTTGACTACCACTTTAAGATATTAGCGAATTACCATTAATGCTCAGAAATAATCGATATTATTTTGCTTTGTGAAATACACTAAAACTATGTCAAAACCGGTTTCGTAGAATCACCGTTTTGAGCTCAGTTTTTGTCCGATTTAAGATCTGTTTTTTTTTTTCAAAAGATGGGTAAAAAGATGCTAATATGTGGACAAACTCTTGGAATTTTGATATTTGGTCTTAAAACAAAATGGCGTCGAAAAAACATCAAAAATCTCCAGTTTCTCAATAATTCAAAATGGCGCCATTGTTGCCCCTTAAGTTGAAATATGTTCAAACTCCGGGAAATTTATTTTCGCATCGAACTTCATACATAGAAACCAAGGCAAAAAAATTGTTGCACTGTGTAATTGTATAACGATACTAGTCAGGGTCGTTGCGATTAGCTTCCGATTATGGAACGAAAGCTTAAACATGCGACAAAATTATTATAAAAAAGTTATTGCCCTGTTCTTCAATAAATTGTCATTTTAGAAGCACTATGAACTCATATTCTGTGTTCCGTTACCATTTTTATATCATTTTTGCCTTTCTCCTAGAAAGGTATAGCAATCACTTGCAAAACCGAAAGTAAAAAAGTGCTCCAAAGGGCCGAATGGCATATATCACTCGACTCAGCTCGACGAGCTGAGCATTTTCTGTATGTGTGTGTGTGTATGTGCAGATTTTTATTCTCACTCACTTTTCTCAGAGATGACTTGACCGATTTTCATGAAATTAATTGCAATTGAAAGGTCTTGTTGTCCCAAAAGACCCTATTAAATTTCATTGTAATCGGATTTTTAGTTTAGAGGTTATGTATCAAAATGTAAAAATCATTAAACATCATTATCTCGAAAAATACACAACCGATTTGAACAAAATTGATTTCAAATGAACGGGCTACCTGAAAAACCCTTTACTTTTGAATTTCATAAAGATTGAACATATGGTTCAAAAGTTATGGAAAGAAACGTGTTCTGAAGACTGTTTAATCTCACTCATGTTTCTCAGAGATGGCTGGACCGATTTTCATAAAATCAGTGTCAAATGGAAGGTCTAGTAGCCCCATAAGACCCTATTGATTTGTTTTGCAATCGGACTATTACTTTGCCTGTTATGTTTAAAAATTTGAAAACCAGCTATGAACAGGAACATATTCCGAAGACTACTTGGACTCACTCACTTTTCTCAGAGATGGCTGACCCGATTTCCACAAAATTAGTGTCAATTAATATGTCTATATGCCTCATAACACCATATTGAATTTTTCTGTAATCGGACTGTAACTTCGTCTGTAATGTACCGAAATGTGAAAATCACGAAACTTCATTATCTCAGAAACTACACAACCGACTTGATCAATATTATTATCAGATGAGCGGGCTAGTTAAGGGTTAACTGATGAAATCTGATTGAACACTTGGTTTCAAAGTTTGGCTGCCCTACACGTTCCCATTTCATTTGATTATAATCGAAATTAAGCCACCGTTATGTATTAAATTGTTAATAAAACAACGAAAGTCTATTATCTCAAAGATTACATGACACATTTGAACATAACTAGTGTCATACGAACGAGTCATCTCTCAAACTTACAAATAACAAACTTCATAACAATTTGATATGTGGCTCAAAAGTTATGGAAAGAAAAGAAATTCAAAGATTATTTAAAACTATACTTGCTTTGATCGATACATGTGGCCTCAACATAATCTGAATGTGGTATCGTACTATTTGAACGTTCCGAATTCATCGATTCGTTGCGATGTGTTTAAAGTCGACGACTAATCAGCCATAGGATATGATCAAAGTCAAAAGACAAATCGTTTGAAATGAATGGTTTTATCGAAATAACAACATCCTCGACTTTTGGCTTCTGTACATCGCCTTAATTCTGAATATATTTATTTTGAGTGGTATTCGGTCAATTTTAGCAGATTTTCTGGCATCAATCTGACACCGGAAATACCCATATTGGGAGGTATTTGTTATTTTGGTTGTTTTCCAGAAACTAAAAGTGGTCGTCTTTGAATTCAAAATGGTGTCCAGGGTCAAACATCTCGATTACGGAAATATCCATATTGAGTATTATTCGGTCATTTTCGACTGTTTCCTAGAAGTTGCCATTTAGCGATTCAAAATGGTGCCTGAGGCTCATTGCATCATCCTACTTCCAGAGATACTCATATTAGATAGTATTTGGTTATTTTAGGCTGTTTTTCACAAACCGGAAGTCGCCATCTTGGATTTCAAAATGGTATTTAAGTTAATTTCTGGCCTATGAGGGTCATTCTGGTTGAAGAAACACCCATGTTGGGTGTTATTCGATCATTCTCGGCTGTTTCCCAGGAACCGCCAACTTAGAATCCAAAATGGGGTCTGTAGTCGATTTCAGCTGCTGTGTATAATTCTAGATCCGGAGACACTCACGTTAGACGGAAATCGGCCATTTTTGGCTGTTTTCCAGAAACAATAAGTTGTCATCCTACATTTCATAATGGTGGCTGAGGTCAACTTTTTGCTTCTTGCAACATTCTTGCTCTGGAGATACTCATATTGGGTGGTATTTGGTCACTTTGGACTGTTTTTCAGAAACCGAAAGTCGTCATTTTGGACTTTAAAATTGCCTGTGAAATCAATTTCTGTCATCTGGGCGTAATTCTGGTTCTGAAAACATTCATAATGAATGCTACTTGGTCATTTCTGGCTGTATGCTAGACACCGGAAGTCACCATCTTAAAATTCAAGATTGTGTCTGTGGTCAATTTTTAGCATATGTGCATCTTTTTGGTTCCGGAGATACTCATATTTAATGGGAATCGTTCGTTTCAGGCTATTTTCCAGAAACCGGAAGTTGCCATCTTACCGGAAATACCCATATTAGGTGGTATTTGGTTGTTTGCCGCTGTATTTCCGAAACCGGAAGTCACCATTTTGGATTTCATAATGGCATTTGGAGACAATTTCTGGATTTTGAACGTCATACTGGTTAAAGAAACACTCATATGTGTGGTGTTTGGTAATTTTCAGCTGTTTTCCAGAAACCGAAAGTCGCCATCTTAGAATTCAAAATGGTATCTTTGGTCGATTTTAGCTCCTGTGTATCATTCTAGATTCGGACATTATTATATTGGGTGGATATCGGCCATTTTTGGCTGTTTTCCAGAAACTGGAAATTGCCATCTTACAATCCAAAATGTTGCTTGAGGTCGATTATGGAACATATTTGTTATCACTAAAAACATTCACCTGCCAAATATGGTTCCATTTAGTTGATTAGGTCGCGAGATGTGCAGAAATTTGTGTTTCATTTGTATGGAATCCCTCCCTTCCAGAAAAGGGAGGTGAGTCGCACCTTTATGGACATATTTGTCACCCCTAAAAACATTCACATGCTAAATTTGATTCCACTACTCGGTTAGTTCTCGAGATGTGAAAAAAATATGTGTTTCATTTGTATGGCCATCGGGTTATAGAATGGAGCATAGGCAGGCAGAAACACCAAAAGAAGGAGGGGTGTCAATACGTTATGGACATATTTTTTACCACAAAAAACATTTACCTGCCAAATTTGGTGCCATTTAGTTGATTGGAATCCCTCCCTTCCAGAAAAGGGAGGGGCGTCCAACTATTTTAGACATATTTGTTACCCCTTAAAACATCCACATGCCGAATTCGGTTTCATTTGCTTGGTTTGTTATTGATTTGCGCAGAAATTTAGGTTTCATTTGTATGGGACCCCTCCCTTCCACAAGAAAGAGGGGTCTCAAACTATCATATATTCAATATTTTAGAACCTTAGGAGTGAAAATACATTTATTGGATTGAAGCGTTCTTGTAAATCTATTTTTACAAATAAAGGTTTGAATGAGAAAGGCTGGGTCTGACCGCTAGGTGGATTAATTTAGGTTTTCGAGTTTATATTTACTTACGTGCCATTATTTTTATTCGGATCTTTTTATTGCATGGAGTTTTTTTACGCGATTTTTTAAAATAACGAGGTTTTTTTATACGCGGATTTTTTCAACGCGGTACAACCAACCGCGTAAAAAAGACCCCAGTGTATGTTTCAAATATAAGACGCGAATTTTTTTTTGATCGTGGTATTATCGAATCATCACTGTACTCATATATAGGTTGGACTCGATTATATGTAGACTCGATATATTCGTTAAAATATAATTTTTGATTCGATTGTTTATAGTAAGATTTTTTTTCTATATCGAAAATGACTTGCTTTTCATAACTTTTGAACCACGTGTACAATCATAATAATTCGTCAGTCCAGTCCAGTCCTTAACTAGCCAGTCCATCTGAAATCAGTATTGTTGAAATCGGTTGTGTAGTTTCTTAGATTATGAAGTTTCGTGATTTTCACATTTTGATTAATTACAGATCAAGTTAAAGTCCGATTACAGTAAAATTCAATAGTGTGTTATAAGAAAGCTAGACCTTTCATTTGACGCTAATTTTGTGGAAATCGGTTCAACATTCTCTGTGAAAAGTGAGTGAGTTTGAGTAGTCTTCGGAATATTTTTTTCTTTTCATAGCTGGATTTCACATTTTTGAACACAACAGGCAAAGTAGGTATCATGGGGCAACTAGACCTTCCATATGACACTAATTTTATGAAAATCGGTCCAGCCATCTCTGAGAAACATGAGTGAGATTTAATAGTCTCCAGAACACGCTTCTGTCCACAGCTTTTGAACTACAAGTCCAATCTTTATAAAATTCAAAAGTTAAGAGGTTTTTAGGTAGCCCGTTTATTTACCACCAATTTTGTTCAAATCGGTTGTGTAGTTTCTGAGATATTGAAGTTTCATAATTTTTACATTTTTCAATAGAGTCTTACGAGGCAACTAGAACTTTCATCTGCATTATTAGTGTCATGAAAATCGGTCTAGCCATCTCTGAGCAAATCAAGTGAGATTGGGAGAGCGTTACATACATACATACAAACACACACATACAAAAAATGCTCAGCTCGTCGAACTAAGTCGATTAATATACGACATTCGACCCTTTGGAGCACTTTTATACCTTTGGTTTTTGCAGTGATTGCTATACCTTTTTTGGAGAAAGGCAAAAATCAATAGAGTCTAATGGCGCAACAAGACCTTCCATATGATACTGATTTTATTAAAATTGGTTCAGCCATCTCTGAGAAATATGAGTAAGATTAAATAGTTTGGGGGAGCTCCGTAGCCGCAAGGTTACTGAGTCCGCCTTGGTAAGCGGATGGTCGTGGGTTCGAATCTTATTAGAATCAGGCCATTTAGTGGTTGCCAAAGGACTTTAGCATGGGTTTATTCTCAGGCTTCCCACCAAGTACCTTTCCTTCAATCTGAATTCTACAGTACCTCTGTTGACTTTCCTTCTAACAAAAATAAGTCCCTGTTACACTAGGGTCTTTTTTTACGCGGTTTGTTTTTATGCGTTTTATTAAACGCGATTTTTTTACAATACCACGGATTATGTGATTAGTAGGACTATTTGTACGCGGTATCAAATAAGTTCAGTATAGGTACATATAATCTCACCCCTGAAACCCCGCGTTAAATAAGACCCCAGTGTATAATAAAACTGGTGTGAGTAACGTATGAAATTTCTCTCCAGGGAATTGTAATTAGGCGATATTGTTAGGAGGGACAGAGGCTCGGTATAGTAGAGTATTTTTTTTTTTATTCTCGCTTATTTTCCGTCGGTCTAGTTGCGCCACTGTTGTGGCCAATCACCGACGCCCAGGGAGGCGACTCCACACCCAGGACCCTAACTCACGACCCGTTTATTAACGGACCGGCGCCAACGGCTTTACTTCCTCATGCGATGGAAGGCGTGATCCCAGAAATTTTTCGCCTCAGAAAATCTCCCGGTGTCGGCTAGGATTCAATCTAGACCAGTTGGGTTGGTTGTGAGTGGATCACGCCACCTCACAACCATCGACACCTATGTCGGCGGTGGGATTCGAACCCAGGCGTCGAGCGTGGTTGGCGGAGACGTTACCAACCACACTAGGCCCCCGCTGGTATAGTAGAGTAGTAAGCTTGAAACGAAGAGGTAAAACTTACACACAAGCAGTGAGGAGTACAGAAAACACTTGGGCAATATCACAATAGATCTAATCTTTGGTCGCAGTGATGAGCAGCCCACAAAGGAAAAAAAAAGATTAAATAGTCTCCAGAACACATTTCTTACCATAACTTTTAAACCAAATGTCCAATCTTTATAAAATTCGAATGTAAAGGGTTTTTAGGTAGCCCGTTAATTTAGAAACAATTTTGTTAAAATCGGTTGTGTAGTTCCTGAGATAATAAACTTTCGTTATTTCCACATTTTGATACATAACATATAAACTAAAAATCTGATTAATAAATAATTAATAAAATAATAATTTAATTGGGTTTTATGGGGCAACTAGACCTTTCATTTGAAAATAATTTTTTGAAAATCGGTCCAGTCATCTCTGAGAAAATCGAGTGAGGTTGAAAGTTTGCACATACACACACATACAGAAAATGCTCAGCTCATGGAATTGAGTCGAGTGATATATGCCATTCGACCGTTTGGAGCACTTTTATACCTTCGGTTTTGCCAGTGATAGTTATACGTTCCTTGAAGAATGTCAAGAATTAGTGAATGATAAAAACTCATCGGAAAACATTTATATTTATAACTTTTGGACCACATGTTTATTCATTGTAAAAATCATCGATGGTTTTGAAGACAGCATGTACATTTGATACCTGTTTGTTCTAATCGGTAGTGTAGCTTCTGAGATAATGAAGTTTCGTGATTTTATCATTTCGTTACAACGTTACAGTCGGATCATAATAAAATTTAATAGGGTATTATGAGATAACTAGACCTTTAATTTGCAACTTATTTCGTAAAAATCGGTCCAGCCATCTCTGAGAAAAGTGAGTGAGATTAGACAGTCTTCGAAACACGTTTCTTTGTATAATTTTTGAACTACATGTTCAAACACTGAAAAGTTAATTAACAAATGGTTCAAAAACAAGCCCGTTCTTATGATACCAATTCTGTTCAAAACGGTTGTGTAGTTACTAAGATATTGAAGTTTTGTGATTTTCACATTTTGATACATAACCTCGAAACTAAAAATCCGATTACGATAAAATTCAATAGGGTTCTATGGGGGGCAACTGGACCTTTCATTTGCAATTAGTTTCATGTAGACCTGAAAACATTTTACCTCGGCGGCGACCGGCGTGACGCCGTTGGCTTATATCGGCGGCGGCGGCGTGTATCGGCGTCACACTAATTACCACTTATAATTGCGCATAATGTGTGCTTTGAACTCTCATTTTCGGTTTTTTGTTAATTCAACGATAATAAAAAAAATATTGCGTCAGGGTTGACATGATGTCAAAACTAGAAATAAGAATGGTAAGAAATCAAGTAAATAAACAATTGAGCAACCAGAAAATAGTAAACCAAGCAGAGGAAGTAAAACAAGTGTAAATCCCAAAAAAAATTGCAAGGAACACTATTTCCAAAGACGTTCAGTCTTGAAAAAAAGTAGGAGGCTGTATCCAAGACACGACCGCATAAATGACGTAGAACTACGTACAGTATTAGCAAATGCATTGAGTGTTTCATTACCCTAGTAACACAACTGTTTTTAACGCTTTTTTGGCTGTATGCTTTTTTGGCTGTATGCTTTTTTGGCTGTATTGAGCGCTATAAAACTTTGATAAAACCAATATTTTTACTTGGGTAATGAGTTACAATGTCTACTAATGAAGGGTTGTGAATTTCGTGAACCGGATTCAGCAGTTAGCAGATCGTGCCGAGTTAAAAACCATACACAACACACACACACAAATCATACCGTATCATACACACACAGCTAGCAAGCGACCAATCAGAGGACGTTATTTTTATTTCAACAAGGCTTGACAATTTTCAATAGTGCAATAGTTCGTAGATTCAAACAACATTTTTCTGCATTTGGGCAGATGCGTGTATAATTTTCCAATCGATTGCTGCAAGAATGAAGAAAATCGGTTGAAAACCAACTGACCTATAAGCATTTGAAAAGGGACAAATTTCGTCCCAGTTTTTCAGTTTGCATCCCTGTGTGGTATGCTTAAGTAAAACGTAGTTCTACGTCAAAAAGATAGATAGTTTGTCGATGAGTTCATTTTGATTAACCGTAGACCGACTTTGGGAAAATTCGATAGATCTTACGTTAGAGGGTCGTTTTCAACTTTCATATATTTTGTTAGGTTACCCATGCAAAAACTGAAAAAATGGGATACTCTTTTCATTCAAATAGAAATCTTCGTTAAACTCCACAGATTCTTCATTACCATCTGGAAAATTTTTGTTTGCTCGAAATAGCGTTGAAAAAAGCAATAAAATCACATGAACTATGTGATGTCATTACTATGAAAATCTCCCTTAAATATGATGGGTCGAAGGCGATCCATTCTGACCGAAAAATCCGCAAATATCACCATGGTAATGGAAAATAGCTGAAAGTGTTTTTTTTTATGCCTTAACTTTCAAGCAACAAAGTAAGGAGGATTAAGTAAAAACATAGTCGATTTTCAAGGAATCCTCGCATATTGATCTAAAAAAAACTTAGTATTCTAGAGAAAACTAAAATCTTTACCAAAAAATAGATGAAAAACCACTAATCATTTTTTCTTATTTTTTTATTAACATTCCCGGATTGTTCATACGTTTACATAAAAATTAAAAATAAAAATAATCATATAAACTTATGTTATAATGACTGAAACAATATTCTTGAAGCCAACTGGCCCCGTGCAAATTATTGATAATGACTCCGAAATTTTTTATATCTTTCGATAAAAAAGACTAAAGTCTAAATATTTAATGTCAAATATTGTATCAAATTACCACAAATTAAAATAATTTACACTTAAGGAAAATTCGTAAAAGATAACAACCCGTTAAGCAGGGCCGGATTTAGACGGTGGGGGGCCCGGGGCAAATTTGTTTGTGAGGCCCTCTTTTCTAAAACCATTTTGAGGTAACGTTCTGGAAGGTGACGAGCAAGGTCGCCTAAGACTACGGGGGCCCCCTGCATCGGGAGGCCCGGGGCATTTGCCCCCTTTGCCCCCTTTGCCCCCCCTCAAATCCGGCCTGCCGTTAAGCATACAGACGGAAAGCATACGGACGCAAGGCATAGAACGCTAGGCATAATGGATGGCAGGCATACGGGCACGAGGCATATGGACGCGAGGCCGAATGGACGCGAGGCCGAATGGACGCGAGGCCGAATGGACGCGAGGCCGAATGGACGCGAAGCCGAAGGGACGCGAGACCGAATGGAAGCAAGGCCGAAGACACAAGGCCGATGGGAAGTGAGGCGGAATACGGTATTATCGTCATCATCACAGCCCTCTTTTAATAACATGTATTTCGCTTCAGGGTGTCATTTAGAAAGCAATACACTCGCGGCCTTCGGCCTACTCGCTGTTCGAGCGAATGATGTCCTTACTCACTACCGCTCGTTCGGACTAAACTAAGGGAAAGAAACTCTGTTTGAGTAGACCTAGCAAATCTGTAGATCAGTCGTTTGTGTGCAAGAGGCAGCCGCTTCCGACGGCGGGTCGGCGGCCGGCACGGACTGTGGAAACCACGGCAGCTTACTGCCGCCATGTTTCCTTGCCCTCGATTATGCGTCTGCGCCGCATGATTTGAAAAAATATTATACCCAACCTAAACTCTTTAGGAATATATTTACGCTTAAACTACATACGTAGAGTAATAAATATCTGAGTTAAATATAGAATTCATTGAATGACGCTTTTTGTCAATCATCAAGGGTGCAACATATTTTTCAATAGACTCTGCTGCGGAATGTATATTGCAAATCCGGAACACATATTCATCATGAGTTCATCATGCGATCATACAATATCGTATTCAGCCTCGCGTCCATTCGGCCTTGCGTCCATTCGGCCTCGCGTCCATTCGGCCTCACGTCCATTTGGCCTCACGTCCATTCGGCCTCACGTCCATTCGGCCTCACGTCCATTCGGCCTCACGTCCATTCGGCCTCACGTCAATTCGGCCTCACGTCCATTCGGCCTCACGTCCATTCGGCCTCACGTCCATTCGGCCTCACGTCCATTCGGCCTCACGTCCATTCGGCCTCGCGTCCGTTATGCCTTATGGCAGTTTGCCTCATATCCATTATGCCTCACATCCATTAAGCCTCGCGTCTGTATGCCTAGCATACTATGCCTAACATCCATATGCCTAGCGTCAATATGTCTCGTGTGCCGTACCCTTCGTAAATACGTAAATACAGGTGAGGTACTTAGCGAAGTGTTACACTGCGTGAGGCCACCATGCAAAATTGCGTTACGTCGGAGTGAAGGGGTATTAAGAATTGCCAAATTCCGCGTAACTTAATATACGAGTGTTCCCTTATCGGCTATGATTTGCGGTATTTCCATAATCAGGAAAAAATCCAGCATACACAATCACTATCGGCGCGGTAAAAATTTCCTCGGCGGCGCGCTAAAAATTTCCTCGGTGGCGCGCTGAGTCCAAATCATCGGCGGCGGCGGCGAGCGTAAAAGTGTCGGCGACGGCGGCGCGGCGTGACGGCGCACAGGACTAGTTTCATGAAAATCGGTCCAGCCATCTCTGAGAAAATCGAGTGAGATTGGGAGACCGTTACACACACATACAGAAAATGCTCAGCTCGTCAAACTAAGTCGATTGATATACGATACTCGACCTTCTGGAGCACTTTTCTACCTTTGTTTTTTCCAGTGATTGCTATACCTTTCTAGGAGAAAGGCAAAAATGATTCTTAAATTTAAAACCTTTGAGCCCGAGCATCGCCGGGAACGTTCAACTAGTTGTTAATATTGATAAGACCAAAATGAACCCTTTGATAGATAGGGTAGGGATCATATTCTAAGCAGCTTTAGGAACAATCTGTTCTCTATCTTTTTCTCTGTCTGAACTTGTTTTTAGATTGTAAAACAAAGTTAGCAATAATCAATTGAATTTACCAATCGAGGGACACTATTCCAATCACCATTCCGTTCCTAAACTCTTTGAGGCAATTGTCAATGAAAAACCTAAATTAATCCACCTAGCGGTCAGACCAAGCCTTTCTCATTCAAACTTTTATTTGTAAAAATAGATTTACATGAACGCTTCAATCCAAAAAATGTATATTCACTCTTTTGGTTCTAAAATATTGATGTTGTAATCTATACATATAAAAGTGTAGTCCGGTCTGTCAGTCTGTTTGATCCATATAGGCTCGAAAACTACCGAACCGATCGATTTGTTTTGGTCCCGATAAAGGTTCCTATGATAGTTTGAGACCCCTCCCTCTTCTGGAAGGGAGGGGTCCCATACAAATTAAACATAAATTTTTGCACAACTCAAGAACAAACCAAGCAAATGAAACCGAATTTGGCATGTGGATGTTTTAAGGGGTAACTAATATGTCCATAATAGTTGGATGAAACACAAATTTGTGCACATCTCGAGAACTAATCAACCAAATGGAACAAAATTTGGCAGGTAAATGTTTTTAGTGGTAACAAATATGAACATAATGGTTTGAAACCCGACTCCCTCTTCTATAAGGGAAGGATCCCATGCAAATGAAACACAAATTTCGCACAGCTCAAGAACCAATCAAGAAAATACAACCAAATTTGGTATGTGAATGTTTTTAGAGGTAACAAATATGTCCATAATGGTTTGACGCCCCTCCCTCTACTGGAAGTACATGTTTCTTCACAAATTTCTGCACATCTCGCGAACTAATCAACTAAATGGAACCATATTGGCAGGTGAATGTTTTTAGTGGTAACAAATATGTTCCATAATAGACCTCAGACAACATTTTGGATTGTAAAATGGCAACTTCCGGTTTCTGGAAAACAGCCGAGAATGGCCGATTTCCACCCAATATAATAATATCCGGATCTAGAATAATACACAGGAGCTAAAATCGACCACAGATAGCATTTTAAATTCTAAGATGGCGACTTCCGGTTTCTGAAAACAGCAGAAAATGACCAAATACCACCCAATATGAGTTTTTCTTCAACCAGTATGCCGTTCAAAATCCAGAAATTGTCTCCAAATGCCATTATTAAATCCAAAATGGCGACTTACGTTGTCGGAAAAACAGCGGCAAATGACCAAATACCACCCAATATGGGTATTTCCGGAACCGCAATGATGCACTGGAGCCACAAATCGACTTCAGACAACATTTTGGATTGTAAGATGGCAACTTCCGGTTTCTGGAAAACAGCCTGAAATGGACGATTCCCATTAAATATTAGTATTTATGGAACCAGAAAGATGCACAGAAGCTAAAAATTGATTACAGACACAATCTTGAATTTTAATGAATGGTGACTTTCGGTGTCTGGAAAACAGCCGGAAATGACCAAATACCATTCAATATGAATGTTTTCGGAACCAGAATTACGCCCAGATGACAGTAATTGATTTCACTGGCAATTTTAAAGTCCAAAATGACGACTTTCGTCTTCCGAAAAACAGTCCAAAGTGATCAAATATCACCCAATATGAGTTTTTCTTTAACCAGTATCCTAAATACCATTTTGCAATCCAAGATTGCGACTACCGGTTTGTGAAAAACAGCCTAAAATAAACAAATACTATCCAATATGAGTATCTCTGGAACCAGAATGATGCAAGGAGCTAACAATTGACCTCAGGCACTATTTTGAATTGCTAAATGGCAACTGATAGGCAACAGTCGGAAATGACCGAATAATACTCAATATGGATATGCATAGAATAGATGCATAGATGCATAGAAACCAAACATTGACCCTGGACACTATTTTGAATTTGAAGACGACCACTTTTAGTTTCTGGAAAACAACCAAAAATACCTCCCAATATGGGTATTTCCGGTGTCAGATTGATGCCAGAAAGTCTGCTGATAATGACAGAATACCACCCAATATGAATATATTCAGAATTAAGGCGATTTACAGATTCGATAAAACCAATCATTTCAAACGATTTGTTATTTGACTTTGATCATATCCTATGGCCGATTCGTCGTGCATTCGAAGATTTCAAACAAACCGCTAGGAATCAATGAACTTGGAACGTTCAAATAGTACGACACCACATTTAAATTATGTTGAGGCCACATATATCGATCAAAGCAGGTATAGTTTTAAATAGTCTTTGAATTTCTCTTCTTTCCATAACTTTTGAGCCACATATCAAATTGTTATGAAGTTTGTTGTTTGTAAGTTTGAGAGATGACTCGTTCGTATGACACTAGTTATGTTCAAATAAGTCATGTAATCTTTGAGATAATAGACTTTCGTTGTTTTATTAACAATTTAATACATAACGGTTGCTTAAGTTCGATTATAATCAAATGAAATGGGAACGTGTAGGCAGCCAAACTTCGAAACCACGTGTTCAATCATAATTCATCAGTTAACCCTTAACTAGCCCGCTCATCTGATAATAATAATCAAATCGGTTGTGTAGTTTCTGAGATAACGAAGTTTCGTGATTTTCACAAGTCGGCACATTACAAATAAAGTTACAGTTCGATTACAGTAAAATTCAATAGGGTCTTCTGAGGCAGCTAGACCATTCATTTGACACTAATTTTGTGGAAATCGGGTGGCCATCTCTGAGAAAAGTGAGTGAGTCCAAGTAGTCTTCGGAATATTTTCCTTTGCATAGCTGGATTTCACATTTTTAAACATAACAGACAAAGTAATTGTCCGATTGCAAAACAAATCAATAGGGTCTTATTGGGCAATTAGACTTTCCATTTGACACTGTTTTCATGAAAATCGGTACAGCCATCTCTGAGAAACATGAGTGAGATTAAACAGTCCTTAGAACACGTTTCTTTTCATAAATTTTGAACCACAAATTCAATCTTTATGAAATTCAAAAGTAAAGGGTTTTTCAGGTAGCCCGTTCTTTTGAGACCAATTTTGTTCAAATCGGTTGTGTAGTTTCTGAGATATTGATGTTTCATGATTTTCACATTTTTAAACATAACCTTCAAACTAAAAATCCGATTACAATAAAATTCAATAGGGTCTTTTGGGGCAACAAGACCTTTCATTTGCAATTGATTTCATGAAAATCAGCCATCTCTAAGAAAAGTGAGTGAGAATAAAAATCTGCACATACACACGCACATACAGAAAATGCTCAGCTCGTCAAGCTGAGTCGAGTGATATATGCCATTCGGCCCTTTGGAGCACTTTTATACTTTCGGTTTTGCAAGTGATTGCTATACCTTTCTAGGAGAAAGGCAAAAATGTTTGCTCAAGTCAAAAATTTAATAACGGACAAACAACAAGGCTTTTTCAAAGGCCGCTCTACATCCACAAATTTACTTGAATTTGTAGTTTACTCATTGAATGCAATGGATAAGGAACCATTAAAATATCACATAACGCGGAATTTGACAATTTTCAATACCCACCCACGCAATTTTACATGTTTGCCACACGCAGCGTAACGCTTCGTTGAATTCCTCCCCACCATTATTTGAATGATCCCTAATATGAACCATGTTGAAGCTCTCTATACAGGCTTTAGCAAAGCATTTGATCGTATTGACATACCAACTAATTTTGTATACGCCCAGTCGTCAATTAAGAACTCGTAAAATGTTTTCGGAAAACTTTCACAGAACTAACTACTCAAAAAATGGCCCAGTAAATCGCATGATGCGTCATTCGAATCAGCACTGCGAGAATATCGACATACTGGAATATTTTAATATTGTGTGGTCTCCTCGTCCTGGCGTATATGAAGAAAGAATAGAATCAGCGCAAAAGCAATTTCTACTATGTGCTCTTCGTAAGCTAGGTGAGGTCGTCTTTCGTCATATGAAGCTCGCTGCATTTTAATTGACATTCAGACATTAGAAGAACGGCGAGAGTTCGTGATGGGGGTGGGCGAAATGGCTCTTTTGCAAGAGAGGCTCTGAACCGCTCACTCACGGTTCTAAGCAGACTCATATGAACGACTCATGGTTTACAATGATTTACGAGCGTTGGCAGTTCGTGTTGTCTCGGTATACTACGGGTTCAGTTCTGGTGCGCTCAAAGAACCGTGATTCTTTTTCGTGAACCCTTCGTTCTTTCGCTCTTTCCTAAGAACCGGTTCATATAAAACGGCTCGTGAGTCGTTCGCCTATCCCTAGTACGCGATGGCTTCATTTGTGAACGAAATCGTTTTCAGCAGCACTACACGCAAAATTTCAAATCTTACGCAGCCACTGTTCACACATTTTCTGCGTTGTAAACGCACAAAAAATGTGTGGAAAGCATAACGCATCAACTGCATAAGGAATACATAGACATGATTCAAATCCAAATGTGTATCATTACTACACGGCAAGGCAAATCGTCCTGCGCCGTTATTCACGTCCACTACAACCAGAACCTCAGGCCTCTGCCAGGTTGAATGCCAACGTGAGCGATCAAGCGAGATTCTTGTCGTAGGTTGATGAACAGCCGTAAGTAGAGCTGTTCATTAACCTACGGCAAAAATCTCGTCCGATCACTCTGCTGGCGTTCAGCATGGCAGAGGCCACACCCACACTGCTGAGCAAAGCGACGCACTTGCTTGAAGAGAGCAGCAAATCGTGCTGAAATATTTCTCCAGAGAGATAGCAAACTGGTGTGATCGTTTTCACACGAAAGGACAACGCTCAAACACAACAGAGATCACTGCAGACGTGCAGAAACATATACCTAGGTAGGAAAGTTGAGAACGGTGTTTACTATGCATCTTGAAACTGAAAAAAATAATCCAGCCGTACGTCACGCATGTTTGCTTTTCGAATTATATCGAATTGATCTAAGCAGTGCACTCCGCGCGGCGTTCTGCTATGCATTCTCTCTAGAGTGATTCACCACTCTTCTCCCGAGCTGTGGTGTAAGCAGGGTTGCCACATTTATACCTTTATTTTTTTTTTTACAAAATCTGTTTCTCTGTATCTCGGGCCGATAAATCTGTATCGAGCAAACTAAAAATGTTGGATGGAAAAATTCTTACTTGCAGAATATATGTAAACATATAAGTGTTTTTGCCATTGCTTTACCTTTTTTTTGGTCTTAAACATTCAATAAGTAAGACGATAATTGAATGTATTACTTGATGATTATTGATTTTTCTCTACGTGATATTTATACATGTTTTTGCTTAATTTATCTGCATCTGTACCAACATAAACAGTAAGCCGATAAATCTACAGAGTTAACCGCTACAATCGACGAAACAAATAAACTGTAAATTCATAGTTAAATGCAAAATGTTATGAACATATCCAATGTCTTCTATTATTATTAATGATTCAATGTTGTTTTTGAATAATCCGGTTCTTGAGAATGAATCGATCAGGTGATATTTCAATAAACTTAAAAGTACCTCAATTATCAGCAACCAATGCTGGTTACACTGCATCAACGAGAGCAGTTTCCTGTAAAACGTTACCAACACCACTACAAATCATTATGACGATACCAACACCGATGAAATTTTTTTAAGCGAAGTGGTTCGGAACTGTCAAATACATTCAAAATACACTAGAGCATCAAATGCGTTATGCTCAACGCACATACGCTGTACTAGTTTTAAAATAGATCATTAAATGCTCTGAAAATGCTCATAAATGATCTGGCTACGCACACTCCAACTTTTGCGTGTACTTTCTAAATTAAACTTGGCCCCAAAGCTGCCAGTGAAGATTCTGCTCCACCCGCTACAGGTTCGCGAAAGGATACAGGTCGTCGAGATTAGGGATTTTTCGGGATCGCTCCGGTCGTCCGCGCGGTCTCTACCGTCGTTACACCGGATGAGTAAGATCCACCGGATTCATCTACCAACCCCAGAATAATTTGATTATTTCTATCGTGGTTTCGTGCCTCAGATGATTCATTTATTAGCTTCGAGATGGTGTCAAAAATTTCATCACTTTCACTCGCCAGCTCATTGAAATAAAGTGATAGCACATCTTTAATTATATCCACCAAAATATAACGACGTTCTTGTTCGTCCGGTGAGTGAACTACACACCCGGAGTCTACTATAATAATGGTAAAGTCTAGTCTTCGTATCTCGTTCTCATTCGCTAACATCGCAGTTTCAATTTCTTCTAACCGTTTAAAATGAACACACATTCTTCTGTCGCCGTACGCCAACTACAATATTTTCGTATTTTTTCTCATCGTCACGCAACCATGCGCGTACGCGCCGCTTTATCTTGCCTTTCGTTCCCAATAGAGGACCCGGTTCCCAATAGAAATGACCACGTGTTCTTTTTTCCTGATTTCCTGAATTTATCGTTGCCACCAAGTCAAGAATGAAGCTTTTGCTTTTTAGAAATATAGAATGTACTGAAACTTTAATAATAAAAATGTAAAAAATTTAAGCGAATTTTTGGCACTTGATAAATGAAAAGACCACGTGGTTAAAGTCGCAATGGTTAAAGACACAAAATCGTAGTATTTCGGTAGACTTCGGTTTTGGGCAGACGATCAGTTTTGGGGCGCTCAAAAATCCGCTGGTTACTTTTGCGAGTCGGTGCGTATCAAAAGCTCGTGCATCCCTAACTGCCGTGGGACGCATAAGCGTAACATGTTACATTTAACAATTTTTGAGGTTTCAACGCCTAACGTCATAATTTGATAGGTATTTTTGAATTTTTTTGTCAAAACATGAGGCTTATTCTAGAAAACAGGAAAAAAATCGAAGTCAATTTGTTACATTGAAACGATTAGACGCATATTTGTAACACCGGAAAGAATGTACGCATATCTGTCATACTGAAAAATGAAGACACAACAAACACACAACGTGGCGCATATCATTGCATTTATTTAAACCATGACGCAAGTACTGGCACTCGTGACAATTTTTACACGGTACCAAAATTAATTTTATATCAAATGGATTAATCGGTTGGTTGTTGCTTCGTTGGAATATCAACGAAAAAAAAACTTTTCCTCTTCTGTTACAATCGGTAGAACTATACTTTGAGAGCGGGGCTTGCATTGATTTATCGTGTATTGCCACACGGTGAGATTCGCTTGGAAAAAGTCAGCAGGTTGCATATCAGTCACGTTAACATTGGTCTTAGCATTTCCAACCGCAGCCTTGAAATATTCAAAAGTGACGACACGTTCATGACGCATATTGGATTCAACCGCTGCATGGAAGAGCCAGCGGCCAGCGGTTACTCTTTATTAATAGGATAACACGTTGGATAAATTCCAGTTCTTATTTTGCGAACTACAATTGTCCATCCAGATAATAATTGTATTCAGGTTAGCGTACTTCTCAATAACTTTAAAAAAGTAACTGAGGATTTCATTGGCTGTGCGACCATTTACCGACTCAGGCCAAATTAGTGCAGATACTGGAAAAGCTCGAAAGTAGGCGCCTACAGGTGCGAAACTTTCTTTGAAAACTAGTAGCCTTTGCGAGAAGATAACGCTTTTGAAGCCAACTAGTCGTGGAAGCTGTATGACCTAAAAAATGCTACTCAATGAAATAATTAAGTAGGTATGTTGGGCACTGCAAACTTACTTTTTGCAAATCGACAGAGAAAACTGCTATGCCTGGTAGCACTTTGTCCCCATCATGTCGATAAGCAAGTTGAGTTGTAGCGCATGCTCACAGCAGTCGCTGCAGCTACAATTTTCAATTTTGAAGTGTTCATTGGCCTTTTTACGTTGCTCTGCAGCAACGCACGACTCACACTCTTTGTGTCCCAGCTTAACAAACGAGATGTTGTTCACCTTACCATCTTGTGCAGTACAACGAATAGCTTTCCTTATGCCTTTGCTTGGCTTTATAGTCCTCGTACAAGGACTTTATGCCTAAATCCGAAGGTAAATATAGACGGTTTGGAGCATTAGCTCGTCGATAGTGCTTGAGCCATATTCAAATAAATGCTTCTTTATGGTTTCGCGTGCTTTCTCATCTCGTTTGTATTTCCCACGTCGGTATACTGGTATACTGAGCTACTCGGAAGCATCTATAAATCACATTACTACTTTCGATAAGTTTAAGTTGATTTTTTCGCTATTACACAATTACAACTTTCGCGAAAACCAATTGTATTTGAAAAAAAATCCTGCAAACAGAAAGAGGGTCGCCCCTTGAGCTCGGAAGCGTGCACGTAAGCGCCAGCTGTTTCACCAAATCCTTGAACACTTCTCGGGTACGACGCCGTTTGACAGGTGTTGGATGAATAAACTGCCGGATTGAACTTTTCTGACCAATATACGACCAATATAATACGACTTATTAAATTCTAGTCTATCAACAACAAGCTCTCAGTTCACTGTGTGACAAATATGCGTTCATTTTTCGCCTGGTCATAGATATTCGCGGCGTAAGTGTCACATACGGTAAAGTAGCAAAAATAGTTATTGTTGGTGATGTGTGAGTAAGGCCCATACGATATGAGTATACTTTGATAGTTTATTGCGGAAAAATCAATCGAAAGAGCGAAATTGCGCGTCAATAGCAGAAACATTTTTTGAAACTTTAAATGCTTTTTTCTCATTTTGCTTTTTTGTAACATGTAGCGCTTATGCGTACCACGGCAGCTAATCACTGTCAGCAACCGGAACAGCCAATAGCGAACTTCGTTGCAACAGAATTTACTGACGCTGGTGCCAGTAATGAGGAAACGAATGTATATGAATAAAACCAGGGGGGGGGGGGGAATCCAAAATGTTTTAAACGAATCCAATGTCTTTTTGATTGTTATTGATTCGATGATGTTTTTGAATGACCAGATTCATGATAGTGAATTGATCAGTTCATATTTGCATTAACCTAGTCAGTACCAAGATCACCAGTATTGATTACTGCTTGCACTGCTTCAACGATAGCAGCATTCTGAAAACCCAATACCAGTACAAATCATCATGGCGATACTAGCACCGGTTAATACTTCAGAAGTGTTTTGATTTTGAGCCGTCTAATAAATTGAACATTCGCAAATATCTAAAATAACAATATAGTTCACTCTCTAATTTCCCATATATTTCCGTAAAGACAGACAGGGAACACCCCCTCTTGTGGTGAAAAAGGTAACTAAACTCATTGCACATTGGTACAGTAAGGCTATTTAGGCGGACATAAGCTTTTCGTTGCGATTTTGGTTTGCGATTTAAAGCCATAGTTTTTGTAAAAAGTTGTTTCTTATACATAGTCCTCTATTTATGTGCGAATGAAAATTAGGGTGGGCCTAAAATCAACGAAATAAAAACAAACTAACTTGGTTTGATTTGCATAAATAATTGTAAACCAACTAATTCTAAGCCTTTTCGCTCTTTTTTTCAATTCAAATTTAAAAACAAAGTTTTCTTCGGTAACTTTAATCAAAAATACGCCAATTTTGACGAAAAAACATTGTCGATATATTGTACAGATGGACTCTTCACTATTTCTATTTTAAAAATAGGCCCTTTTGACATATTGATGTTTCCGTTTAGGGCAAATATAAATAATTTTTTTTGTATCATATGAAAGAACAAATATTGTATAAATATTGTGAAGAAATACCGAAATTTGCTTAAAATTAGTTGAACTACAACTGTGCCGATGAATGTATACATTTATTTCTGCAAATAAAAAATTTAGTATTTTTATTTAGTCGATTTCAGGACCATTCTAATTTTCATTTGCACATAAAAAATAGACTAAATATAAGAAACAAGTTCTTAGCAAAAATTTTACTCTAAAACCACAAAATCGCATAGAATAACTCATGTCCGCCTACATTGCCTTACTGTACCACTGTGCATTGTCGTTGAATTTCTGTGAGCGTGTGACCGACATTTTCACACACGAAACTGAATTTACTCAGTTTTAGATTTAGTTGACTCAATTTCATACTTTCACAGAAAAAAATATGTTGCAGATTTCGTGCGTATATTGTTGGTATGTAAAACTAACGCCATTCCGGGAGTTAAATATTGATAATATAATGTGATGTAGCTTATCGAGGCACTAAGAAGAAATATTCAAATAATCAGGCCATGACGTGTAAATGGTAAACTAATCCCAAGTTGCTATATACGTGGTTCCCTGTGTAACTTCACTAGCTCAGATCCATCACGGGAAGCAACTACGAAATGTGCGGCCGTCAAGCTCAAGCTCAATGATCAGGCCACGAAGTGTACAATTAAATGAAGGTTTCAATTACTCGTGGAGAAGATAAAAGGAGAAACCGCACAATGGTTGTCAATAGTCGTATATGGTTGTTGTGCAACTTTTAGCTTAGATAACACTTGAATGTTCTATCAATTTAACAATTTAAGTATGGATACACATAATGTTGTAATTGGTTTAAAAGCTTTATTATATTATATATAAAAGATGTTCAACAAAACAAACATAATTAGTGATAACAATGATAATGCAAAAACTATTATTTAATGTTAAGTTTTCTTCGCTTTGATAGTTTTTTTTTGTTTTTTTTATCCATCAGAATTTTTTTGCTTTCGAGTTCTAATCTTCGTATTAATCACTTGCAGCTTTGCTTTAACCAGCATATTTATGTATTTACTAGCTGACCCGGCAAACTTCGTCCCGCCTATTTTTGTGTTTAATTTAATACTTTTCAACATTTACGAACTAATTTCATTTTTTGTCATATTGACTTACATTTTAAGTTTAGTAAAGCGGGCAATGTATGTAGTTTCGCGGAAATGCGAAGATGAACGGGAATAGAAGGTGTGACTAGAATTAGAAAAAATTTTCCCTCGTCCAGACGGGACTCGAACCCGCAATCTCCGTTGTCTCCGGCAAGGTGTTTTGGCCAATTAAACTACTGGGTAAGGGTAACTCTTCCTAAGACCAATGTCGAATCACCCCCTACTATTGTGTTCCCGCATCTCAGCACGCCGCGATGAAACTGCACACACTGCCCTGTGGAAGTTTATTTCTGTCAACTGAGAGAGTGGTCTCTTTACGCACACTATGTATAATGACTTATTATATCTACAGCGGCGCAAGCGATAAGACACGTCAGTTGGTGGCCAACTCCCATGGAAGGCGTATCACGGAAGAGCTCCGTTGTGCTAATTTTACTTTACGAACTAATTTCCTTTTTTGTCATATTGACTTACATTTTAAGTTTAGTAAAGCGGGCAATGTATGTAGTTTCGCGGAAATGCGAAGATGAACGGGAATAGAAGGTGTGACTAGAATTAGAAAAAAATTTCCCTCGTCCAGACGGGACTCGAACCCGCAACCTCCGTTGTCTCCGGGAAGGTGTTTTGGCCAATTAAACTACTGCAATTAACCATTGCCCGCTTTACTAAACTTAAAATGTAAGTCAATATGACAAAAAATGAAATTAGTTCGTAAAGTAAAATTAGCACAACGCTCCGTTGTGGAGAAGATAAAAGGAGAAACCGCACAATGGTCGGAAGAGCTCCTCTTCCGTGATACGCCTTCCATGGGAGTTGGCCACCAACTGACGTGTCTCATCGCTTGCGCCGCTGTAGATATAATAAGTCATTATACATAGTGTGCGTAAAGAGACCACTCTCTCAGTTGACAGAAATAAACTTCCACAGGGCAGTGTGTGCAGTTTCATCGCGGCGTGCTGAGATGCGGGAACACAATAGTAGAAGGTGATTCGACATTGGTCTTAGGAAGAGTTACCCTTACCCAGTAGTTTAATTAGCCAAAACACCTTGCCGGAGACAACGGAGATTGCGGGTTCGAGTCCCGTCTGGACGAGGGAAAAATTTTTCTAATTCTAGTCACACCTTCTATTCCCGTTCATCTTCGCATTTCCGCGAAACTACATACATTGCCCGCTTTACTAAACTTAAAATTTTCAACATTCCAAATTCATTGATTTCTTGCCATTTGTTTATATCGTTTGAAATTATTGGTCGTAGTATTCGGCTGTTTTCCAGAAGTTGCCATCTTACATTTTAAAATGGTGTCTGAGGTCAATGTTTAGCTCCATGTATCATTCTGGTTAAAGAAACACTCATATTGGGTGGTATTTGGTTACTTTAGGCTATTTTCCAGAAACCGGAAGTCACCACCCTGGATTTTAAAATGGCATTTGGAGACAATTTCTAGCCCCTGAGCGTCATTCTGGTTTAAGAAACACCAATAATAGGTGTTATTTAGTCATTTTCGGCTGTTTTCCAGAAACCGGGAGTCACCATCTTAGAATTCAAAATGGTGTTTGTGGTCGATTCTAGCTCCTGCGTATCATTCTGGTATCGAAGCATCTCACATTGGATGGAAATCGGCCGGTTGAAGAAATACCCATATTGGGTGGTATTTGGTCATTTTCGGCAGTTTCCCATTCACCGGAGGTCGTCATCTTACAATTCATAATGTTGTAATGAGGTCGATTTGTAGCTTCAGTGCATCATAACAATCCCGGAAATATCCATAATGAGTGTTATTTGGTCTTCTGCCACTGTTGTTTAGGAACCGGAAGTCGCCATATTGGGTTTCAGAATGGCATTTGGAGACAATTTCTGGCCTCTGAGCATCATTCTGGTCAAAGAAACACCCATATTTGGTTGTTTTTAGGTCGTTTTCGGCAGTTTTCCAGTCACCAAAAGTCGCCATTTTACATTTCAATTGTTGTCTGAGGTCGATTTGTGGTTTCAGTGCATCATCACGATTTCAGAAATACCCATATTGGGTGGTATTTGGTCATATTTCACTGTTTCTTAGAAACCGGAAGTCGCCATCTTGGATTTCAAAATGGTACTCAGAGACAATTTCTGGCCTCTGAGCGTCATTCTGGTTAAAGAAACATCCATATTAGGTGGTATTTGGTCATTTTCGTCTCTTTTCCAGTCACTGGAAGTCGCCATCTCACAATTCAAAATGTTGTCTGAGGTCGATTTGTGGCTTCAGTGCATCATAACAATCGCGGAAATACCCATATTTGGTCATTTGCCGCTGTTTTTCAGAAACCGGAAGTCGCCATCTTGGATTTCCAACTGGCATTTGAAGACAATTTCTGGCCCCTGAGCGTCATTCTAGTTTAAAAACACTCATATTAGGTGGTATTTGGTCATTTTCGGCAGTTTTCCAGACACCGGAAGTCGCCATTTTACAACTCAAAATATTGTCGGAGGTCGACAAACGTACAAACCGTGGAACACCACCCATGGATTGCCTCATACCTAGGCGAACTTTATTATTATTAAATATTCGGCCGAGTCCACTTCAGAATAAAATGTGCATTTTTTTCAGTGTACCCATTAGGGTAATATTATTGTTAAAAGTTACTCTTTTTCGCATGTCGTGTAGAACAAAATCAGAAGTGGCGCACCTAGCGGTCGAAAAGGTGACTAACGCTTCTGTCATTTTCAATTTGTCTTCATAATTTCACGTAAGTGAACTATATTGGTATTTAAGATATTTGACATTCGCTAGAGCATCAAATGCGTTATGAACAACACACATTCGTTGTACTGGTTCCGAAACTGTACAAAAGTTGCTCTGAAAAGACGCAATATTGATGTGGTTACGCACAGTCCAACTTTTGCGTGTAGGCTCACGATCATTCGAACAAGAGCACTACTCAGGTGCCTGCCCATCCCACATTTTGTTTGTCTGATGTAACAATGTATATCGTTACATTCGATAACTTCGAAACCGCAGCTTATTTGCTCTTAAACATCATCGTACGGAAGAAGCAAAAAATTGACCTGTAAATAGTAGGATAGAGAACATATTCTAAGCAGCTTTAGAAACCGCCTGTGTATTCAGACGAAATACTCGAAATGTGTTGGGTGAAACTCAAACAGTAGTATATCAATCTGTTCTCTATCTTTTTCTCTGTCAGAACTTGTTTTCAGATTGTAAAACTAAGTTAGCAAACTTCAACATAAATCAATTAAAGTTACCAATCGAGGGGCACTTATCCAATCACCCCGAACCTGTTTTAAGCAGTTTCCATCTGTTTTGCAGGCGTTTTTTTTTCAGTACCCGAAGTGGCTTCTGAATGGCTGCAATATAGGTCGATTTGTTTCAATTGGTGATTGTTCATCATTGTTTCGTGATTAACGGTATTTCTTATTGTATTCGTAAGACAGCTAGACAATCAAAGTTTTCGTTTCCATCATTGGAATTGTCGATATTGATCAAAATGCAGGAGTTTGAGGCCTGTTTTCTTCGACTGATTAAAATAGGCGCTACTGCTTAAGCCGTTCCCTATCCTATGATGAATTCTTATTTTGATGTAGAATACTTCTCTCAGGATGTTCGGCACATAGGGATGTGAAATGAAAATCTAAAACCGGAAGAAGTGAAAAATATGTCCAATTTCAAATGCTAATAAATCGGTTAGTATTCGATGGATTTCCTTCGTTTTTGCAGCAATAGATTGGAAAATATTCTAAGATTCATCCCAAAAGAAGATAATTGTAATTTTATTATTCACACTATTGTACTATTGAAAATAGTCTAGCCTTGTCAAAACGAAAAATTCGATCTCTGATTGGTCGTTATATGATTGCTTTCCAAGCACGGTCGACAGAATCATATACCTTGCAATGGAAAACATGCTATTTGGCCTATATAAGAGCCTGTTTCAGCCAAGCCGCTCATAATAGTTCTAGACAGCGACAACAGCAGTCGTCCTTTCCTAGCAGCAGCACTAGCAGTGCAGTGGATACCAGCGATGGCGGAAAGCGGCCACAGCTGTGGCGTAGCAATGGGTAGCGCACTAGTTGCAGCGGATTCCAGCAACGAAAGCAGCTGGGCCAGCTGATGAGGGACAGTGGATACCAATGGCAGCGTATAGCGGCCACAACTGTGACATGGCTCTGGATAGCGAACTAGTTGCAGCGGATCTCAGCATAGATAGCGGCTGATGCAGTGAGGCACTTTAGTGAAATGCAGTCTCTGTGAGATAGTGGGCACTAGTAAATGCATTCAATGGAAAGTTGACTCATTTTGACAACACGTGAGCCGTCTAGTTTTGAGTGTGAAATCAGCTTTCACTGTATACTTTATCACAAGGAATACTTTATTCGCTCTGTCAGTGATAACGCAAAGATGTGATCGGCATCTTCTCCGATACTAAAATGAACAACAAATTGTCCTTTTCAGGATGAAATAGAAACTTGATTGAAGAGTTAATATTTTCTAATGAATTAATTCACATTTTTGAATTTGTAAAAGTTATAAGTTTTACTTTATCTCCGTGTCTCAAAACTCAATGAATTATCTTTTCCTTCAGTCATGAGCACGACATCCGAAAAAATTTCATCTCAGAATTTAAAAATTGTCAAGTTCCAACCATGACAAGCAACTTACTATATTATTGAAAATGGTCAATCCTTGTTGAAGCGCAAAATTCGATTGATCTGATCAGTCAACGTTTATTTACTAGAAAAAATGACTGCCACGCAAGCAGCCGGGTTATCTTTCTTGTAAAAGTATTCTACTTCAACCTTGCGGTCGTGGCTTTGCACACAACCCTCCTGTTTTTTTTTAATAGGAGGTTTTGTAAGTAGCCTAATTATTTATGATAAATATTAGTAGGTAAATAATGAGTGTGTGGCCAATCACATATGGTGATATCTCAACACCGTTAGAAATTTGTAATTTTAATTGTTAGGATTCGTTTGCTTAGGACTTATCATTCGTAGGTATTTAAATTGTTAAATAAAGGAAATGAACTTACAACTAACCTAATTCCTAACTTATTGACTAGAAGAGAGCTGATCTTAGCAATTAAGGATTGCGACGATTTTTGTCGAAAAATGGGAATAATTTTATTCGACATAGCTTTTGATGTCTCAACACTAGTAAGTCTATGTAAATCGAGTGTACCAAACCAAGGATGACGTTTCAAAATCATTTTCAGAATTTTATTCTCAATCCTTTGAAGCGTTTTCTTCCTTGTTGAATAACAACTTAACCAAATCGGTACAGCATAAAGCATTGCTGGTCTAAAAATTTGTTTATAAATCAGAAGTTTATTCTTTGAACAAAGTTTAGAATTCCTGTGAATAAAAGGATATAAACATCTCGTATACTTGATGCACTTTGCTTGTATACTCTCAATGCGCTCTTTAAAAAAAATATCGTAGATTAGTCCCAAGTACTTAACCTTGTCAGACCAATTTAGAATAACCCCATTCATTTGAGTTTTAGAAGCATTGGGAGAGATTTTCCACTTTTGCAAGTAGGAAGAAAAAATATCTAAACTTTTCTGCAATCGACTGCATATGACACGAAGACTTTTTTCTTTTACGAAAATGCTTGTGTCATCGCAGAACAATGACTTTGTGCATCGTGGAGGTGAATCGGGAAGATCTGAAGTAAATATGTTGTACAGGACTGGACCCAAGACAGAACCTTGAGGCACATCTGCTCTGACAGGAAATCTATCAGATTTTCTAGTCTGATAGACAACCTGCAGAGTTTGATCAGTAAGACAATTTTTCAAAATTTTGTTTAGGAAAATTGGAAAATTGGTTTGAAATTTCGCAATCAAACCTTTATGCCAACTGTCGAATGCTTTTTCTATTTCTAAAAGAGCAGCTCCAGTGGAATAACCTTCAGATTTGTTAGCTCGTAACATATTAGTAACTCTGAGCAATTGATGAGTAGTGGAATGCCCATGGCGAAATCCAAACTGTTCATCTGCAAAAATTGAATTTTCGTTGATGTGTGACATCATTCTGTTAAGAATAATTCTCTCAAACAGTTTACTTATTGAAGAAAGCAAACTGATTGGTCGATAACTTGAAACTTCAGCTGGATTCTTATCCGGTTTTGAAATTGGAGTAATTTTTGCATTTTTCCATAATTTGGAAAAATATGCAATTTTGAAGCAGCAATTGAAAATTTTCACTAAAAATTCCATTGTTCTCTCAGGGAGATGTTTGATTAGTATATTAAAGATTCCATCGTCACCAGGTGCTTTCATATTTTTGAAATTTTTAATAATTGATTTAATCTTATTCAAGTTAGTTTCAATTATTTCTGCAGGTAAAAAATTCTGGGAAGAAATTAAATCAAATTGACGTGTGACTTCATTTTCAATTGGACTCACAAAATTCAAATTTGAGTTATGAACACTCTCAAACTACTGAGCAAGTCTTTGAGCCTTTTGTTCATTGGATACAAGAAAACGTTCACCATCTTTTAAAACTGGAATAGGCTTTGAAGGTTTCTTAAGAATCTTCGACAGCTTCCAAAAGGGTTTTAAATATGGTTTCAATTTTTCAACTCTAGTCTCTAGACCTGAGCTCGAATCATATTTGTTACTCTAAGTAACTGATGAGTAGTGGCGAAAAACAAACTGCTCATTTGCAAAAATTGAGTTCTCATTAATATGTGTTATCATTCTATTAAGAATCATTCTTTCAAAAAGTTTGCTAATAGAGGAAAGTAAACTAAAAGCTGGATTCTTTTCGGGTTTTAAAATTGGAGTGACTGGCATTTTTCCATTTCGTAGGAAGATGTGCTAGTAAAGCATCTGTTAAAAGAAATTTAAAGAGTTTTCGGGAAGTCTTTTGATGAGGATATAGAAAATCCCATCATCTCCTGGTGCTTTCATGTTTTTGAATTTTTTGAGAATAGTTCGCACCTCATTCAAGTTTGTTTCCAATACCTCTTCAGAAAGAAATTCTTGGGTGGTGATCTGATCATACTTTTGGTTCACTAAATTTTCAATAGGACTTACTACGTTCAAATTGGAGTTATGAATACTCTCAAACTGCTGAGCAAGGTTTCGAGATTTTTGTTCATTCGTTAGAAAAATGCAATCACCATCTTTAAGGACTGGAATGGGCTTCGAAGGTTTCTTAAGAACCTTCAAAAGCTCCCAGAAAGGTTTTGAATAAGGTTTTAGTTGTGAGCAAAACCATTTCAAATCGCCTGGAAATACGCGAAAATTTAATCGACCATTTTTGATTTGAATGAAACTTTGCACACTTATTTGGCTTAGCAAACTGAGCATTTTTCACAGGTGGAGAGATTTTTTACACCCATGAGTTACATTCTAAAAGGGCCTTTTGGCATAGGTTTTATTCGAAGCATTGTAGTCCAGAAACCGTTGGTTGTATAGAAAAACCGTCTGAGAATGAGTTGTAGCGAATCGAAAATGCATCATAAAAAAAATATCCACTGTACAAAAATGGTTTTGACCAAAAAAAAATAAAAATTAACATTAAATTTCAATTAAAAAAAAAAGAGTTGATTTTTTTCAATTTATTTTAAAGAAACTGACGTTAATACGCAACTTATAAAAAAAAGTCCAGGATGGAGAAATGAATAATAATTTTTTTATGGTAGATTATTTGTTTTATGAAAATTCTAATTCAAACATTTTTCAAAATATTTGTATTCTGATGATTTTAAAAGATGCAGAGAGTCATTTTGAATCAAAAAGCTCTTGGTAGTAAACATTCCAAAGGCATTGATTTTCGAGTTATTTCTAATTTAAGCTCGAAAAATTATAATTATTTAGGGAAATATACGTTTTTCTTAATTTGTCCATGGTTCTCCAGCAAAAACCATACGTTCATTGGAATGCTTGATCAAAAATATACAATTCATTTTTTGACAACTAAACGATTGGGCGAACGGTTCTCAAGAAAAGAGTTAAATGTTCTGCGTGATATAAATATATATAAGAATCAAATATTTATTTTCGAGTTTTATTATCTTAGGAACATATTTTTTATGACATAGATACTTTACAGAACTAGTTTCACCTTATATTTTATATACATCATAAGTAAATGATTCGTCATCCATTGAAAACAGCTTCGTTTGTATCTTATTTTCTGAAATCGGAACAAAAGAGCAATTCTTTTGTGTGGCAGCTATTATTATAGATTTTTTTAAAATATTGCTCCATTCTGTCACTCCTTTTTCATATTCTTCATATGATACCCAACTAAATGACATTTTTGATGAATTTTTATTACTTTTCTGATTAGACCAATCATACAATTCTTTAGCGCTTGTAATGGGATGTTCACGTTCTTTAGCTAAACTTGCATTTCCTGCCATTCGTTTTAATATGCCACCAATTGCATCGCATGGGCCTTTACCATGAGAAGTCGCAAAAAAATGCCGCTCTGCATCGACGTTATATTTTGTTTTGAACTTGCAAAGACTTGCAAAGTTTTTTTCTATTTTTATATTGTGAGGCAGCTCCATCTAGAGGTGGGCAATCCGCTCACGAACTGATCTAAAGAGCTGGTTCTTCAAAGTGAGTGAATGATCTATCGTTATTTTTTAAAGAGCGCTAACTCACCCCTTACTTCAAGAAAATAGCTGATAGCTGATTTTGTTGATCATACACCGCAAGCAAGAGCCATGTGAATGCTTCACCCCAAGCGCAAAGCGGCGCGCGACACTGCAATAAAACTTCCAAAACAAAGCTGCCATCGGCTGCCTGCTCTCCTATGTATAATCATCCACCAGCCGCGGGAATAAAAAATTAAATCTACTTGCCAAAGTTCACACACAGGCACACGGGCTGGCTAACGCCGAGAACGCACACGAAAGGATGGCAAAAGTGGAACGAAAAGAGCGAAAGAACTGGTTCACTGATCTTTTGAATCTGTTCAGACAACCCGCTCCCGAGCTGATCAGAAAATTCTTTAAAAGATCGAAATCTTCTGATCGCGAGCGGATTGCCTGTGAGCTGAACAGAAGAGCCATCGGAAGAATCAGTTCTTCTGAGAGCTAAAGATTTCGCTCTTTCAAAGAACTGAGTCTTCCAATCAGCCTGCGAGCGGATTGTCAGAAGATCAGTGAATCAGTTCTTTCGTTCTTTTCGTTCCACATCCATTCGTGTGTGTGTACTCGGCGTTAGTCAACCCGTGTAGGTACCTGTGTATGAACTGTGACAAGTTGATTTTTTGCAAGCTCTTGCGGCTGGCTGGTGGGTGGGTGATGGGATATGCAGGTTATGCATTCGCGTTGACGGTGTTGCTGGTATTTGTTTGGTTTTTGCCTGCGAAAAAGAAGGAGGGAAATATTTTTGCTTTTGTCATCACGCACATTTCGACAATTACATATGAGTGTTCACGTAGGTGCGAACAGCCTTTAAAATCTTTTTCAACGCGAATAACCCGAATAGCAGAGCAGACATTTCGTGGCAGCTTGTTTTTGGGAACTCTATTGTAGTTTTGCGCGCGGCCTTGCGTCTGGCAAATCGGGTGTAATGCTTTCACATGCCTCTCGCTTGTGGTGTCTGATAATTAGCTACACTGATAGCACATCGGTTCAACTGAAGAACCAAAAACGAGACAAAAACTCTTTATTTCGACTATCGACATCTAGCGGTGGTGAGAATGCATTTTACACTTGAAATTTCATTACGCTTATATTCCATTCATTCAACAAAAGGACTGTATGAGCTCTCGCCGCTTTTTCGTCGAGAGAATCCTTTGTTTTCCCCGGTACTGGTATAGCGAGGGTGCCTTTTCATGATAAACGTACAGTGCCACCCGCATACGTGCAACAGTTTTTATGTAAATATATTTTTGATGAATTTCATTGGTGCCCAAGTTGAAAACTGAATATCTTGACTAACATTTACATTGTACCTAATGTCGTAAGCAGTTCTGGTACAGCGCGTCTGATATGAATTTCTAGCAATGTTAGGTATAAAAAATGGTACGAGGAAAAAATATTGTCGTTGGTAGAGAAATTCGGTTTTCAAGTCCAACGAAAATATTCAAGTAAATCAACTAACAGGTTAAAATAGTTTCAACAGTCGTGAGCTGTACGATCCAAGTAAATTTGTTAGGCATTGTTTGAATGGTTGAAAGATTTTTAGTTTAATTTGTTCTATTGACGTTGATTGTGAAATGTTACTGAATTCTCACTTTAAAGATCTCTTGAATGCGGTCTTAACCTGATTTTGATAGATTCAACTATTCAAGATCACCTTTTTGCCTGGTCATTGAAGCAAAAAAAAAAATTGTTTTTCGGTGCATGTTCAAACTATTGGAGCGAACTGTTAAAACGATGCACTGTGAAATCAATGTAGGATGGAACACCAAAAAATGAAAGCGAAAGCTTGGGCACCGATTTGCTGCAGAGTTTTGTTCGAAGTTGCATATCTGTTCTGTGCTGATAGTCAACAAAAATTATGTATGAACGAAAAGAGCGAGTGAGTTGTTATAAAGAACTAGTTCACCTTAGTGAGCGGAACCGCTCTGATCCGCTCACTATAGTGAACCATTTTCCCATCTCTTGCTCCATCATTAATAACGCTTTTTTCAATTCTATTGTTGTTTTCAAAAAACTCATTAATTTGGCAATGAACACCTGAACCGCAACAGTATCATGATGGAGTACTTCCGATATTATGATTAAGCTGATATTCTGAAGTGTTCCAGATTCTGAATAGTAAACAACGAAGGGATTCATTCCGTCCCGAACGCTCGGCAATAACGGACGCATTAGGTGGTTGTCTCGCTATAAAACCGATATTGTGTAGAAAAAATCGAAAAAGGCATTGCTTACCCGGTCGCGTTTCAAAGAGTGCGAAGTGCGGTGTGAAGATAAGCTGATAGTCCGCAGTGAAGGTCATCCAGCTATTGTGCTTTAGTGGTGTCGCTGCGCAGCTGCCCGTTCCAGCACCGAAAGACTCGGTGATTGTTCTATTGAAGAAATCAAAAAAGGGGAGGTACGTGTTTCTTTGCCACTGTACTGTTGCGCTAGTTTGAGCGCAATGGATGTGGATCCCTTAGCCCCCGATCCCCCGTCTCCAAACCCACCCGACCCTGTCCCTCTTGTTCACCCCCCCTCTGTCCCTGCTTTAGTCAATCCTCGTCCCAGGCTTTACCCAGACGGATCAACGGGTCCACTGGTTCTCTTAATGAGGCCCAAACCAGGAGGAAAATCACTGAACACGCTACAAATCGCGAAAGATCTGACGTCACGATACAAGGCCGTGACCGAAATCGCAAAAGTCAGACCAAACAAGCTCCGTGTCGTGGTCAATGATCTGGATCAGGCCAACGATATAGCTTGCTCCGAGCTCTTTACACGCGAGTATCGCGTGTATGTACCCGCACGAGACGTGGAGATCGACGGTGTGATGACCGATTCGAGTCTGTCTGTCGAGTGTATCCTGAGCGCAACTGGTTGCTTCAAGAATTTCAATACTGAGGCGAAGATATTGGACTGTAAGCAATTACGGTCTATGTCGCTCGTCAACGGTAAAAAAGTATACACTCCGTCAGACTCGTTTCGCGTTACGTTTGCCGAATCTGCTCTCCCTAGCCACGTCTCGATTAACCGGATTCGTCTGCCTGTGCGTTTGTATGTGCCCCGTGTTATGAATTGCACCAATTGCAAGCAGTTAGGTCATACAGCTGCCTACTGCTGCAATAAGGCACGGTGTGGCAAGTGTGGGGAGACTCATGCGGAAGATTCTTGCAGTTTAAACGCTGAAAAGTGTATTCGCTGCGGGGAAAATCTGCATGAGCTTTCCACATGCCCGGTGTACATACAACACAGAGATTAAACGGTCTCTTAAGGAGCGCTCAAAGCGTTCTTACGCTGAAATTCTTAAGAAGACCGTGACCATTTCTACCATAACATCGAACCCCTTTGATCTGCTGTCTTCGGATGAAACGGACTCTGACGATCCACCAGCAGAAACGTCCTACGCCAATCCTGGAGAATCTAGAAATAGGAAAAATATTTCCTCTTCTAAGCTTCCCAGGAAAGGCCTTAAGGTTTCTCAAGATGGAATGAATAATACGAACAAATCTAAAAGTGCTGTGGAAAAACCGAAGCAAACTCCTCCTGGGCTTGCAAATTTAAAGTCTCAGAGAAAGAGTTCCCAGCACTTCCTGGAACATCTTAAACCCCAGTTGTTCTTTTTGCACATCCAGTTGATAAATCAAATGCTGGACTGGTCAATTTTTCTGACATTGTGGACTGGATTTTTGAAACTTTCAATGTACCCGATCCAATTAAAATTTTTCTCACAGCATTTCTCCCAACAGTTAGAACATTTTTGAAGCAGTTGACTGCCCAATGGCCCCTTCTTGCAGCGATTGTATCCTTCGATGCCTAATTCAACTGCGTATATGAAGGATTCGTTCTCTGTCTTACAGTGGAATTGTAGAAGTATTTTACCAAAAATTGATTCGTTTAAAGTTTTGTTAAATAAAAACAAATGCTATGCATTTTCCCTTTGTGAAACTTGGCTTTTTTCAAATATTGATCTCAACTTCCATGATTTTAATATTATTCGCCTTGATCGAGACACCCCATATGGAGGAGTACTTTTAGGGATTAAAAAGTGCTATTCTTTCTATCGGATTAACCTCCCCTCGATTCCAGGCATCGAAGTTGTCGCATGTCAAATGACAATACAAGGTAAAAAGCTTTGTATTGCCTCAATATATATTCCTCCCAGAGCACAGGTTGGGCACGGGAATGTCGATTGGAAGTTATACGAGGAAATGATTTCAAAAGCGGTCGAGTCGATTCAACATCATCCACCACTTGAAGAATACAATCTCCTCGCGGGCTTGATTCTCGACGCCGCGTTGCAAGCCCAAACGAAGAAATATCCCGGCGTAACGATCAAAGAACGGCCTCCCACTCCGTGGTGGGACCAAGAGTGCTCCGATGTCTACACGCAAAGATCCGACGCGTTTTTGGCCTTCCAGAAGGGAGGTATACCTGGCGACTATATACGGTATTCGGAGCTTGATACCAAGCTTAAAAGCTTGACTAAAGCAAAGAAACGCCGATATTGGCGTCGGTTCGTAAACGAGACGTCGAGGAAGACATCGATGAGCACTCTTTGGAACACAGCCCGAAGAATGCGGAATCGCGTAACGGTCAACGAAAGCGAGGAGTCTTCAAGTCGGTGGATATTTGATTTTGCCAGGAAAGTATGTCCGGACTCTGTTCCTGAGCAAAACATTGTTCGCGATGCGTCTCCGGGCCACGACGCGATAGAATCACCTTTTACGATGGCAGAATTTTCAGTTGCCCTCCTGTCCTGTAACAATAACGCGCCTTGGTTAGATAGAATCAAATTCATCTTGTTGAAGAATCTACCCGGCAATGCCAAGAGGCGCTTGTTGAACTTGTTCAATAAGTTACTGGAGCAAAATATTGTACCGCAGGATTGGAGGCAAGTGAAGGTGATCGCCATCCAAAAACCAGGGAAGCCAGCTTCTGATCACAACTCTTATAGGCCGATTGCAATGCTATCCTGTATCCGGAAATTGATGGAAAAAATGATACTCCGTCGTTTAGACCATTGGGTCGAATCAAATGGTCTACTATCAGATACTCAATTTGGCTTCCGCCGTGCCAAAGGGACGAATGATTGTCTTGCGTGTCTTTCAACAGATATTCAGCTGGCGTATGCTCGCAAAGAACAAATGGCGTCTGCGTTCTTGGGCATTAAGGGGGCTTTTGATTCCGTTTCTATTGACATTCTTTCGGGTCAACTTCACCGACAAGGATTTTCTCCAATTTTGAACAATTTTTTGCACAATTTGTTGTCCGAAAAGCACATGCATTTTACGCATGGTGATTTGGCAACTTTTCGAATTAGCTACATGGGTCTTCCCCAGGGCTCATGTTTAGGCCCCCTTCTTTACAATTTTTATGTAAATGACATCGACGAATGTCTGGCAAATTCATGCACGATAAGACAACTTGCCGACGACAGCGTGGTCTCTGTTACAGGAGCCAAAGCTGCCGATTTGCAAGGATCATTGCAAGATACCTTGGACAATTTGTCTGCTTGGGCTCTACAGCTAGGTATCGAATTCTCTCCGGAGAAGACTGAGATAGTAGTTTTTTCTAGGAAGCATGAACCTGCTCAGATACAAACACAATTAATGGGTAAAACGATTTCTCAGGTTTTGGTACACAAATATCTTGGTGTCTGGTTCGACTCTAAAGGCACCTGGGGTTGTCACGTGAGGTATCTGATGAAAAAATGTCAACAAAGAGTGAATTTTCTTCGTACAATAACCGGACAATGGTGGGGAGCCCATCCAGGAGAGCTTATGAGGCTTTACCAAACAACGATATTGTCTGTTATTGAGTACGGGTGTTTCTGCTTCCTCTCCGCAGCAAACACACATTTGATCAAACTGGAGCGAATACAATATCGTTGTTTGCGTATCGCCTTGGGTTGCATGCAATCGACCCATACGATGAGTTTGGAGGTCTTAGCTGGAGTACTACCATTGAAAAACCGCTTCTGGAGCCTGTCTTCTCGTATTCTTATCAAATGTGAGGTCTTGAACCGTCCTGTGATTGAAAATTTTGAGAGGTTAATCGAACTTAATTCTCAAACCCGTTTTATGACATTGTATTTCAATCACATGTCCCATAATATTAACCCTTCTTCGAATATTCCAATTCGTGTCAACTTATCAAATACTTCTGATTCTACTGTGTTTTTCGATACATCCATGATAGAAGAAACTCGTGGAATCCCGGATCATTTACGCGTGCAGCAGATCCCCAAAATTGTTTCCAATAAATATCGAAACATCAACTGCGACAATATGTTCTACACTGACGGATCACTTCTCGATGGGTCCACTGGCTTCGGTATCTTCAACAACAATTTAACCGTTTCCCATAAACTCGATAATCCTGCTTCTGTTTACGTCGCAGAATTAGCTGCAATTCAGTACACCCTAGGGATTATCGAAAAAATGCCCACGGACCATTATTTCATCTTTACGGACAGTCTCAGTTCCATTGAGGCTCTCCGATCGATGAAAGATGTTAAGCACTCTCCGTATTTCCTGGGGAAAATACGGGAACATCTGAGTGCTTTATCCGAAAAATCGTATCAGATTACCTTAGCGTGGGTCCCTTCTCACTGCTCGATACCGGGTAATGAGAAAGCGGACTCTTTGGCTAAGGTGGGTGCAACAAACGGTGAAATTTATGAAAGACCAATTGCTTTTAATGAGTTTTTCGCACTTGTACGTCAGAATACGATCATCAGTTGGCAAAATTCTTGGACTAGAGGGGAACTGGGAAGGTGGTTACATTCCATTATCCCCAAGGTATCGACGAGCCCGTGGTTCAAGGGGTTGGATGTAGGTCGAGATTTCATTTGCGTGATGTCGTGACTTATGCCAAATCACCATAGATTTGATACGCATCTCCGTCGTGTTGGGCTCGGGGAAAGTGGTATCTGTGCCTGTGGTGAAGGTTATCACGACATAGAGCACGTTGTTTGGTCATGCCCTGTACACCGTGACGCCAGGTCTAAATTAATAACTTCCCTCCGGGCCGAGGGTAGAGGACCAGCTGTTCCTGTTCGTGATGTCTTGGCGAGTCGTGACCTACCCTACATGTCCCTTGTATACATTTTCCTGAAATCCATCCACACCCCAGTCTAGTCCTATTCCATTCCATCCACATTCAACAAAACGGCAAGAACAAGTCATAGACCTCGATTTTGGAATCAGCAACTGAACCCCACATGAATCCGCTAGGACCTGAGAACCCGAGGCCTTTCGCGATATCTTGGCTTGAACAACAGCGAACAACAACAACGAACCATAACCAGCAACTGAACCCCGCACAATACTTCCAGGCCCCGAGGATTACATGCCCCTGTCCCAGCTCATGACATCGTGGCTTAGCAGAACAAATCCATACATGCTGCATATCCATGGCCATTCGACGATCATCAGACGACCATTCAACTACAAAAAATTGATTGAAAAATATATGCTAGTTTTAAGATAGACTTAATTTCAGCTTGTAGTCGGCAGCGAGGCAAATAAACGATAGGTGAAGAAAAAAAAAACGAAGGGATGAATGGTGGCTTGACTATCATTCCAATAACTACACGAATCACAAATTAATAAAGACGTATTAAAATGAGCTTGACTGTTCAATATTTTTAATTTTGCAATAACGTTTTCATTTAATTTGCGTAAGCTTGATGAGTACCGATGATCAGGAAAGGGTTTACAGCATTTGGGCTTGGTGTATTCTATTTTCACTTTATTCATCTTCACAAAATCCAAACTGTTACTAACACATCTGGAGTAGTGCAATCGTATTTATATACGAAAACAGATATTATAGCTAACCCAGTAGTTATTGGTTGCGTACTTTACAAACAGTTATTATTAGTAAACAAGTAGGTAGTGTTGCACGACAAACATATTTTTTTATAAAACATTCGGCAAGGAGGAACGTGTAGGTAGGCTAAGGTTTAGCGCTTGTGCGCTCTGTCAATGTCAGCACTATTTTGTAAAATAATATCATCATTCAAATTTTCTTCGATCGTAGTACGATATCTATCCCAATTAGTCTTGTGATAATTTAACACAGATCTAGTGGGATTTAAAATAGTGTCATGGAAAATAGAAAATGTTATGGGAAGATGATCAGAATCAAAATCAGCATGAGTTAATAAATCACTGCATGAATGACTTTGATTTTTAGTACCAAATCAATTGTAGATTAGGGTGTCTCAAAAAAAAAAATCGATGTTGAAAAAGTGCCCATTAAACATCACAGGAAACTTATTTTTTCTAATAATTTTTAGATAAAACCCTTCAAAACACAAATAAAAAAATGTTTGACCCAAGAACTGAAATTTTCTTTGCAATGCGGGATTTACGACAAAAATTTATATGATAAAAGATACTTGATATCTTATCGGGGAGCTGAGTTATTGGCATTTATATATGTGACAAGCTGACCCGGCAAACTTCGTCCCGCCTATTTTAGTGTTTAGTTGAATAATTTTAAACATTTCAAACTCATTGATTCCTTGCGATTGGTTTATATCGTTTGAAATGATTGGTTTTATCGGAATGACAACATCCTCGACTATTGGCTCTTGTACATGACCTCTATTCCGAATATATATTGGGTGCATTTCAGTTATTTTCGTTGTTTTCCAGAAACTGAAAGTGGTCATCTTCTAATTCAAAATGGTGTCCAGAGTCAATACTTGGCTTCTTTACATAATTTCGATTACGGACATATCCATATGTAGTAGTATTCGGTTATTTACGGCTGTTTCCCAGAAGTTGCCATTTTACAATTCAAACTGGTGTCTGAGGTCAATGTTTAGCTCCTAGCATCATTCTAGATCCGATACTCATATTGGGTGGTATTTGGTCACTTTGGGTTATTTTTCAGGAACCGTAAGTCGCCTTCTTGGATTTGAAAATGGCATTTGGAGACAATTTCTGGCCAATTTCTAGCTCCTGTATATCATTCTGGTTCCTAAGATACTCATATTGTATGGAAATCGGCCATTTTAACCCGTTTTTTAGAAACCGGAAGTTGCCATCTTACAATTCATAATGGTGTCTGAGGTCAATTTTCAGCTTCATTCTCGTTCCAGAGATACTCATATTGGGTAGTATTTGCTCACTTTAGGTTGTTTTCCGGACACCGGAAGTCGCCATCTTACAATTCAAAATGTTGTCTGAGGTCGATTTGTGGCTTCAGTACATCATACCAATTCCGGAAATACCCATATTGGGTGATATTTGGTAATTTGCCGCTGTGTCTCAGAAACCTGAAGTCGCCATCTTGGATTTCGAAATGGCATTTAGAGAATTTCTGGCCTCTGAGCGTCAATCTGAGTCAAGAAACACTCATATTGAGTGGTATTTGGTCATTTTCGGCTGTTTTCCAGACACCGGAAGTCGCCATCTTACAATTCGAAATGTTGTCTGAGGTCGATTTGTGGCTTCATTGCGTCATAACAATCCCGGAAATACCCATATTGGGTGGTATTTGGTCATTTGCCGCTGTTTTTCAGAAACCGGAAGTCGCCATCTTGGATTTCAAAATGGCATAAGGAGACAATTTTTGGCCTCTGAGCGTCAATCTGGTTGAAGAAACACTCATATTGGGTGGTATTTGGTCATTTGCCGCTGTTTTTCGGAAACCGGAAGCCGCCATCTTGGATTTCAAAATGGCGTTTGGAAACAATTTCTGGCCTCCATCCGTCAATCTGATTAAAGAAATGCTCATATAGAGTGGTACTTGATAATTTTCGGCTGATTTCCAGACACCGGAAGTTGCCATCTTGCAATTCAAAATGTTGTCTGAGGTTGGTAGGTCGATTTGTGGCTTTAGTGCATCATAACAATTCCGAAAATAAGCATATTGAGTGCTATTTGGTCATTTGCAGCTGTTTTTCGGAAACCGGAAGTCACCATCTTGCATTTTAAAATGGCATTTGGGAAAAATTTCTGGCCTCCGTGCGTCAATCTGGTTAAAGAAATGCTCATACTGGGTGGTAATTGATAATTCGGCTGTTCTCCAGACACCGGAAGTTGCTATCTTACAACTCAAAATGTTTTCTGAGGTCGATTTGTGGCTTCAGTTCGTCTATTACGGTAAGGGCAACGAAAGGATGTCCGCAAGGAGGTGTTCTTTCGCCACTTATGTGGTCTTTGGTGGTGGACGATCTTATCAAAAGCTTAGAAGCAAAAGGTTTCGAAGTTGTGGGCTTTGCAGATGACATAGTCATCTTGGTAAGAGGAAAGTTTGACAACATAGTTTCGGAAAGAATGCAGGAGGCTCTGGAGTATACCCAGTCTTGGTGTATAAAGAAGGTCTCAGCATTAATCCGACAAAAGCTGTAATCGTACCTTTCACTAGAAAGAGGAAATTCAATCTAAAAACTCCCAAGCTTGGAGGAGTAGAAATTCCATTCAGTGAACAGGTTAAATACTTAGGAGTTATCCTTGATGCCAAGCTAAACTGGAATGCACATCTTGACTATGCAATCAACAGGGCGGTCAGTGCATTATGGTTGTGCTCCAAAACCGTTGGGAGAAAGTGGGGCTTGAGACCGAAAATGGTGATGTGGATATTCACATCTATTATACGTCCAAAACTGACCTACGCTGCGTTAGTGTGGTGGCCAAGAACCAAAGAGTCCACCGCTAGAACAAAGCTAGATAAAGTTCAACGACTTGCGTGCATTGCTATAACAGGAGCAATGAAAAGCACCCCGTCAAAAGCTCTTGATGCAATTCTTCATCTGCTGCCGTTGTACGAATACGTGCAACTAGAAGCAGAAAAGAGTTCCTTGAAGCTAAAAAGAACAAAAACTATCTTGTCAGGTGATCTTGTGGGTCACCTGACAATACTGGACTTTTTCAAAAGAGGGCCAGTGATGAATATGAATGGAGACTGGATGGCACCTCAGGATAACCATGATATTCCCTACAAGGTATGCGAAACGTCGCGTGCAGACTGGGAAGTCGGAGTTCCTGATGTCCGTCCCGGTTCCACGATATTTTTCACAGATGGCTCAAAAATAGGTACCAAAACTGGTGCAGGAATCTTCGGCCCTGGAATTAATATTTTAGTGGCAATAGGACACTGGCCAACAGTGTTTCAAGCAGAGATTTTTGCAATCCTTGAATGTGCGAATGTATGTCTGACTAGTAAATACACACATGCAAATATTTGTATTTTCTCTGACAGTCAAGCAGCACTGAAAGCACTTGATGCTTATAAATGTGCATCCAAGATTGTCTGGGAATGTATTCTCACATTGCGACAGCTATGTCAAACAAACTCAGTAAATTTGTATTGGGTTCCAGGACATTATGGCATTGGTGGGAATGAAAAGGCAGACGAACTTGCAAAACAAGGATCTAACTCACAGTTTATCGGCCCAGAACCTTTCTGCGGTATATCAAACTGTGCAGTGAAAATGGAGCTTAAACGCTGGGAGGAACAAAAGGTGATAACCAATTGGTTTGATGCCAAAAAGTGTTCCCAATCTAAAAGATTTATCACACCAAACGAGAATCATTCGAAAAAGCTCCTAGAGCTCAACAAAAGAGCTCTTTGTACATACGTCGGCCTAGTAACGGGGCACTGTCCGAGTAGATATCATTTAAAGAACATTGGCCGGGTTCAGGATGTTATCTGTCGCTTTTGTAATATGGAAAGCGAGACATCGGAACATCTGCTGTATCCAGCGAATAAACACCGATGGTGCTCTCACACACGCAACGGTTTTAACCCGTATCTTATTGCGGTTTGTAACATCAAGCGATTTCGTTTGCTCGCTGTTGCGTGTTGCATCATGTTGCAACTTGGCAGCTGGGAGACGACGAAATTCTGTTTATGCTGATTGATTAAATCGACTTCATAATAGCTCTGCATAGTCGAACTAACTGTCTTTGTGAATGCGGTCTAGCAGGGCAGTTTATCATTCAATGTCAGTTATACTGATCGCAGCATTTGCGCTGCCCCTACAGTAGGGGGTTTACTAAATAAAGTAAAAATTAGACAACTACAACAGAATTTGATTGCATCCCGCACAGAATGTCTGCTTGCGTTGATGCCAGAAAATTATTAACCTTCAATTATTTGTTTATTTGCCTTGAAAAAGCATTTTGCGGTTCAAAATCGGTTGCTAATTACAACATTTGAGCTGCCCTAACATTGGGGGAATTAAGATACACGGACAACATGCACTGTGGAAGCTATTTCACATTCAGTAAATTCGACGGGTGCGACAGATTTAAATTGCTAGGATGCAACACAGAATGCTTGCTTGCGTTGACAAAAATTATTAACTTTCAATGACTTGTTTATTTGCCTTGACAAAGGCATTTTGATTTCCAAAATTTAATTTCCTGATGGTTATCTTCATGCTGCCCCAACACGGGGGGAATAATGGCAGTCTGGCGACACACGCTGAGAAAAACCGCGCTGCTCCTGAGACGTGGTGACCAACCACAGGGCTAGTGCTGCTGCTAAGGAAGGACGACTGCTGTTGTCGCTGTCTAGAACTATTATGAGCGGCTTCGGCTGAAACTGGCTCTTATATAGGCCAAATAGCATGTTTTCAATTGCAAGGTATATGATTCTGTCTACCGTGCTTGGGAAGCAATCATATAACGACTAATCAGAGGTCGAATTTTTCGTTTTGACAGGGCTTGACTATTTTCAATAGTACAATAGTGTGAATAATAAAATTACAATTATCTTCTTTTGGGAAGAATCTTAGAAGATTTTCCAATCTATTGCTGCAAGAACGAAAGAAATCCATCGAATACTAACCGATTTTAAGCATTTCAACTTTCTAAAAAACCGTTTTCAGGTTGCCCAAACGTGATTTATGAAAAAATGACTTTTTCAAGCTACAAAATTACTCTTTTGCACTTATTTCAATTCTGTTCGATTCCTACATTTTTCCACATATTTTTTGTTATTTTTGTGGGGTTGTTTTTGAATATTCTGCATGGTTTGGTTCAGCATCGCATTTAATTATTTGACTCACAGAGCCCATTGAACATCACAAAAAAGTGAATTTTTCTGATAACTTTTAGATAAAACCCAAACACATATAAAAAATTTTTTGATCAAGAACTGAAATTTTTACTGCTAAGCGGGATTCAAGACGAAAATTTACATGAAAAAAGATCCTTGATATCTTATCGGGGGGCTGAGATATTGGCGTTTTTACATGTGATCGAAAACTATGCATTTTGACAAAAATGTCACTAAAGCTCAATATTTCTATTGCACAGTGTTTAACTTTGCCGTTTGTGCGTATTATTTCTTAAATAGTGATTCAAATGTTGATTATAACCATAAGGTATGTTCGGAGAAGTTTCAGGATATTCAAAAATGCATCTTTTAATGTAGAAAGATGAGTGATCACTCCACCAGTGAGTGAGATAAAAAATTTACTTTTTAACTAGAATAAAATAGACGCAAGGTGTCTTCGACAAAGCTTTAGGTTATCTTAAAACAAGAAACTTTACCGAAGAGATCATGTTTCTATCTCTTACATATTACGTGCAACATTGAGTTTTCTATTAGAAGGCACTAAAATCACAAATTTAGTTCTAACTTTTTTTCGCAGATTTTTCCGAATTTTTAAACCTTCTACTAAGTTATCCTTCTACTAGCCATCCAAAAACGCATTTGTTTTCTGAACATTGTTATTTTTTATTTCCCAAAATAAAACAGTCATTTAACATATTTGTTAAAATGCATAGTTTTCCATCTAAACATATAAAAATGCAGCTCTGTCTGTCTGTCTGTCTGATTCATATGACTTGGAAACTACCGAACCGATCAGCGTGAAATTTTGTATATAAGGGTTTTAGGGGCCGGGAAAGGTGACTAAGATAGTTCGAGACCCCTCCCTCTCCTGCAAGGGAGGGGTCCCCTACAAATGAAACACAAATTTCTGCATATCTCGAAAACTAACCAAGCAAATGGAACCAAATTTGGCATGTGTTTATTTTTAGGAGTAACAAGTATGTCCATGTTGATTTGACACCCTTCACTCTTCTGGAAGGGAGGGGTCCCATACGAATGAAACACAAATTTCTGCACATATCGAAAACTAACCAAGCAAATAAAACCAAATTTGGCATGTGGATGTTTTTGGAAGCAGCAAATGTGTCCATGTTGATTCGACATTCTTCCCTCTTCTGGAAGGGAGGGGTCCCATACAAATGAAACACAAATTTCTGCACATCTCGAGAACTAACCAAGTAAATCGAACCAAATTTGGCAAGTGGATGTTTTTAGGAGTAGGAGTCTTCTATAAGGGGAGGGTCCCATACGAATGAAACTCAAATTTCGCACAGTTCGAGAACCAATCAAGCAAATATAACCAAATTTGGCAGGTGAATGTTTTTAGGTGTAACAAACATGTCCATAATATTTCGACACCCTTCCTTCTTCTGGCATATCTCCAAATACCATTTCGAAATTCAAGATGGCGACTTCCGGTTTCTGAAAAACAGCGGAAAATGACCAAATACCACCCAACATGGGTATTTCCGTAATTGTTATGATGCACTGAAGCCACAAATCGACCTCAGACAACATTTCGAATTGTAAGATGGCGACTTCCGGTGTCTGGCAAACAGCCGAAAATGACCAAATACCACCCAATATGGGTGTTTCTTCAACCAGATTGACGCTCAGAGGCCAAAAATTGGATCCTAATGCCATTTTGAAATCCAAGATGGCGACTTCCGATTTCTGAAAAATAGCGGCAAATGACGAAATATCACCTAATATGGGTATTTCGGGATTGTTATGACGCACTGAAGCCACAAATCGACCTCAGAAAACATTTTGAGTTGTAAGATAGCAACTTCCGGTGTCTGGAGAACAGCCGAATTATCAATTACCACCCAGTATGAGCATTTCTTTAACCAGATTGACGCACGGAGGCCAGAAATTTTTCCCAAATGCCATTTTAAAATGGCATTTGGGAAAAATTTCTGGCCTCCGTGCGTCAATCTGGTTAAAGAAATGCTCATACTGGGTGGTAATTGATAATTCGGCTGTTCTCCAGACACCGGAAGTTGCTATCTTACAACTCAAAATGTTTTCTGAGGTCGATTTGTGGCTTCAGTGCGTCATAACAATCCCGAAATACCCATATTAGGTGATATTTCGTCATTTGCCGCTATTTTTCAGAAATCGGAAGTCGCCATCTTGGATTTCAAAATGGCATTAGGATCCAATTTTTGGCCTCTGAGCGTCAATCTGGTTGAAGAAACACCCATATTGGGTGGTATTTGGTCATTTTCGGCTGTTTGCCAGACACCGGAAGTCGCCATCTTACAATTCGAAATGTTGTCTGAGGTCGATTTGTGGCTTCAGTGCATCATAACAATTACGGAAATACCCATGTTGGGTGGTATTTGGTCATTTTCCGCTGTTTTTCAGAAACCGGAAGTCGCCATCTTGAATTTCGAAATGGTATTTGGAGATATGCCAGAAGAAGGAAGGGTGTCGAAATATTATGGACATGTTTGTTACACCTAAAAACATTCACCTGCCAAATTTGGTTATATTTGCTTGATTGGTTCTCGAACTGTGCGAAATTTGAGTTTCATTCGTATGGGACCCTCCCCTTATAGAAGACTCCTACTCCTAAAAACATCCACTTGCCAAATTTGGTTCGATTTACTTGGTTAGTTCTCGAGATGTGCAGAAATTTGTGTTTCATTTGTATGGGACCCCTCCCTTCCAGAAGAGGGAAGAATGTCGAATCAACATGGACACATTTGCTGCTTCCAAAAACATCCACATGCCAAATTTGGTTTTATTTGCTTGGTTAGTTTTCGATATGTGCAGAAATTTGTGTTTCATTCGTATGGGACCCCTCCCTTCCAGAAGAGTGAAGGGTGTCAAATCAACATGGACATACTTGTTACTCCTAAAAATAAACACATGCCAAATTTGGTTCCATTTGCTTGGTTAGTTTTCGAGATATGCAGAAATTTGTGTTTCATTTGTAGGGGACCCCTCCCTTGCAGGAGAGGGAGGGGTCTCGAACTATCTTAGTCACCTTTCCCGGCCCCTAAAACCCTTATATACAAAATTTCACGCTGATCGGTTCGGTAGTTTCCAAGTCATATGAATCAGACAGACAGACAGACAGAGCTGCATTTTTATATGTTTAGATGGAAAACTATGCATTTTAACAAATATGTTAAATGACTGTTTTATTTTGGGAAATAAAAAATAACAATGTTCAGAAAACAAATGCGTTTTTGGATGGCTAGTAGAAGGATAACTTAGTAGAAGGTTTAAAAATTCGGAAAAATCTGCGAAAAAAAGTTAGAACTAAATTTGTGATTTTAGTGCCTTCTAATAGAAAACTCAATGTTGCACGTAATATGTAAGAGATAGAAACATGATCTCTTCGGTAAAGTTTCTTGTTTTAAGATAACCTAAAGCTTTGTCGAAGACACCTTGCGTCTATTTTATTCTAGTTAAAAAGTAAATTTTTTATCTCACTCACTGGTGGAGTGATCACTCATCTTTCTACATTAAAAGATGCATTTTTGAATATCCTGAAACTTCTCCGAACATACCTTATGGTTATAATCAACATTTGAATCACTATTTAAGAAATAATACGCACAAACGGCAAAGTTAAACACTGTGCAATAGAAATATTGAGCTTTAGTGACATTTTTGTCAAAATGCATAGTTTTCGATCACATGTAAAAACGCCAATATCTCAGCCCCCCGATAAGATATCAAGGATCTTTTTTCATGTAAATTTTCGTCTTGAATCCCGCTTAGCAGTAAAAATTTCAGTTCTTGATCAAAAAATTTTTTATATGTGTTTGGGTTTTATCTAAAAGTTATCAGAAAAATTCACTTTTTTGTGATGTTCAATGGGCTCTGTGAGTCAAATAATTAAATGCGATGCTGAACCAAACCATGCAGAATATTCAAAAACAACCCCACAAAAATAACAAAAAATATGTGGAAAAATGTAGGAATCGAACAGAATTGAAATAAGTGCAAAAGAGTAATTTTGTAGCTTGAAAAAGTCATTTTTTCATAAATCACGTTTGGGCAACCTGAAAACGGTTTTTTAGAAAGTTGAAATGCTTAAAATCGGTTAGTATTCGATGGATTTCTTTCGTTCTTGCAGCAATAGATTGGAAAATCTTCTAAGATTCTTCCCAAAAGAAGATAATTGTAATTTTATTATTCACACTATTGTACTATTGAAAATAGTCAAGCCCTGTCAAAACGAAAAATTCGACCTCTGATTAGTCGTTATATGATTGCTTCCCAAGCACGGTAGACAGAATCATATACCTTGCAATTGAAAACATGCTATTTGGCCTATATAAGAGCCAGTTTCAGCCGAAGCCGCTCATAATAGTTCTAGACAGCGACAACAGCAGTCGTCCTTCCTTAGCAGCAGCACTAGCCCTGTGGTTGGTCACCACGTCTCAGGAGCAGCGCGGTTTTTCTCAGCGTGTGTCGCCAGACTGCCATTATTCCCCCCGTGTTGGGGCAGCATGAAGATAACCATCAGGAAATTAAATTTTGGAAATCAAAATGCCTTTGTCAAGGCAAATAAACAAGTCATTGAAAGTTAATAATTTTTGTCAACGCAAGCAAGCATTCTGTGTTGCATCCTAGCAATTTAAATCTGTCGCACCCGTCGAATTTACTGAATGTGAAATAGCTTCCACAGTGCATGTTGTCCGTGTATCTTAATTCCCCCAATGTTAAGGCAGCTCAAATGTTGTAATTAGCAACCGATTTTGAACCGCAAAATGCTTTTTCAAGGCAAATAAACAAATAATTGAAGGTTAATAATTTTCTGGCATCAACGCAAGCAGACATTCTGTGCGGGATGCAATCAAATTCTGTTGTAGTTGTCTAATTTTTACTTTATTTAGTAAACCCCCTACTGTAGGGGCAGCGCAAATGCTGCGATCAGTATAACTGACATTGAATGATAAACTGCCCTGCTAGACCGCATTCACAAAGACAGTTAGTTCGACTATGCAGAGCTATTATGAAGTCGATTTAATCAATCAGCATAAACAGAATTTCGTCGTCTCCCAGCTGCCAAGTTGCAACATGATGCAACACGCAACAGCGAGCAAACGAAATCGCTTGATGTTACAAACCGCAATAAGATACGGGTTAAAACCGTTGCGTGTGTGAGAGCACCATCGGTGTTTATTCGCTGGATACAGCAGATGTTCCGATGTCTCGCTTTCCATATTACAAAAGCGACAGATAACATCCTGAACCCGGCCAATGTTCTTTAAATGATATCTACTCGGACAGTGCCCCGTTACTAGGCCGACGTATGTACAAAGAGCTCTTTTGTTGAGCTCTAGGAGCTTTTTCGAATGATTCTCGTTTGGTGTGATAAATCTTTTAGATTGGGAACACTTTTTGGCATCAAACCAATTGGTTATCACCTTTTGTTCCTCCCAGCGTTTAAGCTCCATTTTCACTGCACAGTTTGATATACCGCAGAAAGGTTCTGGGCCGATAAACTGTGAGTTAGATCCTTGTTTTGCAAGTTCGTCTGCCTTTTCATTCCCACCAATGCCATAATGTCCTGGAACCCAATACAAATTTACTGAGTTTGTTTGACATAGCTGTCGCAATGTGAGAATACATTCCCAGACAATCTTGGATGCACATTTATAAGCATCAAGTGCTTTCAGTGCTGCTTGACTGTCAGAGAAAATACAAATATTTGCATGTGTGTATTTACTAGTCAGACATACATTCGCACATTCAAGGATTGCAAAAATCTCTGCTTGAAACACTGTTGGCCAGTGTCCTATTGCCACTAAAATATTAATTCCAGGGCCGAAGATTCCTGCACCAGTTTTGGTACCTATTTTTGAGCCATCTGTGAAAAATATCGTGGAACCGGGACGGACATCAGGAACTCCGACTTCCCAGTCTGCACGCGACGTTTCGCATACCTTGTAGGGAATATCATGGTTATCCTGAGGTGCCATCCAGTCTCCATTCATATTCATCACTGGCCCTCTTTTGAAAAAGTCCAGTATTGTCAGGTGACCCACAAGATCACCTGACAAGATAGTTTTTGTTCTTTTTAGCTTCAAGGAACTCTTTTCTGCTTCTAGTTGCACGTATTCGTACAACGGCAGCAGATGAAGAATTGCATCAAGAGCTTTTGACGGGGTGCTTTTCATTGCTCCTGTTATAGCAATGCACGCAAGTCGTTGAACTTTATCTAGCTTTGTTCTAGCGGTGGACTCTTTGGTTCTTGGCCACCACACTAACGCAGCGTAGGTCAGTTTTGGACGTATAATAGATGTGAATATCCACATCACCATTTTCGGTCTCAAGCCCCACTTTCTCCCAACGGTTTTGGAGCACAACCATAATGCACTGACCGCCCTGTTGATTGCATAGTCAAGATGTGCATTCCAGTTTAGCTTGGCATCAAGGATAACTCCTAAGTATTTAACCTGTTCACTGAATGGAATTTCTACTCCTCCAAGCTTGGGAGTTTTTAGATTGAATTTCCTCTTTCTAGTGAAAGGTACGATTACAGCTTTTGTCGGATTAATGCTGAGACCTTCTTTATACACCAAGACTGGGTATACTCCAGAGCCTCCTGCATTCTTTCCGAAACTATGTTGTCAAACTTTCCTCTTACCAAGATGACTATGTCATCTGCAAAGCCCACAACTTCGAAACCTTTTGCTTCTAAGCTTTTGATAAGATCGTCCACCACCAAAGACCACATAAGTGGCGAAAGAACACCTCCTTGCGGACATCCTTTCGTTGCCCTTACCGTAATAGACGAACCTCCCAACTCAGAAGTGATTTCTCTTTTTGCAAGCATGGTATGAATCCAGTTAACAATGCTCGTGTGAAATCCTTTTTTCTTCATTGCACTAGACATTGAAGAATAGGACGCATTATCAAAAGCACCTTCAATATCCAAGAAAGAGCACAGAGCAATTTCTTTAGCTGAAAGTGACTTTTCAATTTTCATGACCAGCGTATGAAGCGCTGTTATAGTGGATTTTCCAGTTTGATAGGCAAACTGGAACTTTGAAAGCGGTTTTGTTTGCATGTAAGATGTATAAATGAAATCATTCAGCACTTTTTCCATTGTCTTCAACAAAACCGAAGAAAGACTAATGGGTCTGAATGATTTAGGATGCGTCTTATCACGCTTCCCAGTTTTAGGTATAAAGATTACTCTTACTACCCTCCATTTTGATGGAATATGATTCAACCTTAAACTGGCCTTGAAAATCTCAATGAGAGAAGGAATTAGTATTGCTTCACCTTTCTGAAGCAATGCTGGAAATATTCCATCTACACTTGCATACTTAAAAGGCTCAAAGGATCTCATAGCACTTTCCACCCTGGTTCTCGTAAAAATTTCATCCGCCACATCTGATACAGTATTTTCCGTTCTAGCAGACCAAGAGCTAGTCTGCGTAGAACAAATTTCAACTAAATCAGAGATGGCTGAATCCGTCTTTTCAATAGAACCGGGAAAATGCGTTTCCATCACTAGATTTAAGGTATCACGAGGACCACTAGTATAGATTCCGTCGTGACGCTTTAGATTGCCAAGCTCAACGGTATGATCTTTGGCAAGAGTCTTTTGTAATCTAGAAACAACTGGAGTTTTTTCTATAGATTCACACATTTGAACCCAAGACCTCCTTTTAGATTTCCGGATTTCATTGCTATATTCAGTTAAGGCTCTTCTATATTGAGCCCAGTCTGAAGTACGTTTTGCTTTATTAAAAAGTTTCCGACTATTTTTTCGAAGACTTTCAAGCTTCTTGTTACACCATGGCACGTCCCTACTTGAGGACGATTGTTTGGCGGGACAACTTTTATTGTATGCATTTATCACCATTTCATCTAGCTGAATTGTCATAGATTCTAATTCTGAAACTGTTTCAATTCTGCTACAATTTAAAGGTGAATCTTTTCGCAAATATTGTGCATATTGATCCCAGTCTGTTTTTTAGGATCTCTGTAAGTAACAGATGATGGTTTCCGACCAATCCATTCAAACAAAATGTGCTTGTGATCAGATAGTGAGGTTTCATCCGATACATGCCAGTTAGCAATTTTTTCTGAAATTGCTGGACTGCATAGCGTCAGATCCAAAACTTCACCTCTGATAGCATTTGTAAATGTTGGTTTGTTACCTTTATTGCATATATCTATATTATTTGACGAGAGAAACTCCAATAGGCACTCACCACGACCATTAACGCCCTTGCTCCCCCAAACTGTATGGTGAGCGTTTGCATCACAGCCTATGATAACTGCCCTATTAATGTCTCTGCAAAATTTGACAAACGAAGCAATCTCAGGAGGAGGCGCCTCATTTATTTCACCTGGAAAATAAGCCGAAGCAACAATTACCTCAGTATTCCCCCTGGTGGTTGGCACCTGAACCATGACCGCTACAATATCCCGTTTTACAAATTCTGTCACAGGATAGCATTTTACTGCTTTGTTCACTAGCACTGCAGCTCTTGGCGAACTCTGTGAATCGTCGTAATATAATTTGCCAGAATTCATTTGAATCCCTAATATTTTACCTTTATTGCACCATGGTTCTTGAATAAGAACCATGTCTAGCTCCTCCTTTTTGAATCTCCTACTAAGGACTGCCGATGCGCCTTTAGCGTAGTGGAGATTCTCTTGTAGGAACTTAGCAGATTGCATTTTTGGAAAATATATCTCGTTCGGTTTGAGATTTTTCCAGCGACATTTTATCAACCTTATTTAAGATTGATTTTAATAATTTCCGTTTTATTGTGAGACCAATTTATTTCTTAAATTCAATTTTAAATTAAAATTATGTTTTAATTAATTTATTTATATATTTAAAAATATTTTTTTTTCATCGTTTTTAGTAAATTGGCCCACTGTGTGTTAGTGCGCACACAAGTCACAATTGCGCAAGTTTCACCAGCAAAGCTCTTGTATCCTTGCGTAAGCGCTTGTAAGCTGCGCACAAGAAGCTATTTTCAGTTGCATACAAGCTTTTTGCAAGCTGAAAGTTTATAGCTTGATATTACAAGCTGAAAGTTTATAGCTTTATAATCTCATGCAAGATTAGTATAGTAGCATGCAGTTTCTGCCACTCACCAGTTATAAGCTGTTCGTTTGTTTACCTTAATGGAACACTTGTCACAAGAGAAAACCACTTAAATTATTAGCTTTTAAAGCACTTCTTGATTATCGCGCACTATTTCGGAACACTGTGCTCTTGTAATTTTCCACAGAGACCAAAAGCACTGATAAATTTTATCAATTTAACTTAGAAATTGCAAAATAACTACGGACCACAAAGGAAGTTGATCCGCAGCTCAAGAAGTGCAACCAGAACTAGATTGGAGCAATAGATTGGAAAATCTCTTTAAGATTCTTCCCAAAAGAAGATAATTGTAATTTTATTATTCACACTATTGTACAATTGAAAATAGTCAAGCCTTGTCAAAACGAAAAATTCGACCTCTGATTGGTCGTTATATGATTGCTTTCCCAAGCACGGTCGTTATGGACCTAGTAAATTGGGTATGCATTATTTGGCCTATATAAAAGCCTTCATCAGATATTAAACAGACATCAGATATCAGAGAACAACTGAAATTTGAAGAACACAAATGAATATTTGAAGAGTTAATATTTTCTCGTTTTGCGCTATAATCCAAAGTTGATTATCGTCATCTACATGCATGCTCTGACTATTATTACGTGTTTGCGTCGCTAAGTGTTTGGCTATGGTTATGCAGAACGCAAATGACGGCGCGATGCGATTCGGCAAGACGAAATGTGTTGAAATGTATAGCTCTACTTCGCCTTAAGAAGAGCTGCACATTTCACCACGGCAAGGCGAATTGCATCGCATGTGCATAGTACAATTCGGCAGCACTTCAACTTCTCATTTGCACAAAATTTTAAAAATATTCAATAAAATAGATTCAAAATATCAAACAAAGTGAAATTACAATACTGCCAATGAACGGTCAACGTTTATTTACTAGAAAAAATGACTGACACGCAAGCAACCGGTTTATCTTTCTTGTAAAAGTATTCTACTTCAACCTTGCGGTCGTGGCTTTGCATACAACCTTCCTGTGATTTTTTTAAGGCATTTTTGTGGTTAAAACGTGTAATATGTGGAATACCTCCTCCGTATTATTACTCGGGTGTCAAAAAAACTTCTCACAACTGTTCACAAAAGAGTGAGGTATAAAATTGTGAAATTATTGCAAGTCTGCAATGTCAAATTAATGTGTGAACAAAAAAAAAGTACGCAGACTTGTTTATATACTGTATATAAACTTGAAAATCTAAAGAAACTGACTAGAAAAATCTGTGTTTTACAGACAAATTTGCACATTTAGTATTCCTGATGTTACAAAAAACTTAGTTCGAGTCATGCTCGGGTTACAGCAGGAAGATAGTTACACGCTATCAAAAAACGACAAATGTCCGTTTCATCTTTTCGACCGATTTTTAGTGTAGTATTCGTTTCTTTCCCCCAGGTCTTGGTATGCACTATGATCAGGGATGCCGCATGTACAAAAATATCTGTGTTATACCGAATTTTAATTCCGGGTTGCTACGATGTGCACATAAAACTCGTCGTTCATTTTAAACTTTACCAGACCACAGTGTTACATTTTGCTGATTCCGTGCGCAAAATTAATAGCGTCTTCAAATTTGATTTTAGTGATATACTTTCTTCGGAAAAGTTTCTATGTATTTTATTGTGCTTCTTTAAGAATTTACGATTTAGTAATTAATTCACCTAGAAGTGATATGGAAAATTTATTTTTTCAGGACAGTGAAATAGACAGCTAGTGTCTTCGAAAAAGTTGTGGTAAATGGTTTTACTAGCAACTTTGTCGAAGATGTCGAATTTCTATCTCTTATGTTAAAAACGATATAAAAAGTTTTATACGCAAAGTTCACTCAAATCTTAATTTTGATGTTCTGAAAGCACGTCTATTCTACTTCCAAAAAAATATATAATCATTTGTCTAATAGAGTCTTTTCAATTGTTTCAATGAAAAAAATCTTTTGCATGAAAATTCTAACTTTATCAGATAAATTTGTTATATCTAAATATAGCGTTTTACAATCTTCAACAAAAATATAAATCCAATAAAATCGCTCCATTTTCAGAAGGTCATAAAAATATAGAAAATCATGAGAAAGAGTTATAATGAAAAATCTTAATTTTTAGTCACAGTTAATTGTCATCCTTGCTGTCCTTTTCTTCTGTTGTTTCGGTTGAGTTTATGAAGCTTTTGGAATTCTTATGAGCGGCTGTTGTAATGAAGGTATAAATAAACTAGCGATAGTTTTAAAAAAATTCTCGTTCGAGTCGCGGAAAAAAAAGACAAACAAAGTTTAAATAACTCGGAAAAATTGGAAGAAAAATTTCGAACGTCTTAGCAGAATTGCTTCCCATCATCAAGAAGAGAAAAATTCAGTTAGTTTCTATTTCTACTCTTATACAGGCGTACCTCGATTTTGCGCACATTCTCGTTTTTGAAGTGTGCGTAAAATCGAAGCAAGATTTTTAACATATTTCATAACCCAAAATTATTTTCCGTAATCAAAAATTTGCAAAAAACATCTGAGGGAACATTCAATTATCACAAAACGCTCGAAAAACGAGTTAGAAAATTTAACAACACAAACAAAAAAAATTCAAGGTCAGAAAAAGAGAGTGACATAGGAGAAGAAGGGCTCGAAGAAAGCAATTACTCGCGTTACATGATAAATAGATATTCTCTAACGGGCCGTGTATGGCAGGATCATCTAAAAAATGCTTTAAAGGAATTACCTGGAACAATGAATGGGTGTAGGTGTGTATGTGTATGGGTGTGTTTATGTATGTGTAGATGTGTGTTGGTATATGTCTATGTATGTATGTATGTATGAGTGTATGTGTATGTGTACGTGTGTATGTGTGTATGTGTGTGTGTTTTTTTTTTTTTTTTTTTTTTAAAGGTGGCAAACAGACACCTGAGAAGAGAACTCAGGGTGTGGGGATGAGACTAGAGGAGAGATGCTGGGGTAGTTACACTCGCCCAGACACCTACTGATCCCTGTCCCGACCCACTAAAACCCCTCCAGTCTCCAGCCCTGGTCTTCCCGGAACGACGGTTAAGTATTACGTCGGGGAGTGGCTTTTGTGCGTGATGCACCCTCTTTACTCTTATAACCTCCTAGCTAACTACCTGTAGACTGGTAATTAGCTACCACTGGCGTGTTGGTGGTTGACCCGCCACACACGTTGCAGCTCCAGAACAATCTGAGAGGCGGCCGCACAGACCGCGTTCCAGATGTCCGGGTCGTCGCACATCCTCCGGACTAGATTGTCCGGAGTAGTGCCAGGCCCGCTCACAGCCATCATGTTGCTCCTCGCTCTTGCGAAACGGGGGCATACGAAGAAGACATGCTCAGCAGTCTCCTCCTCCTCCACGCACTCGGGACACATGGGGGACACCGCGTGTCCGAACCTGTGCAGATATTGCCTGAAACAACCATGGCCTGACAGGATTTGTGTCAGGTGGAAGTTCACTTCACCATGTCGTCTTCCGACCCAGCCGGATATCTCCGGTATGAGTCGGTGCGTCCATCTGCCCTTTGTGGAGTTGGACCATTCCCGCTGCCAGCGGAGCATCGAGAATGACCTTCTGGTACCTCGTATGCCCCTTGTGTCACGTTGGTCGAAACACTCTCTGTCCTCTTTGATGGCGATGCTGATAGGCATCATGCCGGACAAGACACAGATTGCATCGTATGACACCGTACGATACGCACTCGCAACTCTCAGGCACATGAGCCTGTAGGTACTTTCCAGTTTACCACGGTAACTGTTAGTACCTAGCGCTCTGGACCACACTGGCCCACCATACCTAAGTATGGACGAAACCACGCTGGCAAGAAGTCTTCGCTTGCTGCCATAAACCGCTGAGCTATTGGACATCATACGAGATAGTGCTGCAATAGCCGATGAGGCCCTCTTACAGGCATAGTCGACGTGACTCCCGAACGTGAGCTTGTCGTCCACCATAACCCCCAAGAGCTTCAGGGATCGCTTCGAGGTGATGGTGCAGTCTCCGACTCTGACCACCGCCTGTTGCTCCGATTTACGGTTGTTCACAACCGTGACCTCCGTCTTATGATGCGCGAGCTCCAGTTTCCTGGAGCGCATCCAGTCCTCGACCTTGCGTATACAGTGCGCGGCCGTCAACTCGACCTCCTCGATAGACTCGTTATGTCGTCTGCAAAGCCGACGATCACAACCCCTACAGGGAATGTATGTGTGTGTATGTGTGTATATGTGTGTATGTGTGTTCGTGTGTATGTATGTGTGTTTGTATATATGTGTATATTTATGTATGTATGTGTGTATGTGTGTGTCTGTGTGTGTGTATGTACGTTTGTGTTTAAGTAAGTGTGTAACCCACACATTCTTTTTGCTCACATACTAACGCCGACCTCTATTAAAAATAGTTTATCTATCTTGCAACAATAGACGTTTTACATAAAAGTGTAAATAAATTACTCCTAAATTAGGTTGTGTCCGTACGGCATCAAATAATGTATACGTTAGCCACGTACACAACCTTTGAAAAGTTTGCTTTTTCGAAATTATTTTGTTACTGTCTTCTGGAGGTTTTCGGTAGATTCGCTAGTCTATATGGGCAACCCCTTCTTTGTGAAGGATGTCTAATATATGTAATCCTGCGTTATGTAAAACAAAAACATTTGAATTAAAAATGTTTTTAAAAAAAGTGTGCGTAAAATCGAGGTAAAATGTGCGTAAAATCGAAGTACGTAAAATCGAGGGTGCCAATAATCAAGGTATACCTGTATTTCGCATTTATTTTAAATACGATTTTTGATTCCCTTTAGATGACGTCATGTGTTGAACTTTGAGCAAAAACTCATATTTTTTATTATAACTCCCATGATTTTCTATTACTCTATTTTATGACCTTCTAAAAAATTAAGCGATTTTGTTGGATTTATATTTTTGCTGAAGATTGTAAAACGCTATATTTAGAAATAACAAAGTTATTTGATAAAGTTAGAATTTTCATGCAAAAGATTTTTTTAATTGAAACAATCGAAAAGACTCTTTAGATAAATGATTTTATATTCTTTTGGAAGTAAAATGGACGTGCTTTCAGAACATCAAAAATTTATCTGCGTATTTTTGCGTACGGCTGAGTAATTTGAAGTTAAACTTACCCTTGAAAAACCGTTAATGATTGAATAACTTGTTCATTTTGAACCATAGTTAGATCAAATGTTCAGCAAAAAATGTGTATTTCTGTTTGACCAATAATTTTGTAGAAGGTATAAAATATTTAGAAAATCCAGGAAAAAAGTTATTCTTAAAATTATTATTTGAGTGAACTTTGCATATAAAACTTTTTATATCGTCTTCAACATAAGAGATGGAAATTCGACATCCTCGACAAAGTTGCTAGTAAAACCATTTGCCACAACTTTTTCGAAGACACTAGCTGTCTTTCTCACTGTCCTGAAAAAATAAGTTTTCCATATCACTTCTAGGTGAATTAGTCACTAAATCGTACAAATACAGCACAATAAAATACATAGAAACTTTTCCGAATAAAGTGTATCACTAAAATCAAATTTGAAGACGCTATTAATTTTGCGCACGAAATCAGAAAAATAATACACTATGCAGGCATGCATTTCTCATCATTCTCCGTGTTGTTCTAGTAGGGTAAATTATCATATAGTGGATCCTAATCAGTCATAAATAACAGGATTATTACCAATTTTGATATATTGTTACGCACTGTTTTGCATCAACTTGCGTTCTAAACTTGGTCTCGTTATTAGTTAAAATATCAAAATTTCTATCAAAATTACTTACTGATTATAACAAATTATTGCAAGTTTTGTAAGGTTTTTGGCAGAAAAAGATCAGAATTAGTTAGAATGTACACTATTTTGTCAATTGAATAATAAGTTTTGTTATATCTATGCTCTAGAAAAACACACTTTTAAACATTCAAGTGTATGATAACAGAATTGGATATAATTCTGTACTTTTTATTATTCTGGCATATCAAGAATATTGCAGGCTTTGTTATTTCTTTCAAGTTCAGATATACTTGTGATACCCGTTTGTTATAATCGTTTGATCGGCATCCCTTCCCTATAGTGGACCACCCGCCAGATTAATCCATTGTATGTGAAAATTCGAGTGATTTTCAGAAAACTTTCAGCTGGAAACATCTTGTCAAGCCAGTCTGCATCACAAACACAAATTAAATAAATAAAGGGGTCCACTATAGGTTAATTTATCCTGATCTTCTAGTTGTTTCGATCTGGTTCATTATAAAGTTATTATGAATCATTCCATTCAGTTGTGCTCTCCTGTGACCAGTTAATCGCCTTCAAGGTCACCGTGCATTGTATTGTGTGTACTCTGCTGCTCGTTGCCGTCGTCTATTGAAGACAAAAGAACGCATCATCGCCTATTGCTACCGTACGCCACAGGCTGTACGTTGTGTCGCTACTGCGAGAGATCCATACCCGGCGTACTGCTGTTTGGCTGTACTGGTGCTGCTGTGTGGCTGGAGCGGCTTCAGCTTTTGCTAGCGGACTCTTGTGTGAAGGACTGGAGATTGGCATCGCCCGTGCGCTGATTGCGGCGAAGAGCGGCTGCAGAAGATAAGTAGTTTTTTTTCTTGGTTTTTTTTTCTACAATATTATTTGTTGATTGGCATTTTGCGTGTGTGGCTTACGCGTCCAACATGGACGACGAACGCGGGGATGAGAACCCGCTCGTTCTACCGCCTAGCCCTCCCGGATACAAAGTTCCAAGGGTTAAGAATGGAACCCCGCAGGAAGCTACCCATCGGCTTAAGCAGTATCCGGAGGGCAAAGTTGCTATTGGGGCTGTGTTTTTCCGGCCGAAAGTGAAAGCATTGAACACAATGCAAATATGTAAAGATCTGGCACGGTTTACAGCCGTGACTGAAATTACCAAAGTACGCCCGAATAAGCTGCGTGTTTTGGTGTCCGACCTCAAGCAAGCAAACGCGATTGCTGCTTGTGAGCTCTTCACGCGGGAGTACCATGTGTACATTCCGCTGAAAAGTGCCTTTATTGTGGGCAGACTCCGCATGAGCTGTCTGCATGTCTCGCGTACAAACAGCGCCAAGACAAGATCAAGCGGTCTCTGAAATAGCGCTCTAAGCGCACTTTCGCAGAAATGCTCAAAGAGGCCGCTGCCACCAAACTGGTTTCCCCAAATCTCTTCGAGGTCTTGCCATCCGATGAGTCTGATTCTGACGATTCAGTTGGGGAATCTTCTTTTGTTGAACCCGGGAAATCTAGGAAGAGGAAAAACCTTTCTTCTCCTAGGCTTCCTAGGAAAGGACAGAGAAGGTCTCCATCTGAAGTGACTGATACTAAAAAACAAAAAAGTGCTGTAGAAAATCCGAAGCAAACTCCTCCGGGATTGGCAAAACTGAATTCAAGTAAGGAGTTTCCGGCACTTCCAGGAACATCAAAAAACCCAACTGTTCCTTGTTTTTCGTCCAAGATTCAGCCAGAATCTGGACTGCTGAAGTTTTCAGATATTGTGGACTGGATTTTTGAAAATTTCAACATAACTGATCCTCTTAAAAGTCTTCTGCTGGCATTTCTACCAACAGTTAAAACGTTTTTGAAGCAGTTGACTGCTAAATGACCCCTCCTTGCAGCGATCGTATCCTTCGATGGCTAATTCATCGGCTGAGATGAAGGATTCTATCTCTATTTTACAGTGGAATTGTAGAAGTATCATCCCCAAAATTGATTCATTTAAAGTTTTGATTAATAAGCATAAATGCGATGCATTTTCCCTCTGTGAAACTTGGCTCACTTCAAATGTAGATCTTAGCTTCCATGATTTTAATATAATTCGCCTCGACCGAGACACCCCTTACGGAGGAGTACTTCTAGGGATTAGGAAGTGCTATTCTCTCTATCGTATTAACCTCCCCACGGTCCCAGGCATCGAAGCTGTCGCATGTCAAATGACAATACAAGGTAAAGAGCTTTGTATTGCCTCAATATATATTCCTCCCAGAGCACAGGTTGGGCAACGGCTGCTCTTTGATTTAATAGAACTTCTTCCCTCGCCACGTTTGATTTTGGGAGATTTTAACTCTCACGGCGTGGCTTGGGGTTCCCCTTCTAATGATAACCGTTCCTCTTTGATCTATAACCTCTGCGACGACTTCGACATGACAATATTAAACAACGGGGATATGACACGCGTTCCGAAACCTCCAGCGCGCCCCAGTGCTTTAGATTTATCTTTATGTTCAACATCGCTACGGTTGGATTGCATATGGAAGGTAGTTCTTGATCCCCACGGTAACGATCATTTGCCTATTCAAATTTCAATTGATAATGGTTCAACTCGCACGCGATCAGTTGATATTCCGTATGACCTCACACGGAATGTCGATTGGAAATTATACGAGGAAATGATATCAGAAGCTGTCGAGTCGATTCAACATCACCCACCACTTGAAGAATACAACCTCCTCGCGGGCTTGATTCTCGACGCCGCGTTGCAAGCCCAAACGGAGAAATTTCCCGGCGTGACGATCAAAGAACGGCCTCCCACTCCGTGGTGGGACAAAGAGTGCTCCGATGTCTACACGGAAAAATCCGACGCGTTTAAGGCCTTCTTTTGGGTGAAAGGTCAACCCGACGACTTTAAGCGGTATTTGGAGCTTGAGACCAAGTTCAAAAGCTTGGTCCGAGCAAAGAAACGTGGATATTGGCGCCGGTTCGTAAACGAAACGTCGAGGGAGACATCGATGAGCACTCTTTGGAACACAGCCCGAAGAATGCGAAATCGTATAACGGTCAACGAAAGCGAGGAGTCTTCAAGTCGTTGGATATTTGATTTCGCCAGGAAAGTATGTCCGGACTCTGTTCCTGCGCAAAACTTTGTTCGCGATACGTCTCCGGGCCACAATGCGATAGAATCACCTTTTACGATGGCAGAATTTTCAGTTGCCCTCCTGTCCTGTAACAATAACGCGCCTGGGTTAGATAGAATCAAATTCAACTTGTTGAAGAATCTACCCGGCAATGCCAAGAGGCGCTTGTTGAACTTGTTCAATAAGTTCCTGGAGCAAAACATTGTACCGCAGGATTGGAGGCCATCCAAAAACCGGGAAAACCAGCTTCTGATCACAACTCTTATAGGCCGATTGCAATGCTATCCTGTATCCGGAAATTGATGGAGAAAATGATACTCCGTCGTTTAGACCATTGGGTCGAATCAAACGGTCTATTATCAGATACTCAATTTGGCTTCCGCCGTGCCAAAGGAACGAATGGCTGTCTTGCGTTGCTTTCTACAGATATTCAGCTAGCCTATGCTCGCAAAGAACAAATGGCATCTGTGTTCTTGGACATTAAGGGGGCTTTTGATTCCGTTTCTATTGATATTCTTTCGGGCAAACTTCACCGACAAGGATTTTCACCAATTTTGAACAATTTTTTGCATAATTTGTTGTCCGAAAAGCATATGCATTTTACGCATCGCGATTTGGCAACTTTTCGTATTAGCTACATGGGTCTTCCCCAGGGCTCATGCTTAAGCCCCCTTCTTTACAATTTTTATGTGAATGACATTGACGCATGTCTGGCAAATTTATGCACGATAAGACAACATGCAGACGACAGCGTGGACTCTGTTACAGGAGCCAAAGCTGCCGATTTGCAAGGACCATTGCAAGATACCTTGGACAATTTGTCTGCTTGGGCTTTACAGCTAGGTATCGAATTCTCTCCGGAGAAGACTGAGACAGTAGTTTTTTCTAGGAAGCGTGAGCTTGCTCAGCTCCACTTACAGTTAATGGGTAAAACGATTTCTCAGGTTTTGGTATCTAAATATCTTGGTGTCTGGTTCGATTCGAAAGGCACCTGGGGATGTCACGTTCGGTATTTGATGAAAAAATGTCAACAAAGAGAGAATTTTCTCCGGACAATTACTGGATCATGGTGGGGCGCCCACCCAGGAGACCTCATAAGGCTTTACCAAACAACGATATTGTCAGTGCTTGAGTACGGGTGTTTCTGCTTCCGCTCCGCTGCAAACACCCATTTAATCAAGCTGGAACGATTGCAGTATCGTTGTTTGCGTATTGCCTTAGGTTTTATGCATTCGACCCATACGATGAGTTTGGAAGTTTTGGCGGGCGTTCTCCCATTAAAAGACCGCTTTTGGGATCTGACTACTCGTATTCTCATCAAATGTGAGGTTTTGAACCCCTTGGTAATTGAAAATTTCGATAGGCTAGTTGAACTTAATTCTCAAACCCGTTTCATGACTGTGTATTTCAATCACATGTCTCAAAGTATAAATCCTTCCTCATACACCTCCAATCGTGTCAACTTATTAGATACTTCTGTTTCTACTGTGTTTTTTGATACATCCATGATGGAAGAAACTCGTGGAATCCCGGATCATTTACGCGTGCAGCAGATCCCTGAAATATTTTATAACAAATATAAAAACATCAACTGCGACAATGCGTTTTATACTGATGGATCACTTCTCAACGGGTCCACTGGCTTCGGTATCTTCAACAATAATTATACCGCCTCCTACAAGCTCGATAATCCTGCTTCTGTTTACGTCGCAGAATTGGCTGCAATTCAGTATACCTTAGGGATTATTGAAAAAATGCCCACGGACCATTACTTCATCTTTACGGACAGTCTCAGTTCTATTGAGGCTCTCCGATCGATGAAGGATGTAAGGCACTCTCCGTATTTCCTGGGGAAAATACGGGAACATCTGAGTGCTTTATCCGAAAAATCTTCTCAGATTACCTTAGTGTGGGTCCCTTCTCATTGTTCCATTCCGGGCAATGAGAAAGCGGACACTTTGGCTAAGGTGGGCGCAACAAACGGTGATATTTATAACAGACCAATTGCCTACAATGAATTTTTAAAATTTTCACGTCAGAGTACACTTGTCAACTGGCAGGCCTCGTGGGATAAGGGAGAACTGGGGAGGTGGCTACACAGCATCATCCCCAAGGTTTCAACCAAACCTTGGCTTCGGGGGTTGGATGTAGGACGAGATTTCATACGCATGATGTCTCGGATTATGTCCAACCACTACGGGCTAGATGCACATCTCTTGCGTATTGGGCTGGCGAGCAGTAATCATTGCGTTTGTGGATTGGGGTATCAAGACATTGAACACGTGGTTTGGGTGTGTGCTGAATTCTGCGGCGCCAGATCTACTACTTTTGGATACCCTCAGGGCCCAAGGAATACAGCCCTATGTGCCAGTTCGTGATATTCTCGCTCAGCGAAACTTGCCATACATGCTACATGTTTATAGCTACTTGAAGAGCATCAAGGTGCCAATTTATCAGGGAAACAAAAAAAAAAACATGTTAGTTTTAGTATTAGATTTAGTTTCAGCTCGTAGTCGGCAGCGAGGGTAAAGAATTTGCCTTTAGATTATAAGATATTCTAGACCATAAGGCATTAGATTTAAATGGCTCCGTAAAACATTAATTTGTATTGTGCCGTGTCAAATAAATGTTGTGTGAACAAAAAAAAAAAGTTATTATGAATCTTTCAAAAAAATCTATCGAATTTTCATTGATCTCTCGAAAACAAAATAAAAATTTCCAGCATTTTAAACGAATCATACGTATACATACAAAAAAAATAATTTAAATCCTTGAATAACACGAAAAATGGAACCCAAATTCTTCATTCACAGTTATGAATAGATATTTTGCTGCGTGATAAATATGGTCAAATTTTTCAACATCAGACGAGCAGACGTTCTCAGTGACAGGTGCTACCCTGGATTCAAGGAGAACCAATATGTCGCCTGGAACCCTGGGTTCATTATCATTCGTTCACATGAACAATCGGTTCTAGCCTAACTCCGGCCATCATCTCGGAAAACCACATATGACAATCAGTGCATAAAATGTGCACCTAGGTACACTAAAGTCGCTTTTTACGCGGGGGATACGTAAAGCGTAAAAAAACCGCGTAAATTCCGGAATCCGCGTAAAAAAAAACCGCGTAAATTTCGGAATTCGCGTAAAGAAAACCATCGTTAATTTTGCATTCCGAGTGAAGGGAAACCGAAATCCAGGCAAAAAAAAATACCGCGTAAATTCCGGAATCCGCGTAAAAAAAACCGCGTAAATTCCGGAATCCGCGTAAAAAAACCGCGTAAATGCCGGAATCCGCGTAAAAAGCGATCTTAGTGTATTTAAAAAAAAATTAAAATAAATAAATAAAAAGAATCCAGGACGGGTCGGGTACGGGTCGGGTACCGGCAGTTTCGGACTATTTTTCTTTCGGGTACGGGTACGGGTAAAAAAATCTTCGGGTTCGGGTCGGGTACGGCTATTTTAAACAAACCCGACTTCGGGTTCGGGTTGGGTACGGGTTTGAAAATTCTTGATTAGTCGGGTACGGGTCGAGTACAGGTGAAAAAATTTCCCATACCCGACCATCTCTAACAAGTACCAAATTCCAAAAAAAATCTATTTTTATTAATATTGCTTTAATTAGTGATTAGTGAATTCGTGTATATTTGTGTTATCGTGTGAAGCGTGAAGATGAGATTGCTTATGTTGTTTCCAGTTGATGTTTGTTTGTGTGAGTTTGTGTGTGTTAGTGGGAATGTGATGAAATCGATGCGAAGTGCTGCTGTGTTTTCAATCATTTGCTCGGTGGCGTTATGTGTGCGCGGTTTAGGGCTGTTGTACAGTGCATATGTGTTGGTCATTAGGTAGGCAGGGTGGCAACTCCATATCATTAACACATTAAATTTCATTGATCTCTCGAAAACAAAATAAAAATTTCCAGCATTTTAAACGAATCATACGTATACATACAAAAAAAAATAATTTAAATCCTTTAATAACACGAAAAATGGAACCCAAATTCTTCATACACAGTTATGAATAGATATTTTGCTGCGTGATAAATATGGTCAAATTTTTCAACATCAGACGAGCAGACGTTCTCAGTGACAGGTGCTACCCTGGATTCAAGGAGAACAAATATGTCGCCTGGAACCCTGGGTTCATTATCATTCGTTCACATGAACAATCGGTTCTAGCCTAACTCCGGCCATCATCTCGAGAAACCACATATGACAATCAGTGCATAAAATGTGCACCTAGGTACACTAAAGTCGCTTTTTACGCGGGGGATACGTAAAGCGTAAAAAAAACCGCGTAAATTCCGGAATCCGCGTAAAAAAAACCGCGTAAATTTCGGAATTCGCGTAAAAAAACCATCGTTTATTTTGCATTCCGAGTGAAGGGAAACCGAAATCCGGGCAAAAAAAAATACCGCGTAAATTCCGGAATCCGCGTAAAAAAAACCGCGTAAATTCCGGAATCCGCGTAAAAAAACCGCGTAAATTCCGGAATCCGCGTAAAAAGCGATCTTAGTGTATTTAAAAAAAAATTTAAATAAATAAATAAAAAGAATCCAGGACGGGTCGGGTACGGGTCGGGTACCGGCAGTTTCGGACTATTTTTCTTTCGGGTACGGGTACGGGTACGGGTAAAAAAATCTTCGGGTTCGGGTCGGGTACGGCTATTTTAAACAAACCCGACTTCGGGTTCGGGTCGGGTACGGGTTTGAAAATTCTTGATTAGTCGGGTACGGGTCGAGTACGGGTAACAAATTTCCCATACCCGACCATCTCTAACAAGTACCAAATTCCAAAAAAAATCTATTTTTATTAATATTGCTTTAATTAGTGATTAGTGAATTCGTGTATATTTGTGTTATCGTGTGAAGCGTGAAGATGAGATTGCTTATGTTGTTTCCAGTTGATGTTTGTTTGTGTGAGTTTGTGTGTGTTAGTGGGAATGTGATGAAATCGATGCGAAGTGTTGCTGTGTTTTCAATCATTTGCTCAGTGGCGTTATGTGTGCGCGGTTTAGGGCAGTTGTACAGTGGCGTTATGTGTGCGCGGTTTAGGGCAGTTGTACAGTGCATATGTGTTGGTCATTAGGTAGGCAGGGTGGCAACTCCATATCATTAACACGGATCGGCAACAGCAATTTAATTTTAATAATTACTTTGTAGTATACAAAACGAAAATCAAACAACAAAAATTTATTTCTAAGAGCTTACATGTTTGTTTATAACATGACAAATTTGTTTTATATGTTCCAATTCGGTATACGGTAAATTGGCAAACTATGAAGTGGTAAATGCGGCATGGATATTAAACAATACAATTATTTGCCAAAAATGTTACATTTCCGTTGTTGCAGAATATCTCGTCGATAGAGCTGTACCTTGGAGGTTGTATGAAGGTTTTTAAAAGTATAGATGCATTTGAATGATGCTAGGTTCCAAGAACGTTATGTTCGGATTTTGTTTCGCTTTCGTTCGGAAAAAAATATTGTTCAAAATGGATTTTTTGCGTCTAAGAAGTAGTAAATTTTGTCAATTTCTATGTTGCTGTAGATTGGTAATATTTAGAAATGGAATTGGCCCCTGTTTCTATGCAGGACACAGTATGTTTTTGATCGCCAAGAAGTTAATACTTCCTAGAGTTTTTTTTGCAAAATGAAATAGTAGGATGATAGTTTTCCCTAATTGTAGATATTCGAACTTTTTCGTCGCAAAAAGAATAGAAATCCGTCAAGTAATTGATGGTTTAATCTCGAATCACTACAACGGAGACAAGTAGTAGATCTGCAGTGTGTGCCTGGCAGATGTTCTGGATGTGTATGTAGCAACAGCCCTGTTGGTTATTATTTTCAAGACTCATGAACCTGAAATAAAATCCATTTTATGATATCGTAGCTTTTGGACAAATAGTGTTATTGAGTTATGTTTAACTCGTGTGAGTTGGGCTGACATGAGTCCACACAGACCATATTCTAATTGTTATTAGTTTAACATTTTGTCATTGTTCAGTTCGGTCGGATAAATATTTGTATATATAAACTTTTTTTTTTTTGAATAATTGGGTTGGAATCATGCAATACTCCGTAAACGAGATAACTGTATATTAATTGTGATCAGTTTGACATTTATCAAATAAACTTAGAACTCTAATCTGTTTTGTACGTATGTTTGCCTTTTCTAAAATTTGTAGGTTTTGCATGCATGGAATTTTGCTATTTTTTATTCAATAGGCAAATTGGTTCATGCAGGAGCATATCGGGCCTCAAGTAGCAACAGATCTAATCTTGATCAAACGATTGCTTCCTTTGATTGTTCTTCGTTTTATACCGACAGGCGTCGGATTGTTTAGCATGCAGAAGTGATTGGGGATGTACAGCGAATTACTAATCCGAATCCCCGTTTCCGGGAGGAATGCAGTAGGGGTCCGATACGATTGCGATGTCCGACCGCGACTCAGACGCTGCTTGCAGCTGCTGTGCCGCATAGCAATGGTTTAGGTTCGATTGTGTCACCCTCACGCCCGTGGTTTTGTGGCCGCCTTACCGGCTGGGCACCGTGGGCCTCCCATAAAGTGTTTGGCGTCCCGTTTTCCAGTACATACCAAGCACTTGGGAGGCTCCCCGCAGTCTAGCTTTATAGCCAGCACTAGCACAACGCCTCCATAACTGGCTCCTATCGGGCCCCTTGCAGGTCCAGGACTTGTGTCCTCCCTCGAAACACCTGAAACAAACGTCCGGCTGCTGGAATATGCTCAGGGGACATACTGACCAGCCAACCTTAAGTTTGGCTGTCTTCAGGGCCAGGGTTGCATCGGCCGTTGCAAGCCGGAAAGTGGCCACCTGGGTCCCCGCTGGATCCTTACGTAGGCGACTTACCTCAGTGGCCACTTCCACTCCGCACTTCTCCTTGAGGGCCTGTGCAATATCGCACCCCTCGGTGATTTCATCCAGGTTTTTGAGCTGGAGAGTCACCTCTGAGGTGAGTGCCCGAATGTGCACATCTTTCCCGAGGACCTGCTCGGCTACTGTCTTGTAGGCAGCGCCCTTGTTTTTAGCATCTTTACGGAGCTCAAGGATCATCTCGCCAGTGCGAGAACGACGGATGGTCCGCACATCCGCTCCCAGATCCTTGAGCTGGGTTTCGCCTCTCTTTTTCTTCAAGACTTCGGAGTACTTGGACCCATCCGTCTTAAGTATAAGGGCGTCACCCCTGCTTCGCGCCTTCTTTTACCTCTTTGGACGATTTTTCGCCTTCTCGTTGCGCTCGCTGCCTTTTTGGCGCTTTCTTGCTGTTCTCGGGGGCTTCCCCTGGAGACTGCTCTGCTCTTTTTGCGGCTGACCCGGAGGCACAAACAGCTGCAAACGTGCAGGTTTCCGTTTGGACCGACTTCGTCGCCCTCCCGGTCACCTCTGTTGCTTTATCCTCTGCAGCCACCGCTCTTGCCTTCAGCTCGGCGTGCTCCTTCTTCGCAGCATCGACGGAGGACCGAAGCATGTAGAGCGCCTGCTTCAGGTACTTCGTCGTGTTGGTGCGACTTTTCGCGAACTCGATTAAGGCATCGAGCTGCTCCGACAGCGCTACTACCTTCGGTAGCGTGTCTCGCTGTCTTCCGACCGCCTTTATTAACAGTGGACCAGCCACTGTGATGTCGTGCGTCGATCCGGTAGGCGTACTGCCTTTGCCTTCGCAGGCGTCCTTTACTGCATCCCTCGCCGCCTTTCTCGGCGGAGACCTCTGGATGCCTCCTCGAGCATACGGGTTTTTCAACCCATCTGCGCCCATTTATTTATTTTCACTTGAATTCATTTTTTTGTTAAATGGGTCCCCCTTCCAGCCGCTATCCTTATCCATACTGGAGTGGTCGCCTATCTGGTCCCATGGTAATCTATGCCGAAGCAGTGAGGCCATGGCTAGGGGCGGCTGCCATAGCGCCTTATGAGCAACCATGACACCCCCGACCGGCGCAAGTCAGGAAAGGACATCTGATCCCACTTCTGCCCTGTTCCCACCGGGCAATGAGTTTGGAACGTACTGGAAGGCCTGCCAGGTTTTACGGGACGGAGACCCCTGCACCGGTTGTTGTCTCGCCGTTTCAAGCCGTTGTCACACGACCTTACTAAGGGAGCCCAGAATCGGGGTACGAAAACGAAATCCGACTCTTATCATATGGCGTTGCGACCAGTTACCGTAATTGGGAACTCACTGGCATCAATCCCAATGGGCGAATTAGTGCATTTGGGTGGTGGGAGCGGCACTTTTCGCTCCGTCACACAGTGGCAGGTCTCTATACAAAAGTCGGAAAAAACCGCAAAGTCTTTTATATGATTGGAAATTACATATTATTACAATTTTGGAGTGGTGAGATCATTTCTGATGTCAGAAAATGTCGAAAATATCAATTTATGCACCTAAAGTGCCGTTAGATCTTTCTCATGATTAGGTTTTTGTTTTTGCTTCAATCTTGCTTAAAATTTTGATAGGAAAACTGCTCTTATATTCATCTCAACACCTACATTCATCTCATTGCTCTTAATTGTTCAATTTACTGTAAAATTAAACTTTTTTTTTAAGTAAAAGTAGTTTATTTTACCTCTTAATTAAGTCGAGTAGTCGGAACTTAAAAGCGATGAGAAGAGCGAAATGAAAGCGACGGGAAAAATATAGGTGCTCAGATGAATATTAGGGTGGTTCCCACACTTGTTCTTCATCGAAAAACTTTAGAATCGCATTTTTTTGTTTGGTTCTTAGGGTACTAATTTCTGAATGAGGGTGGTGCACGAATCATCATAATTCAATTTAGCTTATTTTGAAAATTTCTTAGCTTTTAGGCCGTTTGACCAACTCAAGATCTTTCTGCGACAAGTTAGCGGTCTTCTAAGGAAAATTATGAGATAGTATCGTAGTTAATTTCAACGTCATTGAAAATTTAAAATACGATATGTTTTTTTCTCATCAATTCAACTTATTCTATATTTATACATCTTGCAGTACTGAAAGCGGTTTACAAGTTTATATAAAAATACTTGAAACTTGTGGAAAATACTTCATGTATACTTCCCAGTCAATCATGTTGTTTAAATATACGAAATTGAATATTTTACAACTGGCCACCATACGTCTCTATAGTTTTATTTTCAAAATATCTCCCTATGAGCAACGATGTGCAAAACGGGACTCGAAAATCTGAAAAGTACAATAAATTTCCCATTGAATGTTGGTTATCCGATCGTTCCTAACTGTTTCACAAGATTGTACGGTAGGAATGAAATTAGAGATACATGATTTTTTAGCTTCCCTGCAATATGTTTTACCTCGATTGAGAAATTGGTTATATTTTTGGAAAGTCTTGAAAATTATACAAAAAGTACACAAATTTCCTTTCATAATGAAACTTGTTGAATCAAAATCGGATCGAAACTGAGGAAGTTTCAGGTGTTTGAAGTTGAACTAAAAATTGTGATTCCAAACATGAAAATCATCGAAATTGCCTGATATAGCAACATTCAAAGTGCGATTAAAAATTGATATCTCAACGGATTGTCATGAAACTTTGGGAAAAGGTCATTTACACTTTGAGAATCTTCGGAAAAATGCAAAACATCAAAAATATTGACATGAAAAATCGAGGTTTTTTTCCGGCTTCCGACCACTGTGCGTCATAGCTGCTTCCGGATAATGTGGCTTTTGCGAGAATTCGGCGGCCCAATGCCTGAGTCTCACCACAACCTAGACTAGCTCTCGCTGATGGTCCGGGACTGCTTGCTTGCAGTGAGCACTTCCGTGGCCTACGGTAATCGCCAAATATTGACCCGTGGTGGCATACAGCTCTGTTTTCTGTCAGAATGGTCGCTTTTATGGCATTTGCCATTAGCTTTTTTACCACAAGCCTGGTGCCATTGCACAGTCGAGATTGATTGATATTCCGCAACATTATAATTACCGATCCAATCTTCAACCGCAAATTGTAAGGAGATAGGCTGGGTAATTCTAGTGAATTCAAAAGTTCGGTAGGATAACTCACAACGTCGTCTTGGTTAGAGACAGAATCCACCGATTTTTAGGAAAGTAGTTGGCCGTTAATTTTACCTTGAATTATGATGTTCAACTTATCTACATCTTTATTTTTGGCGGCCAAAATCGCACGTTCGCTTAACCAGAGATGGTTTTCATAATTTTGTGCGATTTTCGAGAACATTTTTTCGATGAGTTCAGCCTTAGAATTTGTCAGCTGGAAAAAATCCGTGGGGAATGTTAAACAGCCGGTTTAAATGTCGACATAGATTTTTCTATTCCCTGTATCTAACAACTGTTTCGAAAACATTACAATTGATTGGTCGTTTTATAATGCAACACGCATGTTTAACTGCGAGGCGCGAAGGTACATACATACGGAAATGAAATGGTAAGTTGGTACATAGGTAATAACGAGATACACGAAACTTCGAAATTTTTGCTTTAGTGACATTAACACTTCATCTGTTTTTTGAAGCAGACCTGTCGCTTCAGCACTGTGCAATTGAAACTTTGCAACATTATTGTTTTCAATTCAACATTTAACAACTAATTGTGAATCCAGAGATTTGAAGGGATTGCTATAGTGCTTATTTAATGAAATATAAACAAAAATCAATGTTTTTTGAGGAGCAAAAACTACACGTTCATTTTACCGGCTAACATAATCATTGCAGCATGAGCAAATATGATCTAAGTCAGTGTGCATTTTAGAGAAAATTGAACAGATTGATTAGATCCGAGCGATGGAAAATCAAATCATCGCATTTGTAGTGTTATTCTTGTTTTATCTTTTCGTTAAACTGAATCGAAGCCACGTTGGGAGTATAGTATTCACATGCATTTCGAGTTTGTTTTTGCAGTAGTGCTACCACGCTATAGCTCTTTTGCACTAAATTTATTCGTTTTTGGCTTCCGTGCTACATCAAAACTACACTTTTTTCTACCGCTGTAAAATGTGTAGTAGGCAGCGAAAACGAATTTCACATTGTATGTGAATCATTCACCTGTTAACTCAACAACGATGCCTCGACAACGACGCTACAACAGCATGCCTACCATAACCAGATTACTATGATTAATCTGATGACTTTGTTTTTTTTTTGTTCATCTATAATTTATTTGACACGGCACAAATACAATTTAATGTTTAACGGCGCCAATTATATCTGGTAGCTTACTTTCTAAAGTATCTTAATAACTAAAAGCAAATTTTTTATCCTCGCTGCCGACTACGAGCTGAAACTAAATGTAACTTAAAGCTATAATATTTTGCATTAAAAGCACTGGTTTACTGTATGATGGTTTTCATTGCCATAGGTAAGCACACGTTCCGCTGCTGGGCCAAGATATTACGGACTGGCATATTGGGTTGTCTCCCTCGGGCCTTGAGAGTATCGTGCGGGACTGATTGCTGTTTCCGGATCCGGGGTCTTAACGTGTTCTTGTCGTTAGGCTGGATGCAGGCGGAAGGGGGTAGGACTAAACTGGGGCGTGGATGGATTTCAGGAAAACGTATATAGGTCACGGATAGGTCACGGCTCGCCAAGACATCACGAACAGGAACAGCCGACTGCCTACCTTCGGCCTGCAGGGAAGCTATTAATTTAGATCTGGCGTCACGGTGTACAGGGCATGACCAAACAACGTGCTCTATGTCGTGATAACCTTCACCACAGGCACAGATACCACTTTCCCCGAGCCCAACACGACGGAGATGCGCGTCAAATCTATAGTGATTGGACATAAGCCGGGACATCACGCAAATGAAATCCCGACCTACATCCAACCCCTTGAACCACGGGTTCGTCGACACCTTGGGGATTATGGAATGTAACCACCTTCCCAGTTCCCCTCTGGTCCAAGCATTTTGCCAACTGATGATCGTATTCTGACGTACAAATGAAAAAATTCATTAAAGGCAATTGGTCTTTCATAAATTCAACCGTTTGTTGCGCCCACCTTAGCCAAAGAGTCCGCTTTCTCATTGCCCGGTATCGAGCAGTGAGAAGGGACCCACGCTAAGGTAATCTGAGTAGATTTTTCGGATAAAGCACTCAGATGTTCCCGTATTTTCCCCAGGAAATACGGAGAGTGCTTAACATCTTTCATCGATCGGAGAGCCTCAATGGAACTGAGACTGTCCGTAAAGATGAAATAATGGTCCTTGGGCATTTTTTCGATAATCCCTAGGGTGTACTGAATTGCAGCTAATTCTGCGACGTAAACAGAAGCAGGATTATCGAGTTTATGGGAGACGGTTAAATTGTTATTGAAAATACCGAAGCCAGTGGACCCATCAAGAAGTGATCCGTCAGTGTAGAACATATTGTCGCAGTTGATGTTTCGATATTTATTGGAAAAAATTTTGGGGATCTGCTGCACGCGTAAATGATCCGGGATTCCACGAGTTTCTTCTATCATGGATGTATCGAAAAACACAGTAGAAACAGAAGTATTTGATAAGTCGACACGATTTGGAATATTCGAAGAAGGGTTAATATTTTGTGACATGTGATTGAAATACAATGTCATAAAACGGGTTTGAGAATTAAGTTCGATTAACCTTTCAAAATTTTCAATCACAGGACGGTTCAAGACCTCACATTTGATAAGAATGCGAGAAGACAGGCTCCAGAAGCGGTTTTTCAATGGTAGTACTCCAGCTAAGACCTCCAAACTCATCGTATGGGTCGACTGCATGCAACCCAAGGCGATACGCAAACAACGATATTGTATTCGCTCCAGTTTGATCAAATGTGTGTTTGCTGCGGAGCGGAAGCAGAAACACCCGTACTCAATGACAGACAATATCGTTGTTTGGTGAAGCCTTATAAGGTCTCCTGGGTGGGCTCCCCACCATTGTCCGGTTATTGTACGAAGAAAATTCACTCTTTGTTGACATTTTTTCATCAGATACCTAACGTGACAACCCCAGGTGCCTTTAGAGTCGAACCAGACACCAAGATATTTTTGTACCAAAACCTGAGAAATCGTTTTACCCATTAATTGTGTTTGAAGCTGAGCAGGTTCATGCTTCCTAGAAAAAAACTACTATCTCAGTCTTCTCCGGAGAGAATTCGATACCTAGCTGTAAAGCCCAAGCAGACAAATTGTCCAAGGTATCTTGCAATGGTCCTTGCAAATCGGCAGCTTTGGCTCCTGTAACAGAGATTACACTGTCGTCTGCAAGTTGTTTTATCGTGCATGAATTTGCCAGACATTCGTCGATGTCATTTACATAAAAGTTGTAAAGAAGGGGGCTTAAACCTGAGCCCTGGGGAAGACCCATGTAGCTAATGCGAAAAGTTGCCAAATCGCCGTGCGTAAAATGCATGTGCTTTTCGGACAGCAAATTGTGCAAAAAATTGTTCAAAATTGGAGAAAATCCTTGTCGGTGAAGTTTACCCGAAAGAATGTCAATAGAAACGGAATCAAAAGCCCCCTTAATGTCCAAGAACGCAGACGCCATTTGTTCTTTGCGAGCATACGCCAGCTGAATATCTGTTGAAAGCAACGCAAGACAATGCGGGGGCCTAGTGTGGTTGGTAACGTCTCCGCCAACCACGCTCGACGCCTGGGTTCGAATCCCACCGCCGACATTAGGTGTCGATGGTTGTGAGGTGGCGTGATCCACTCACAACCAACCCAACTGGTCTAGATTCAATCCTAGCCGACACCGGGAGATTTTCTGAGGCGAAAAATCTCTAGGATCACGCCTTCCATCGCATGAGGAAGTAGAGCCGTTGGCGCCGGTCCGTTAATAAACGGGTCGTGAGTTAGGGACCTGGGTGTGGAGTCGCCTCCCTGGGCGTCGGTGATTGGCCACAACAGAGGCGGAACTAGACCGACGGAAAATAAGCGAGAAAATAAAACGCAAGACAATCATTCGCCCCTTTGGCACGGCGGAAGCCAAATTGAGTAATCTGATAGTAGACCATTTGATTCGACCCAGTGGTCTAAACGACGGAGTATCATTTTTTCCATCAATTTACGGATACAGGATAGCATTGCAATCGGCCTATAAGAGTTGTGATCAGAAGCTGGTTTCCCTGGTTTTTGGATGGCGATCACCTTCACTTGCCTCCAATCCTGCGGTACAATGTTTTGCTCCAGGAACTTATTGAACAAGTTCAGGAACTTATTTAACAAGTTGCCGGGTAGATTCTTCAACAAGTTGAATTTGATTCTATCTAATCCAGGTGCGTTATTGTTACAGGACAGGAGGGCAACTGAAAATTCTGCCATCGTAAAAGGTGAATCTATCGCGTCGTGACCCGGAGACGTATCGCGAACAAAGTTTTGCGCAGGAACAGAGTCCGGACATACTTTCCTGGCAAAATCAAATATCCACCGACTTGAAGACTCCTCGCTTTCGTTGACCGTTACGCGATTCCGCATTCTTCGGGCTGTGTTCCAAAGAGTGCTCATCGATGTCGATTTCAGGAAAACGTATATAAGGGACATGTAGGATAGGTCACGGCTCGCCAAGACATCACGAACAGGAACAGCCGACTGCCTACCTTCGGCCTGCAGAGAAGCTATTAATTTAGACCTGTTGTCACGGTGTACAGGGCATGACCAAACAACGTGCTCTATGTCGTGATAACCTTCACCACAGGCACAGATACCACTTTCCCCGAGCCCAACACGACGGAGATGCGCGTCAAATCTATAGTGATTGGACATAGGCCGGGACATCACGCAAATGAAATCCCGACCTACATCCAACCCCTTGAATCACGGGTTCGTCGACACCTTGGGGATTATGGAATGTAACCACCTTCCCAGTTCCCCTCTGGTCCAAACATTTTGCCAACTGATGATCGTACTCTGACGTACAAATGAAAAAATTCATTAAAGGCAATTGGTCTTTCATAAATTCCACCGTTTGTTGCGCCCACCTTAGCCAAAGAGTCCGCTTTCTCATTGCCCGGTATCGAGCAGTGAGAAGGGACCCACGCTAAGGTAATCTGATACGATTTTTCGGATAAAGCACTCAGATGATCCCGTATTTTCCCCAGGAAATACGGAGAGTGCTTAACATCTTTCATCGATCGGAGAGCCTCAATGGAACTGAGACTGTCCGTAAAGATGAAATAATGGTCCGTGGGCATTTTTTCGATAATCCCTAGGGTGTACTTAATTGCAGCCAATTCTGCGACGTAAACAGAAGCAGGATTATCGAGCTTGTAGGAGGCGGTAAAATTATTGTTGAAGATACCGAAGCCAGTGGACCTATATTGGCTTGTAATTGGAGGATGTTCTCCAGAGACCGGAAGACGCGAATTTGGATTTCAAAATGAAGTATGGAGTTGATTCCTGGCTTCTGAGTATCATCTCGGTTACTGAAAAACTTGCATTGGGTAATGTTTGTCCCCTTTTAGACTGGTTTCCAGAAACCGGAAGCTACTGTCTAGTAATTTAAAATGGCGTCTGAAGATGATTTCTGGCCTCCTGGTATCATACCGCTACCCCAAATCGTATTGGATGATATTTGTCACTTTAGGCTGTTGAGCGGAAACTGTCGCCATCTTTGCCATCGAATACCCAGATTAGGTAGTTCGGCAATTTTATGATTTTATGATTATCAGGCAACCAGAAGTGGTCATCTGAATTAAAAATGGGGTTTGAGGTCGGATTTCGGCCACTGGGTATAATCCAGGTTTCAAGAACTAATATTGATTGGTATTTGTCCATTCATTGGAACCCCTCAGAAACGATCAGCAATATCAACTGCGTTAAAGAATTTTATTTACACTGATAAGATCATTCAAATTAAAAACAATATCGCATCATATATTTGGAAGAATTTAATGTTATTTTCATGTTCTGTGTTAATATATGTTCATATGTGTGTGAATGTTATATTTTAAATGTTCGGTATAGTTGTCCTAATGAAATTATGACGGTGTATTTTTCAAGTATTGGTGCAAATCTATTTCAACAAATAAAAAAATAAGTTCGAATGAGAAAGGCTGGGTCTTACCGCTAGGTGGATTAATTTAGGTTTTTCAAAAATTTCAAGTTGTTAACTTCGGTTAGAATGAATTAATTAGTTCACAAGGGAAACTCCAGTTCTCTAACTGTTTTCACCTCGTGATTTTTGTGTCATAAGAATTACTTGGGTATGGGCTATGCCAAGTAATTTTGATCTCATCAACGCACAATAGGGCGACTCCATGCAAAGGCTGGCCAAGCAAAAAAAGTCGATAAATGCGACAAAAACTTAGTATTTGCATAATTTTGGGGCGCTGAACACGAATTTGGCATCCGTTTTTTGTTTGGGGCCGTCCATAGAACACGAAATCCAACTTTTAATATTTTTTTGCACTTTTTTCCTTTTTTATAGAAATATATGATTTGGCCACAAGTAGTGCCACCGGGCGTCCTCCCCATTGAAGAAAAAAATAAGTTATTCATGGACGACCCCTCGAACTAAACTAAGCAGTTTTGCGCTACAGCGGACGGTATGCATTTGAAAGCTTACGTTTTTACCTAAATTTTGAATGTTGTCACAACCGTAGCAAACTGCGGCAACTAAACTTTTAAGCTACTTTTTTATAAAAAAAATCACGTTTATTTTAGTGTCAGGCGTGCTACAACCAAATTGTACAATATCTAATGAAAAGGGTTTGTTTTGCACAATATTTACAACAACTTTTCCTTTGACGTCAAAAAAATCCAAGCTATCATTGAAGTTTCAAAGTAATGTACTTTTTATCAAAAAAAAAGTCAAAAACGTCAGTTCGCCAAGTTTTGTAAAGTCATAAAAAATTCAGATTTCATGATATTGCGCCCAAATTTTGGATTTGGACACTTGAATGCTATAGCAATAAAGGAAAAATATTATGAAACAGCTAACGAAAAAAAATTTTTTTAGCTGATGGCCAGCAATTCTCCACTGTGCAACGGTTTGATCGTTGGTGAGACCTTTTAAGACAACCTTGAACGGCTTGGCGTTCTTGGTATCGTAGGTAAAAAAATTGTACATCTTGGCAGTTATATACTGAACAAGACGATCACGACCCTTTATAGAGTCGGCTAATAAGCGGCAATCGCCTCTACGGCCATTTTGATAGGTAACTTTAACGTCATAAGCAAACGTTGAAAGTTCCCTTTTGGAAATTTAAATTCAGAAGATATAGTTACCACAATAGGTGGAACTTTCTTCTTTTTAAAATAATTTACATTTTGAGAAGTTTCATTAGTAATAACTTCCATATCGCCGGCTTTTTGCTCAGACAAAATATCAAATACGTTTTCGCTGCAGACACTCGAATCGTGCTCTCTCTTTCTCCTCGTAGTGATGCTTGGTTTCTGTTTTCGCCCTGTCATTTCAGATGATATGAAGGTTTTACTGAAGACCGTTGAAGGCGGCACTGGGCTAATTTGTTTTATGTTTATTAATGTAACCAGTACATATTTACATATATGTATACATTTGATGAAATAAATAAATAAATCAATAAATATATATTTTTGTTTGCTTCAGGACACTAGGCTCGGTCGCATGCGTAATTCCGGAGAAACAACAAGTTCATCATTCAATTCGGAATGCTTTAGATAGTCATGATATCGTTGAAATCGAAGCTGCCATCTATGCTAGCGTGCAATTCGCTGCGCAGTCAAAGTGAGTATATGTAATATTTTTATTACTCAGTCTTATGTTATACTAGACAAAAAGAATCAAGTCAGTCTTATGTTATACTATTCAAAAAGAATCAAGGAATCAAGGTCCGGGAACCTGGAAGGTCATAAAATTTTACCGAGAAAATCACTCTAATCCTCCCGACACCATACCTGGACGATATTTGCCATGTGGACCGATGCATCGTCCTATTACAGCACGTAATGAACCATCCCACTTCTTTCTTTTTTTCAAAATAGGGTAGGGACGGCTTAAGCAGTAGCGCCTATTTTAATCAGTCAAAGAAAACAGGCCTCAAACTCCTGAATTCGGATCAATATCGACAATTTCAATGATGGAAACAAAAACATTGTTTGTCTAGCTGTCTTACGAATATAAGAAATACCGTTATGAATTGCAATTTATGCTATCGACTGAGGGATTTTATCACCCCCTGAAATACCGTTAATCACAAAGCAATCTGTGAATAATTACCAATTGGAACAAATCGACCTATGTTGCAGCCATTCAGGAGCCACTTCGGGTGCTGAAATAAAACGCCTGCAAAACATATGAAAACTGCTTAATATAGGTTCGGGGTGATTGGAATAATGTCCCTCGATTGGTAACTTCAATTGATTATTGTTAAAGTTTGCAAACTTAGTTTTACAATCTGAAAACATGTTCTGACAGAGAAAAAAAGAAAGAACAGATTGATATACTACTGTTTGAATTTCGCCCAACACATTTCGAGTATTCCGTCTCAATTCACAGGCGGTTTCCAAAGCTGCTTAGAATATGTTCCCTACTCTATATGCCATAAAAAGTATCGGCTCCATTATCGTCAGGTTTTACCTTTTATCGTCCGGTGGGTTTGTGAAGTCATTAAGAACTAATCTTTTGCCAAAAGATGCTCTGCGTTATGAAGATCCATCATGCAAGAAATGTCTGCTCTCCATTCGCTTCTCTGCTAGCGTTGCGAAAGAAAGCATTCGAAAAAAAGTCCGTATTTTTTTCTCGCTCGAACAAACAATACTGTTTGGTGTGGACGCAGTACGCGTCGCTCGTGCTTTCGATATCGGTGCTGATAGACAATAGACGACCAGCAGCCTGAGCAAATCCCCGCGACGCCGGGCGCTGACTACCCCTTGCGGCACAGAAGACTTTATGCACTGTGTCCAGACTGTACGCGTGCCACTGTTATTTTCGGTACCGACGCATAATATTTTTTTCTAAATTTTTTATCACCAATTTGGTTAATTTGTGAGTTCGAAATCCAATTTGTGGTTAAGTGGTTTCCGAGAAATTTTCGAAAAACTGAGTCAAGCCTTCTTGAAACATGATTTTGCTTCAAATGTATCGGACAACGATGATTAATACATCAATCGAAAGCTCTTAAATTGTGGTTCACGAAAATGTAATTTTAAGGTCATAATTACTAGTGTTTGTACGTATATTTGTGTTTTATTGTTCACGTAGTTCTACGTTTTGTTTATTTGTTGTTGACGCTGCTGGCCGCTAGTGGCGTTGGCTGTTTGCGATGTATGTCACTGCTATACTCAGAGCCGGATTTAAGGGGAGGGCCGGGGCCCTGGCCCCGGGCCCCACATTTTATGGGGCCCCCACAAATCGAGAAAAAGGGTTTTTCTCTATCAAAAATGAGATTCAAATTTCGATTTTCAGCAAGAAAATTTGAACAGACCATTTCAAACTGAAACTTTCCTTCAGTGTTATTTTTTAGCGAGCGCCAATATCACAACTACCTCCATAAGAGTTCACCTCGGATTCTCTTTGAATGACACATACTAACACACCATTTGAATCGAACCAGCGCGCATGAAAGGTAAAGCAGAGAAAGAAAATAACCCACAAGTTTTTTTTAATGCATTGCTGTTGCTCACTTGTCCGAATCAGGGATACCAGATGTGCTTTGCAAAATGCAGATTTTCAGAGTCCGTGTGCAGACTTTACAGAACTGCTAAAGTAGGGCCGGATTTAAGGGGGGTCCCACATTTTGAGGCCACCACAAATCAAGAAAAAATATACTTGTCTTAATTAATAATGGATTTTGAAAGTCTGACCCCCAATAATTAAACTCGCTTTCTATACGTAGTTTCAGGGTCTACTGAATATTTCCTTTGAATTACATTTGATGAATTTGAATTGTAATAGCAAACTTGCGAAATGCATGCTAAACTAAAATTGCATTGCGTATTTATTTGAGTCTAATGGTTTCGAACGCAACTGGGGGAGCCGTCTTTTCGCAAAGATAAAACTAATTAAAAATAGGTTGCGTATGAAAAAAGCAAGGCTGTCAAATTTGGCGTTGTGAATTTGCGAATTGAGTGTTGGTTATATAATTGATAATTTTTCAGCGAAGACACCTTATAAAATGATGTTCTGGAAATTTCTGACAAACTTTTGTTAAGTTTTTTAAGATGAATAAAGTTTATTCTGGGGCTCCCACAATCGTAAATCCGGCTCTGCTACTGGTTCTGAAAAAACATTTCGTCGAATTTGGATTGCTTTCCTTTGAAAGTACATTTTCGTTACCGGTATCCTTTTTACCAACAAATTTACCCACATTCATTTTGCGCCTGGTTGGCTACCTGAAATAACAAGTGTGCTGTCTTAGTTCCCCGAATCTCGATATTTACCATATTCCCCACACGCACGCCCAGTATAGCAGTGACAAACATCGCAAACAGCCAACGCCACTAGCGGCCAGCAGCGTTAACAATAAATAAACAAAACGTAGAACTACGTGAACAATAAAACACAAATATTCGTACGAACACTAGTAATTATGACCTTAAAATTACATTTTTGTGAACCACAAATTAAGGGCTTTCCTAATGCCTTTTTATTGGACAACGAGAGTCAACTGACAGTCCCGCCACTTACATGTTCCAGGACGCCAAGCTGTCGCAACCCGGATTCATTGGTTCAACTTTACTACCAAAATTCCTGCGGCATGAATTCTATCATCGACGACTATGTGCTCGCATTTTCAGAAGGATGTTACGACTTCATAACACTAACAGAAACTTGGCTGGACGATCGTACCTCGTTTTCTTATTTGTTTGGGGACGAGTACGAGGGTTTCCGCTGCGACAGGAGCTCACTCAACAGCGTGAAAAAGATCGGTGGAGGAGTACTTATCGCTGTTCGCCGCCGCCTGAAAGCTTATCAGTGATCCCTCATGGAATACACTGGAACAGATTTGGGTGTCTGTCCAGATGGCCGATAGAAAATTATTCATCTGCGTTGTTTATTTTCCACCGGACCGCACCCGCGATAAGCAACTGATCGATGCTCATCTGCAGTCAGTTTATTCGATAACCGCTAAGGCTAAACCGTGCGACGAAATCATAATAGTTGGAGATTTCAACCTGCCCAGTCTGTTCTGGCGCCACTCTCGCGACGGCTATTACTACCCCGACCCGTCTCAGTCCACTTTTCATGATTGTGCACTGAATCTTCTTGACGGTTACGACGCCGCGGGCTTTCAGCAAATCAATAGTAATCCCAACGAAAACGGACGTTGCCTCGACCTTTGCTTCGTCAGTACATGCGACACGGCCCCTGTGATGGCATACGTCCCCGACCCTCTTGTTAAAATTGTACCTCACCACCCGGCTCTTGTCCTGTCTCTCGACAAATGAGCTAGAACCGATTACCCGACTACATCCAACTCGATCCGATTCAATTTTCGCCGCGCTAACTATGACGGTTTATTGAGCGCACTACTGAACGTAAATTGGATTAATATTTTGAATCCTACCGACATCGATTTGGCCGTCAGCGATTTTTCTTTTGTCTGCTACGGACTGATGGAACGTTTCGTTCCCAAAGTACGTAACCGGAGAAATGTTCCCTGGCAAACACCTGCGCTACGTCGTCTGAAAACTAAGAAAAACGCCGCATTGAGAAAATTTTCAGCAAGTGGTACGCTTTGTTTACGCGAGCACTATCGTCAGATAAATTACGAATATAAAAGATTACGGCGACGTTGCTACTCTAACTATAGACGGCACATGGAGAGTAAACTGAAGACGGATCCTAAAAAGTTCTGGAATTTCGTTAACTTGCAGCGGAAGCAATCAGGGTTGCCTTCCTCTATGGAGCTAGCTGGTGAGAAAGCTGATAGTTCCACTGGAATATGCCGGCTGTTTGCCAGAAAATTCTCGAGCGTTTTCAACAATGAAGTTCTTTCTGATAATCAAGTTCTTGAAGCCGCAAACAACGTTCTCCCTACCGGACATTCTATGGCCTCGATTACCATCGATGACGACATGATTCTTGCCGCCGCTACTAAACTGAAACACTCTTGCTCTCCTGGTCCGGACGGTATCCCAGCCACATTGTTGAAAAGTGTATCTCTGGTTTAACTTTACCATTGAGCTTTTTGTTCCGCCTGTCACTGTCCACAGGAAGATTTCCAATTGCCTGGAAACATGCATATGTGCTCCCGGTCCATAAAAAGGGTGATCGCACGAAAATTGATAACTACCGTGGAATATCTGCCCTGTGTGCTACATCGAAACTTTTCGAGTTAATCGTACTGCAACCTATCTACTCGCAATGCCAGAATATTATTGCCGACGAACAACATGGGTTTCTTCCGAAACGCTCCTGTACAACGAATTTACTCTGCCTAACAAGTTTCGTAATCGACAGCTTTATTGAACGATCTCAAACGGACACAATCTATACGGACCTTTCTGCCGCTTTCGACAAAATAAACCATCGCATTGCTGTCGCTAAACTCGACGGTTATGGCTTCAGCGGCAACTTGCTGTGCTGGCTTGAGTCATATCTAGTAGGGCGTACTCTGAGTGTAAAAATTGACAGTGAAATTTCTGAATCATTTTCCGCTACTTCCGGGATTGCACAAGGTAGTCATCTTGGCCCATTAGTGTTTTTGCTGTACTTCAACGACGTGCACTACTCCGTTAAATGTCCTCGTCTTGCATTTGCTGATCATTTGAAATTATTCAATAAAATCAAACATGCTGCCGACGCCGCTTTTCTTCAGCAACAACTTAATATATTCGCCCATTGGTGCGAGCTGAATCGCATGGTACTAAACCCAACTAAGTGCTCTATGATAACTTTCTCCAGGAAACACCGAGCAATACATGTCGACTATACTCTAAACGGCTCCCCTATTAAGAGGGTCGAATTCATCAAAGATCTCGGCGTACTTCTGGACGAAAAACTCACCTTCAAACAGCACATATCGTACATCGTAGCGAAAGCCTACAGACAACTGGGCCTCATTTTCCGAATGACACGTGATTTCAAAAGTATTCATTGCTTAGTACACTCTACTGTTCGCTTGAGCGGTCTTCACTGGAGTACTGTTCTACAGTTTGGATCCCTCACTACAGCAATGCCATCCATCGAATCGAAGCCATTCAACGGCGGTTTGTACGATACGCTCTTCGAATGCTTCCTTGGCAGCAGCCCATGCGTGACACCAGATACGAGGACCGGTGCCAGCTCCTCCAGATCGATACTCTTCAATTACGCCGAGAAACAGCTCGCGCTATGCTAATTTCTGATATCCTGACATCACGGATCTACTGCCCTATCATCCTCCGTCAAATCAACCTGAACGCTCCTACTGGAACCCTACGAAGGACTCCAGCCTTGCACTTACCCTTTCGTCGAACCAACTACAGCTCAAATAGTGCCATCTTGGGTATCCAGCGTGCTTTCAACAGAGTGTCACTAGTTTTTGATTTTCATTTATCTTATAGAGTCTTACGATCGAAATTTTTGTCTTTGTTCCGAAGACTGTTTTATTAGAAGCCATTAGGACAAGTTATTTCATATCTGTTGGTCAAAATGTGAAAATCACAAAACTTCATTATCTTAGAAACTACAAAACCGATTTGAACAAAATTGGTATCAAAAGAACGGGCTTGTTTTTTAAACCATTTGTGAAATAATTTTATAATGATTGGACATGAAGTTCAAAAGTTATGCAAAGAAACGTGTTTCAAACACTGTTTAAACTCACTTACTTTTCTTAGCGATGGCTGGACCGATTTTCACAAAATAAGTGTCATATGGAAGGTCTTGTTGCCCCATAGGACCCTATTGAATTTTATTGTTATTGGACTTTAACTTTGTCTGTTATGTATAATAATGTGAAATCAGGCTATGACAAGAAACATGTTTCAAAGACTGTTTGAACTCACCCACTTTTCTCAGAGATGGATTGACCGATTTTCACAAAATAAGTTGCAATAGAAAGGTCTAGTTGCCTGATAAAACCCTATAGAATTTTATTATAATGGGACTGTAACTTTGTTATGTATCAAAATGTAGAAGTTATGAAACTCCATTATCTCAGAAACTACACAACCGATTTGAACAAAATAGGTATCAAATGAACGGGCTGTCTTTAAAACCCCTAAATAACGAATTTCATGATGATTGAACATGTAGTTCGAAAGTTATGAAAAGAAACGTGTTCAGAAAACTTTAAAAAATTCACTCGTTTTGCTAAAGATGGCATCACTGATTTCAACAATCTTAGTTTTAAATTAAAGGTTTAGTTGCTTTATTGGTATCCATTTAATTTGATAATAACACAGGTTGACAAAATCGAAAAAATGCTGCTCGAAAGCTCATAATAGTTGCCCTAGAAAGAAAAGAATTCACAGGAAAAGCTATAATTTTTCATTTTTTCTTAGTTTGACCTTCGGAGCAACACCAGTGTAATCGGACTTTTATTTTATCCATTATGTGTTAAATTGCAAAAATATTGAAAATCTCTTCTTTCAAAGATTACACGACTTATTTAAAGAAAACAGGAGTCGCAAATTCGGATTTCAAAATGAAGTATAAAGTTGATTCCTGGTCTCTGAGCATCATCCCGGGTACTGAAAGACTCACATTGCGTAATGTTTGTCTCTTTTAGACTGGTAGAATCCGGAAGCTACTGTCTAGAAATTTAAAATCGCGTCTAAAGATGATTTCTGGCCTTAGGGTATCATACCGCTTCCCCAAATCGTATTGGATGATATTTGTCACTTTAGGTTGTTGATCGGAAACTGTCGCCATCTTTGCCATAGAAATACCCAGATTAGGCAGTTCGGCAATTTTACGATGGATTTTATGATTTTATGATTATCAGACAACCAGAAGTGGTCATCTGGATTGAAAATTGGGTTTTAGGTCGGATTCTGGCCACTGGGTATAATCCAGGTTTCAAGAACCCATATTGATTGGTAGTTGGCCATTCATTGGATGCCTCTCAGAAACGATTGAAACGAGTTTGAGAGCGTTTCATGACGAACATCCGTCTAAAAAAATAGTAGTGGAAAGTAGGTCGCCTGTGGTCAGGCAACCCACGATACAGTGCTCGAATTAGCATACTAAAAGTATGAGTAGGGAGTTACGGGCGAAACTATTATCGATGAGGTCATTTAGGGGGAGTGAGTGATTGAAGAAAATTGATGATAGGAAGATTATTATCAAGAAATCGGAACCTAGAGTTAGAAATTTTAGAACTAAGAATAACAGTAATATAAAAAGGAAGGAAAAGAAGAATTCTACACTGACGCAAATACGCTTAATAATTTCATAAGTTTCGAATTATAAACGTGCACATCGTTGATTTCATAAATCATTTATGTATTACATCCGCTGAAGTATGAATTTCCTAGCAATGACATACGGATTCCATAGACATGACTTATGATTTCATATATGCAATTATTGTGAAAATTTCATAATCTTTTCTTGTGAAACTTATGATTCAAAATGGCAGACCAAGACCGCATCAACAAAACGGATGGTACGAATTGGAAGAAAATCGTAAGTGCTTGTCATAATTTTCCATTGCTTCGAGTTGTAGGTGACAAATTTCGTTCTTAAGTTTTCAGGAAGCATGTTGCAAAACCAAGACGGCAAGCTGTCTAACAGGAATTCTAATACAGGCTAAATGCTAGATGTTGCAAAAATGAATACACCGTATTACCACTCTAAGGGCAACTTTCATTAAATTCGGTCACCATCTTGTGTGAATGTAATTATAAATTATTATAAAGATAATAATAATTGAAAATTTTATTTCAAACCGAACATTATTGGTCGATTTATGAATCAGTAATATGCTTTATATAAGATTAACAGTTTTATGTGATTCATACATTCATTAACGTATAGCAAGCATAACTCATGTTGATCAATTTCATAAGTGTAAGTTATGAAAATCGTTATTACCGAATCGCAATTTTCCCCTCTGAGTCATCCGTAAAACTTATGATTTTAATAGGAGATACTTGTGGCGCAGAATCATAAGTTATTCTTATGCAATTCAATAGCCATTTTGTCTCCGTGTAGGCTTGGACAGCCTAAGAGGAAAAAGCGTTGTTCTTTCCCATTTAGACCGCCGAGTTAGAAAGATCATATTAAAAAACCGAATCGTTCGAAACCGTTCATTTGTAGCAAACAAACGGGAATTATCAATCGTGATAATTAAGTAAAAATTGAGTTGAAGTAGAAAATTTCGGATTGTAATTTTAAATTTTATTTTTCCAGAGTTTGTTATCAGGTGAAAATAGTTAATTTATTAAAGTCGTGAGTCGAGTGACAATAGTGAAATTTTAACGAGTGAGTTTGTCCGTTTTGCTGTCGAGAATTTATATTTAAATTGATTCAATTGTGGCTAGGGTATAGAAAAAATAAGAAGTGAGTCGTGAAATAAGAACAAAGATATCTGACAAAGCAGGTAATGCAGTTTTTTTTATTTGAAGTACTTGGTGTGTCAATGGGGTATTTTCGGTTCGATAGGAGCCACGTGGTGGCTTCCCGCTGTTGGGAATCCAGTTCTGGATCGCATCCATTCTAATTGCAGCCGCAGACATCCCGGCATTGAAAATTGGCTCGGCCGCACTACCGCCGGCAAGCTATCGGATCGGTGGACCTGGGTGATCCCCTAAGTGTGCCTATCGCCTCGAGGTTGCGTACCTCTATAGGTGCATTTGGAGAGCGTTGGTCATCGTGCAGCATCTCGGCATCGCGAGCACCACTTGCCATTACAGTGGTTGTAACACACCGCGAGCGTGTCTATCTGGGGAAAAAATTCCCAACGCCAATGAGATCCCCCCGACTCATCTAAACTGAAGGAAGCCTTCCGAAGGTCCCGATCCTCGAACGGACGACGCCGTTTGTCTCCGCCTGTCGTCGGTCCGTCAGCAGGGTCAGCCATCGCCCTCCTAGCAGCGTCGCTCGAAACCGCATCGGCGCCAACGCCGAGCAACTATTCGGCAGCCAGCACTCAGTTTCTGCCTACCTGGCCGCACCAGCATCACTCGACGGCCGTCGCAAACCACCGCTGGGGTGGTTAGAACACCACTCTGAAGAGAAAACCCGTGAGTACAATACCCCAGCCACAAACACACACCGGAAAACCTGTAACAACGTAGTAGGGAACGAGATTGTCAAGTAGGGGGAAAACAGAGTTGCTAGGAAAAACTCACGCAGTAGATGAAACAGTGACGTCACACAAAGGGCACTAAGAAACAACCAGACCGATCGTTCCTGTTGGCTAGCGAATACGCTCCGGGAGATCAGCTGATTGTTCCTTAGAGGGACCAGAAAGATAGGAGAAAAAGGGGGTTAGGAGAGTAAGAAAACACAAAATCACATAAATTCCCAAATTTTGGAAAAAGTTACAAAACCATTTTTTGTTGTCTTCAACGTTCGAACTTGGTTGCTACCAGGGTTCACGTAATTAAAAGGGAAATAAAAAATAGAATTTGGGAAGGAATTTAATTAGGAGTGTTTATACGTTTAGGAAGTTGAAAGAAATCTGGTTTTGGGAAGGACTTGGGAAATTGGAGTTGGAGGAAAACACCTGAGGGTGGATCCTGCGGTAAGGCTGGGGAATAAAAGCTAGCCAGGGCTGAAATTCTGACGACTTGTCGTCTGGCGCATAAGTCGGGTATTTAGTGGTCTTACCGGGATCCTCCTTACATTGGCGCCCAACATTCAAGAACTCAACCCTTTCACGGAATTGGAAATTTGAAAGTTATCGATAATAGTTTCACCCTGATTTGGTCGCGGTTATTTTTAGGGTTATTGATTAGTGATAGTTTAGGAATATTTAGGCATAGGGGTAATTCGAGCACTTTAGGTTAGTCTTTGTTTCATTATTTCGAAATTTCAAGAATATTTGGTGATGGGTTTTTCATGAGTTTAGGGAGGTTTAATGGGTATTGGTAAACATTTATTTGGAATATTTTCTTGTGGTATTATAAATTTGCGATTCCAAAAATAACGTTGACGACCAATTATCTGAAAAGAGAAAAGAAGCGAATTAGAAAAATGGCATACTACGGAGGCGGCACACCGCTGATAAATTCCTACGATTTGAGCGAGGATGAATTAAATTATGAACTAACGATACGAGACAAGCTATACAACGAAACAGGAAAAGAAAAGCGAGAAATATTAAATAGAATTTTAAAAGGTGAACGAAATTTTGCACCGAGAACATTGATTACCACATCCGTAAAGTAAGAGGCTCAAGAAGCACAAAGGAAATTGGAGGAAATTGAGGAGGGAATGAAACAGAACATAAACATAAAATTGATATCTAAGTTGCGTCATTGGAGTGAGAGAATCTCCAGAGCTGTTGCACGAGACTTGCCAGAAGAGGAACAGAAGTAAAAATTTTTAATAAATTTAAAGAACTTACGAAATGTTACAAAGATACAGTTTCAAATTTGATTGATATTAGTGGAACAGAATCGGAAATAGAAATTACGGTATCAGATAGCAAAGCTAGGAAAAATCAAGGAACGATACCGAAGGAAAATTGGAAATGGCAAAGTAACTTTGCTAAAGACGGTGAGGAAAAGGCTAGAAAATCGTCAGAATTGCGTAACCGAGAGTCAAAACAATCAAGTAGAAAGTTTGACAATACTTTACCGAATATTGAGGAACTACAAATAAGTAAAACACAAGAAAAAATAAATAAAAAACGAAAGCTGTTGGAAGTAGAGGAAAAAAGGTTAGAAGAGTTGAAAGAGAGAATGAACAGAAGCAGAGAAAAGCCAGAAAGGAATACGGTAAATAGTAAACGAACATCAGAGAAAACGAAAAGTAACAAAAAAAAGCAAAATTTTACTCACGAATTATCGTCCTCCGATAGTTCGTCAATAGACTCGTTGAGCAGTTTGATTTCGACACAATCGTCCACATCATCGAGTTCAACTGATCAGTCCGAGGGGGTGAGACATAGACACCGTCGAGAAGACCGATTTCAACATTATCGATTGGACAGGTGGGGAATACAATTTAGTGGCGATCCGCATGGCATGGACGTCTCAGATTTCGTCTTCCAAGTAAATGAGCTAGTAAGAGCTGAACGCATTCCAAATGATCGTTTCATAGATCAGGCGTATATCCTTTTTACAGGAGAAGCTCGCCGATGGTATTTTACCTATAAAAAGAAATATACTACGTGAGATAAATTTTCAAAACATTTGACAATTCGCTTTGGTGATCCAACTAAGGATCCCAAGCTTCTTCAAGACATTAAAGATCGAAAACTACGCAAAGGTGAACCGTTCGTAGCCTTTTGCGCTGAAATAGAAGGGATGTTTGAACGTATGACCAAGCAATAGTCGGTAATACTCCCGGGCAATTCGCCCATCGATTATTTGGGACATTACCCACGGGCCAAGAAGACTGGAAACACGTGTTGCTGGTAATTACCGATATTTTTACAAAATTTGTAATAATTCAGCCACTCAAAGAGGCTAAAGCTAAACAGTTGGCATTCTTTACGGAAAATATGGTCTTTTTATTATTTGGTGTGCCAGAAGTCGTACTTTCTGACAATGGAGCCCAATTTGTCTCAAAAGAGTTAAAATCGTTGCTAGAAAAATATGGAGTAACCCAATGGCTCACTCCGGTTTACTTTCCACAGGTGAACAATGTCGAAAGAACGAACCGCGTATTTACATAAGCGATTAGAACATTGATTAAAAAGAAGCAAGACCAATGGGATGCAAATATTTATCAAATCGTTAATGCAATTAATAACGCAACCCATGCATCTAGCGGATTTTCTCCTTACTTTATAAATTTTGGAAGGAACCAAATTAGTTCTGGAGAAGAATATCAAAATTTAAGAGAATTGCAAGAGGGAAAGAGTCAATCTGACTTAGAACATAGCGAAAAAATGAAAAAGATTTATGAAGAAATTCGAAAAAATTTTAAATCAGCCTACGAAAAATATTCTGAGTACTACAAACTACGATCAGGAAAAATATTCGAATATACCGAAGAGGAAGAAATTTTGAGGGAAAACCATTATCTTTCAGATAAGGCAAAAGCATTCAATGCAAAACTGGCACCGAAGTTTTCGGAAGCTATAATAAGGAAAAAAGTGGGAGATCACTGTTATATCCTGAATGACTTAATTGGAAAGAATTTAGGATTATATCATAGAATTTTAAATGCAAGGAAAATAATTGAAAAAAAAAAATAAATTATAAAGCTATGTGAACAAACAATGTTAAATCCAAGTAAACAGAAATTCAACACAAAAATACACAAAGATGGAAGAATTGATATGAATATAAAATTATAAAATTAAAATAACAAGAAAAATTCAAAGAATATTTTTACAGCTATGTACGAGAACAAATAAGATAAATGACAAATCACAGTAGGCTTTATCAATTGAAAACACGGAAATCCGGAAGAAAACATGATGATACGGCAAATGCAAGTGTCATAGATACGAAACCCTTAAAATATGCAATAGTTAGGGTAGCAGAATCTGAAAAGCCCTCGAAAAAACGAATGAAATTTTTAAAGCTCTGTAACGAAGATCGGAATACGTTAGCAGTGAAGACTCTAACAAAAAATACACGAAAGTTTAGATCAAGAACAATCATAATTGTGAAAGGAAAATCAAGGCAAAAAAATGCATGAAGAGCAGAAACACTCACCAAAAGTACGAAACCTGTAGCCTCATTCCTTGACACTTGACCAAAGTGATTCATCGGCATTTGGCAGGGTTTCTTCGTGCTAAATGGAAAGAACAAATGTAAATAATTGTGTACAGAAAAATGTAAATAGAACGATTCAACGATATCTCAAATGAAAATAAATTATTTGAGTGGGAAATTCAACGATATCTCAAATGGAAATAAATAATTGGAGTGGGAAATCTAATGCAAGAACTATGGTTACGTATAGGAGCGGAGAATGACACGAAGCCATCGTGTACATAATGTATATAAGGAATAAAGGAAACAATAGAAGAATAGAGTTCAAGGTCAATCAACTGAGATCGGGATCTCTATGGAAAATGAAGAATTTTAAGAAATAAGATAGGAATATTATTAAAATAAAGAATGAATAGAAAACAACAACATAATAATCAGTAATGGTGTAATTTGTACTCACGTTTTGGCACAATAATCTGCATTTTCACACTTCACAAACCGGCATTCACATGCTTTCATCATTTAATCACCAGCACGGACAGTCTGGGGCAATAGGTCATAGCCATCTGATCACTCACACTCAGTTTAGAGATCAATAGCCGAATGTCAAATCCATCTGTAGTAACCCGAGAGAGTAGCGCGCGAGAGTATGGTCGGATACACGAAGTGTGTAGAGTTTCGAATATATTCCATATAGCGATATGGAGTGATAATATATTGGGAAAGGTTCAGAATAGCATTTTTCCTATTAGAATATGCGATTGCTTAGAGAAGCAGCATTTTTCAATCATTAGAATATGCTAGAGTTGGTGGTAGAGTTTTCCAACAGATATGTTGGAGGTTTCTGATTAAGGAGCACGATTTTCCAGTTTATCAACTGGAGTTTTAAGAAGAAATAAACTCGTACATGTTCTCGGGGAACTTTAAATAGTGAAATGTAGTCAAAACCAGTTTTCATAACCGTTGATCGACAATAGAGTATGTCATGAACAGTTAAATAACCATTTTAACTGCACAAGTAGATTATAAAAATACAAGGAAGAAGAGCAGTTGAGTTTGGATTGGTGTTTAAATTTGGTTCATCTAGAAAAAAAAAATTATTGCATAATTTTTTTTGGGGTAGTAGGGAGTGATGAAACGAGTTTGAGAACGTTTCATGACGAACATCCGTCTGAAAAAATAGTAGTGGAAAGAAGATCGCCTGTGGTCAGGCAACCCACGATACAGTGCTCGAATTAGCATACTAAAAGTATGAGTAGGGAGTTATGGGCGAAACTATTATCGATGGGTCATATAGGGGGAGTGGGTGATTGAAGAAAATTGAAGGAAGATTATTATCAAGAAATCGGAACCTAGAGTTAGAAATTTTAAAACTAAGAATAACAGTAATATAAAAAAGAAGGAAAAGATGAATTCTAGGCTTGGACAGCCTAAGAGGAGAAAGCGTTGTTCTTTCCCATTTAGACCGCCGAGTTAGAAAGATCATATTAAAAAACCGATTCGTAGCAAACAAACGGGAATTATCAATCGTGATAATCAAGTAAAAATTGAGTTGAAGCAGAAAATTTCGGATTGTAATTTTAAATTTTATTTTTCCAGAGTTTGTTATCAGGTGAAATAGTTAATTTATTGAAGTCGTGAGTCGAGTGACAATAGTAAAATTTTAACGAGTGAGTTTGTCCGTTTTGCTGTCGAGAATTTATATTTAAATTGATTCAATTGTAGCTAGGGTATAGAAAAGGATAGGAAGTGAGTCGTGAAATAAGAACAAAGATATCTGTCAAAGCAGGTAATGCAGTTTTTTTTTATTTGAAATACTTGGTGTGTTAATGGGGTATAGGAGCCACGTGGTGGCTTCCCGCTGTTGGGAATCCATGGATCGCATCCATTCTAATTGCAGCCGCAGACATCCCGGCATTGAAAATTGGCTCGGCCGCACTACCGCCGGCAAGCTATCGAATCGGTGGACCTGGGTGATCCCCTAAGTGTGCCTATCGCCTCGAGGTTGCGTACCTCTATAGGTGCATTTGGAGAGCGTTGTGGTCATCGTGCAGCATCTCGGCATCGCGAGCACCACTTGCCATTACAGTGGTTGCTGCACACCGCGAGCGTGTCTATCTGGGGAAAGAATTCCCAACGCCAGTGAGATCCCCCCGACTCACGCTAAACTGAAGGAAGCCTTCCGAAGGTCCCGATCATCGAACGGACGACGCTGTTTGTCTCCGCCTGTCGTCGGTTCGTCAGCAGGGTCAGCCATCGCCCTCCTAGCCGCGTCGCTCGAAACCGCATCGGCGCCAACGCCGAGCAACTATTCGGCAGCCAGCACTATCAGTTTCTGCCTACCTGGCCGCACCAGCATCACTCAACGGCCGTCGCAAACCACCGCTGGGGTGGTTAGAACACCACTCTGAAGAGAAAACCCGTGAGTACAATACCCCACCCACAAACACACACCGGAGAACCTGTAACAACGTAGTAGGGAACGAGATTGTCAAGTAGGGGGAAAACAGAGTTGCTAGGAAAAACGACTCACGCAGTAGATGAAACAGTGACGTCACACAAAGGGCACTAAGAAACAACCAGACCGATCGTTCTTGTTGGCTAGCGAATACGCTCCGGGAGATCAGCTGATTGTTCCTTAGAGGGACCAGAGAGATAGGAGAAAAAGGGGGTTAGGAGAGTAAGAAAAAACAAAATCACATAAATTCCCAAATTTTGGAAAAAGTTACAAAACCATTTTTTGTTGTCTGCAACGTTCGAACTTGGTTGCTACCAGGGTTCACGCAATTAAAAGGGAAATAAAAGACAGAATTTGGGAAGGAATTTAATTAGGAGTGTTTATACGTTTAGGAAGTTGAAAGAAATTTGGTTTTGAGAAGGACTTGGGAAATTGGAGTTGGAGGAAAACACCTCAGGGTGGCTCCTGCGGTAAGGCTGGGGAATAAAAGCTAGCCAGGGCAAACCGATCTGAAATTCCTGACAGACGACTTGTCGTCTGGCGCATAAGTCGGGTATTTAGTGGTCTTACCGGGATCCTCCTTACACGATCAGTAATATCAACTGCGTTAAAGAATTTCAATTTCACTGATAAGATATTTCAAATTAATGTATAAGGAACATAATTTAATTATACATTATTTGAAATCTACTGACTAACGTTGACTTAAAGAATCTGAATATTCATAGGCAGTATATGAGTACAAATCGATTATACCACAATCAAAAACAAAATCGCTTCATATAGTTTTAATGAATATATAGAATTTAATGTTATTTGCATGTATATGTGTTAATTTATATTCATATCGTCGGTTTCGTGCAACACTGGCACAACTCAAAAAACATAGTTTCGAGAGAAACGCGTTTGAAAATTTGCGTCAAAAATTTATTTTTAGATTTTCAAGAAAACTTTGAAGTTTGAGATTATCAATACTTATTAAACACCTTTGGGTCTATTATGCACATATTACGTGCTCACGTTGTCCAAGTTAAAACCTTATTTTTAATAACTTTATGGAGAAATTTCGATTTGTGCAGCAAAGGCACTTCTACTCATAACTCTGAAATATTTGTGATTTTCGAAATGGAATTTCGTGTGATGAAACTTAACAATTTCGTGTGATGAAACTTTGGCATCGTTTGCCATCAAAAACTCAAAAATGCAAAATTTTGAGTTGTGCCAGTGTTGCACGAAGCCGATGATATGTTAAACTTTAAATGTTCGGTATAGTTGTGCTGTTGGCTACCAAAAATTTGTTGTTTAGAACGAATAACAAATCCAGCAGAAATAATCAAGGTGTATTTTTTAAGTGTTGGAGTCAATCTAATTTAACAAATTATAAGTACGAAGGAGAAAGGCTGGGTCTCACCGCTAGGTGGATTCATTTAGGTTTTTTATTCAATACACCTTGTTTTGAAAAATTGTTTTTACATTTTACAACAATTACTTGATCCCCCCATATGCGCATATTTATTGCTTGCCTGCGGTAGAGCTAAACGCTTCCGCAAAAAATGTACAATATGCATGTTAAACTATTCTTGGATGTGAAAACAAATGGGGAACAGATTGAGATCTCCCCCATCAATTCCCCTCTGCCTTCCCCTGTACCACCTCCTTCACCTAGCCCTGTATCAAGGGTACCGAAAGTACGGGTAAAAGCTTACCCAGATGCCGCGAAAGGTTTTCTTTAGACCCATAAAAAAGCCACTGAACATTCAAATAAGTTTCTTTTTGAGCGTCTTAGTAGAAGCTGTAAATTATGGAATCCGCGTAAAAAAAACCGCGTAAATTCCGGAATCCGCGTAAAAAAAAAACCAGCGTTAATTTTGCATTCCGAGTGAAGGAAAACCGAAATCCGCGCAAAAAAATCGCGAATCCGCGTAAAAAAGCCGCGTAAAGAGAAACCTGCGTTAAAAAACCGCGTAAAAAGCGACCTGCCTTTATTGCACAAATAAAATATCCCTAAAAAACAGAAAAATGAGGTTACAATTCTTATAACTTGCTTATTACTTTCATCGGCATTTGGCAGGGTTTCTTCGTGCTAAATAGAGAGAACAAATGTAAATAATTGTGTACAGAAAAATGTAAATAGAACGATTCAACGATATCTCAAATGAAAATAAATTATTTGAGTGGGAAATTCAACGATATCTCAAATGGAAATAAATAATTGGAGTGGGAAATCTAATGCAAGAACTATGGTTACGTATAGGAGCGGAGAATGATACGAAGCCATCGTGTACATAATGTATATAAGGAATAAAGGAAACAATAGAAGAATAGAGTTCAAGGTCAATCAACTGAGATCGGGATCTCTATGGAAAATGAAGAATTTTAAGAAATAAGATAGGAATATTATTAAAATAAAGAATGAATAGAAAACAACAACATAATAATCAGTAATGGTGTAATTTGTACTCACGTTTTGGCACAATAATCTGCATTTTCACACTTCACAAACCGGCATTCACATGCTTTCATCATTTAATCACCAGCACGGACCGTCTGGGGCAATAGGTCATAGCCATCTGATCACTCACACTCAGTTTAGAGATCAATAGCCGAATGTCAAATCCATCTGTAGTAACCCGAGAGAGTAGCGCGCGAGAGTATGGTCGGATACACGAAGTGTGTAGAGTTTCGAATATATTCCATATAGCGATATGGAGTGATAATATATTGGGAAAGGTTCAGAATAGCATTTTTCCTATTAGAATATGCGATTGCTTAGAGAAGCAGCATTTTTCAATCATTAGAATATGCTATGACGACATCATTTGGTGGTAAAGTTTTCCAACAGATATGTTGGAGGTTTCTGATTAAGGAGCACGATTTTCCAGTTTATCAACTGGAGTTTTAAGGAGAAATATCGTTGTTTGGTATAACCTTAGAAGGTCTCCTGGGTGAGCACCCCACCAAGTTCCGGTAATCGTACGAAGAAAATTAATCCTCTGTTGGCATTTTTGTGTCAGATACCTAATATGACAAGCCCAGGTGCATTTAGAGTCGAACCAGACCCCGAGATATTTAGCGACTAAAACCTGAGAGATCGTTTTACCCGTTAGTAGGAGCTGCAGCTGAGCTGGGTTATGCTTCCTAGAAAAAACGACCAGCTCAGTTTTCTCCGGAGAGAATTCGATACCCAGCTTAAGAGCCCATTCAGACAAATTGTCTAAGGTATCTTGCAATGGTCCTTGCAGATCGCTAGCCTTGCCACCAGTAATGGATACAACGCTATCGTCTGCAAGTTGCCTTAGCGTGCATGAATTTGCAAGACATTCATCGATGTCATTGACGTAAAAATTATATAAGAGAGGACTTAAACATGAGCCCTGGGGGAGGCCCATGTAACTAATTCGGGAAGTTGTCGAATCGCCATGTGAGAAATACATATGCTTTTCTGACAACAAATTGAGCAAAAAGTTATTCAAATTTGGTGAAAGTCCCTGCGAATGAAGTTTCGCGCTTAAAACTTCTACAGAGACAGAGTCAAAAGCCCCCTTAATATCCATGAACGCAGAAGCCATTTGCTCTTTTCGAGCAAAGGCAAGTTGAATTTCAGTAGAAAGCAACGCTAGGCAATCGTTCGTCCCTTTGCCCCGGCGAAAGCCAAATTGAGTATCTGAAAGTAACCCGTTTGTTTCGACCCATTTGTCTAACCGTAAGAGGATCATTTTCTCCATTAATTTCCGGAGGCAAGAGAGCATCGCAATCGGCCTATATGAATTGTGATCAGAGGCAGGTTTCCCGGGTTTCCGAATAGCAATGACTTTTACCTCCCTCCAGTCATGCGGAACAATATTTAGCTCAAGAAACTTGTTGAACAAATTCAACAAGCGTCTTTTTGCAGAGTCGGGTAGATTCTTCAACAGGTTGAATTTTATTCTATCTAACCCTGGAGCCTTATTGTTGCACGACAGGAGAGCCATTGAAAATTCCAACATCGAAAATGGAGGCTCTTCCGTAGTTACTAATAACGCGTCGCGAAAGGTTTTCTGTTCCGGTACAGAGTCCGGACAGACCTTTTTGGCAAAATCGAGTATCCAGCGATCTGAATACTCCTCGCTTTCATTCGAAACGTCACGGTTCCGCATGCGCCTGGCGGTATCCCAAAGAGTGCTCATCTCTGTTTCCCTGGACAACGCGTTTACGAACCGCCGCCAGTACCCGCGTTTTTTCGCCTTTACTAAGCTCTTCATCTGCCTGCCCAGTGCCTCGTACTTTCGAAGCAGGTTGACAGTGCCGTACTCCCGGTAGTCCTTATACGCCGCGGACCTTCGCGCGTACAGCTCAGAGCACTCTTTGTCCCACCATTTGTTGGGAGGGCGCTGTCTAATCGTTACCCCGGGTATCGGTTTCGTCTGAGCTTGAGTCGCGGCGTCGATTATCAAGCCAGCTAAGAACGCGTATTCTTCCTCCGGAGGAAGTTCCTCGTGAGTCTCGATAGATTGCGCTATAATAGACTCATAACACTTCCAATCAATATTACGTGTAAGGTCGTAGGAAATATTGATTGGGTTCGGGGAAGTTGAACCATTAGCAATTGATATAACGATTGGAAGATGATCACTACCGTGGGGATCGTTGATTACTTTCCACCGGCAATCTAACGCTAGTGATATCGAGCAAAGGGATAGGTCAAGCACGCTTTCACGTGCTGGAGGATTAGGTACACGTGTCGCTTCCCCAGTATTCAAAACTGTCATATTGAAGTCGTCGATCAAGTTACAGATTAAAGAAGATCGGTTGTCGTCGTACAGCGACCCCCATAGCGAACAGTGAGAATTAAAATCTCCCAATATCAAAAAAGGCGCGGGAAGCAACTCTGCTATATCAGTGAGATGCTTCTGTTCAATCCGCGCGGATGGAGGCATATATAACGAAACAAGGCATAGGTCTTTTCCATTCATATTCGTTTGAATGGCAACGACTTCAATATTCGAGATCGAGGGGAAGTCGATTCGGAAGAAGGAATAGCACTTTTTAATCCCTAAAAGTACCCCTCCACCGTGTGAGTCTCGATCTCGACGAATAATGTTAAAATCGTGGAAATTGAGTTGATCGTTTGAATTGAGAAAGGTTTCACAGAGCGCAAATGCGTCACAATTGTATGTATTTATTAAATGAGAAAATAGATCGAATTTGGGGATGATACTTCTGCAATTCCACTGTAATACAGTGATAAAATTCCTAACCTCTTTCGCCGTATTAGTCATCGAAAGATATGATAGCTGAAATGAGGGGCCAAGTTGCTGCTAGTTGCTTCAAAAAGGTTTTCACTGTAGGAAGAAGGGCAAGAAGAATATTTTGTAGGGGATCTGGTATGTTGAATGTTTTAAATATCCAGTCCACAATATCAGAAAATTTTATGAACCCTGTTTCTTTTTTATCTTCTGATCGAGAAATGGGTGCACGAGGGGTTTTTGGTGCCCCAGGAAGCGGTGGGTACTCCTGGTTTGATTTAAAATTAAAACCGGGAGGTACTTGCTTCGGTTTTTCTTCACCGCTTCCTTTTTGTGTTGGCTTATTGGTCATTCCGCTAGGGGTTATCTTGCGACCTTTGCGAGAAAGATTAGGAGAGTTGATCATTCTCCTCTTCCTAGATCCTTCTGGCATGGCATAAGAACACCCTTCGAGGGGATCGTCAGATGTACCCTCATCGGTTGGCAAAAAGGAAAAGATGTTTCCTGTCGAGGGTGGCTCAGCACTCTTCAGCATTTCTGCGAAAGAGCGCTTTGATCGTTCCTTGAGGGAACGCTTTATTTTTTCCTCGCGCTGTTTGTACGCGGGACACGCCGAAAGGTCATGCCGAGTTCCCTCGCAGTAAAGACACTTTTCAGTATCCTCACTGCAAGCGGTCTCAGCATGATTGCCTCCGCACTTGCTGCAGCGTGCCTTGTTGCAGCAGTAGGTGGCTGTATGACCTAACTGCTTGCAGTTTTGGCAATGCATGACCCGCGGTACGAACAGGCGTACAGGCAGACGAACCCTGTCCAAAGAGATGTAGTTCGGCAGTGCGGATCCGGCGAATGTTACACGGAAGGAATCCGAAGGGAAGAATTTCTTCTTCCCTTCTTCGATGGATACTGAATGCAATTGCTTGACATCCAGTATCTTTACATCTTGAATCAGGGGGTTCTTGAAGCAGCCAACCCCGTGACGCAAAATGTCATCGACCGTGAGGCTTCCTTCGGTAACCACACCGTCGATCTCCACGTCCATGGCAGGGATGTACACGCGGTACTCTCTCGTGAAGAGCTCGTAGCTAGCAATTGCGTTTGCTTGCTTCAAGCTACTCACAACAACTCGCAGTTTGTTCGGTCTAACCTTTGTAATTTCGGTTACGTCCGAAAACTGTTTTGCCAGGTCCTTGCCGATTTGAATTATATTTAGAGGCTTCTTTATGGGCCTGAAGTAAACTACGAACGGACCTTTCGAAGCATCTGGGTAAGCTTTCACCCGTGTTGCCGGTACCCTTGGTACGGGGCTAGGTAGCGGGGAAGGTAGAGGGGAATTGATGGGGGAGATCTCAATCTCTTCCCCAGTTGTTTCCACATCCAGGAATAGTTGCACCTGCATGTCGTCCATTTTGCGGGAGCGTTACGCTCTACCGCACACAAACGATAAATATTCGAATGTGAGGGGGGGTCAAGTAGTTGCTATTAAATTTTAAAAACAATTTTTCAAACTACAATGGATCAAAATAAAAAAAGGCAGTAATACTAATACTAATAACAATAGTAATAATAATAATAATAATAATAATAATAATAATAATAATAATAATAATAATAATAATAATAATAATAATGATAATAATAATAATAATAGTAATAATAATTATAATAATAACAATAATAATAATACTATTAATAATAATGATAAAAATTCTAAAGTGAATACTTCACCGAACGTCTAAGTCACGACCTCACGGCTGATAGTAGGATTAATCGAGCGTCTCCGCAGAACAAACAATGACGATCCAGCTTCGTGTTGTGACACAGTGGCCGTATCCTACACGCGACCTTGTAGATGCCACTTGTAGTTGACTTCCACTCGCTCGATCGTATGGTGGTCCGTGCTGCTAGCGGGGTAACAGCGGTGCGGGAGAATTATTCTTGCTGATATATCAGCTGCGTATCGGATCACTGGCGGGGTAGCCTGCCCCTACCAGTGTGCAGAAGATGTTTCTGCCGATATATTGCAGGCTATTGTTATCGCACACAAGAACTAATCGAAAAAAAAACACCCGTACGATAACTCGTGTATTGTTATTTTGCGAATCAAACGGAGATAAACAATTTGCGTCTAATCGAGACGAAAGCAAAACAACGAATGATTGCGGTGAAGTTACCAACATCAAAAAAAAAAAAAAAAAAACAAGAAACGGCGAAATATTTGTTCAAACAAAGTCGGCAGCATCTGCTGAAAATCTGAAAAAAACCTAAACTAATCCACATAGCGGTTAGACTGAGCCTTTCTCATTCAAACTTATTATTTGTAAAAATAGATTTACATAAATGCTTAAATCCAATAAAGGTATTTATATTCACTCTTTGGGTGCTAAAATATTGATGCTGTAATTGAAGTATAAAATATGAAATTTGACTTTATGTTATTGCTTGAGAAATAGCGAAATAAAAGAAATTACTCTTAATTTCGAACAATTTAATTACGAGCGATATCGGGAACGTTCAAATAGTACGATACCACATTTAAATCATGTTGAGGCCATATATATTGATCAAAGCAGGTATAGTCTTGAATAGTCTTTGAATTTCTTTTCGTTCCAAAACTTTTGAATAACATATCAAATTGTTATGAAGTTTGTTATTAGTAAGTTTGATATATGACTCGTTTGTATGACACTACTTAAGTTAAAATAAGTCGTGTAATACTTGAGATAATAGACTTTCGTTGTTTTTCAAATTAAACTATAACGGTTGCTTAAGCTTGATTATAATCAAATGAAAAGGGAACGTATAGGGCAGCCAAACTTTGAAACCACGTGTTCAATCATAATTCATCAGTTATCCCTTACTAGCCCGTTCGTCTGTTATCAATATTGTTCAAATCGGTTGTGTAGTTTCTAAGATAATGAAGTTTCGTGATTTTCACATTTCGATACATTACAGACGAAGTTACAGTCCAAGTTACAGCACTTTTATATTTTTAGTTTTTGCAGTGATTGCTATACCTTTTTAGGAGAAAGGCAATAAGAAAAAGGCAAAAACTGAAATGATAGAAAATACTTTTAATTTCAACTTCAATCCCGAGCAAGGCCGCAAACATTGAAATAGTACTTTATTAAATTTAAATGATGGTGAGGCCACATATTTTGCTTGTAGCTATAGTTTTAAACAGTCTGCGGGTTACGTTTCTTTCTATAACTTTCAAACCACATGTTTAAACATTATGAAATTCATTGTTTAAGGGTTTAAATGCCCATTAATTCGAATTCAACTATGTTCATAGCTTCTGAGATATAAGAGCGATTTTCACATTCTGACGCAGCGCCAAAACTAAAAGTTTGATTACAACGAAATTCAATAGCAACCTAAGCGGCAAACGGACCCTTCATTTGACACCAAGGTAGAAAGAATCGGTCAGATCATTTCTAAGAAAAGTGAGTGCGAAAAAATGGTGCACATACACACGTACACACCCACACACAAACATATACACCTACACATGCATATATGCAGAAAATGCTCGATTCGTCGAACTGAGTCGAGTAGTATATGACATTCGGCCATTGGATCACTTTTCTACTCTTAAAGTAGCCAGTGATTGTTAGGAGGAAGACAATATGTTTACTTTCATTATGTGATTTCACATTTTTATGAACAACGGACAAAGTTACAATCCGATTACAATGAAATTCAATAGCAACCTGTGGGGCAACTAGACCTTTCATTTGACACTAATTTTGTGAAAATCGGTTCAGCCATCTCTGAGAAAAATGAGTGAGTTTAAACAACCTCAGGATAACTTTTCTTTACATAACTTTTGAACTATATGTGCAATCATAACGAAATTCAAAAGTTAGGGGTTCTGGAGACAGCCCGATCATTTGAAACCATTTTTTTGAAATTAGCTATGTGGTTTCTGAGATATTGATGTTTCGTGATTTTTACATTCTGATACATAACCTTTAAACTAGAAATCCGATTACAATGAAATTCAATTGCAACCTATAGCGCAACTAGACCTTTCATTTGCATTTAATTTTATGAAAATCGGTCCAGCCATCTCTGAGAAAAGTGAGTGAGAAAAAAAAGTTGCACATACACACACACACACATACACACACACGCACACACACACAGAGATATATACAACAAATGGTCATATTTACTTCAATTGCTATCGTTTCTAGTGTTGAGTTTGTTACTAGTTTTTTGAATTTGATCTTTGTTTTTATTGCAAATGCGACACCACCTTGTCCGGAAGGCCGGTGCGCGTATATGGTTTCGTAGCCTTTGAGGGTCATATTTCTATGCGGATTTGTTTGTGTTTTTGTAGGGTTATGATATTTGGGTTGAAGTCATTGATGAGTAGTTGAAGTTCCTCATATTGACTGCTTAGTCCGTTACAGTTCCATTGTAGTATTTCTGTTGATGTATGTTGTTTATTCATTCCGAATCCGATGCGTCAGGTAGGTCGATGTACTCGTGTTTTCCGTCAGAGGCGTTCATTAGTTCAATCGGAGTTATGTCCAGTGTTTCGGTTGGTTGTATGCGGTTGCAGCTTTTTTTCCTGGATGGCGAATTCGGTTTGGATTCCTTGTTCGTGTTTTGTTTTTTTCGTTTGTGCTTTGGGGCTTTAATTTGGCTTCCAGAAGCGCTGACATCTATTTCAATTATTGTCCGATCGTATTCCTTTTCGACTCGTTTCCTTTCTGCTTTTTCTTCGGCTAGTACCTTTATACATTTTCCTAGTTTTTTTTCTAGTGCATTAACCGTATTCTGAAACTTTTCTGTAAGTGTGGCATATTCGGTTTGGCGTTTTGTGCTGGCTTCAAGAAGGTCGGCTAGCTTCTTGATTTCATCGTCGCGTTCCTTTAATTCCGCTTGGAAATTTTTCTCGAGGTACGATGCTGGCCTAACAAGCCAGTCGTCGTAGGTTCGAGTCTTGTCTCGGGAGAGACTGTTAGTGTCAGTAGGACCGTAGTGCTAGCCCCTCAATTGTCCTGCACACTTAACGGTTGGCTGCGAAGTCTGTGTATAGTAAACAGAAGGTCAAGTTCCGAATCGGAATGTAGCACTGAGGCTTTGCTTTTTTAGTAGAATGGAAATGAATATTGAGAATAGATTATGTTTCCATTTAATTCTACTACAGAAAACCTAAATAAGTCCACCTAGCGGTGAGGCTCAACCTTTCTCATTAGAACTTATCATTTGTTAAAATAGATTTACACCAACACCCTAATAATACACCTTGATAATTTCTGCTGGATTTGTTATTCATTCTAAACAACAAATTTTTGGTAGCCAACAGAACAACTATACCGATCATTTAAAATATAACATTCACACACATATGAACATACATTAACACATATACATGCAAATAACATTAAGTCCTTTCAAATATATGATCGATTTGTACTCATATACTCATATATTGTTTATGTCAACTCTAGTCAGTAGATTTCAAATAATTTATAATTAAATGTTCCATATACATTAATTTGAATGATCTTATCAGTATAAAATTCTTTAACGCAGTTGATATTACTGATCGTTTCTGAGGGGCATCCAAAGAATGGGCAAATACCAATTAATATTGGTTCTTGAAACCTGGATTATACCCAGTGGCCAAAAACCGTCCTCAAACTCTATTTTTAATTCAGATGACCACTTCTGGTTGCCTGATAATCATAGAATCCATCATAAAATTGCCGAACTGCCTAATCTGGGTATTCGATGGCAAAGCTGGTGACAGTTTCCTATCAAAAGCCTAAAGTGACAAAGTGACAAAGTGGGGTAGCGGTATGATACCCGGAGGCCAGAAATCATCTTCAGACGCCATTTTAGATTACTAAAAGGGACAAACATTGCGCAATGTGAGGTTTTCAGTACCGTCTGCCGGGGTGATATTAAGCCACGGGGATGAGATTGAGCCAAAACGGGAAATGTTTGTATGTTAAATTACTTGAGATTTCCAGAACCTGAAGCCTCAAACTCAATACTATATGAAACATGACATATTTATTCACAATTTGAAATAGAATATAGATAATATTAGTGAACTGTTTTACTTGAATAATGTTCCAAAGTACAGGCTGGAAAACACGCGCAAATAACATTACCAAAAATGTCCCATGCAAACCAACCCGATCAAGAAATTACATCATGCATTGAACCTGTGATGGCTCAGAAAAAAAATGTTTTTCCAAACTGTACACTTTTCGAGCCCTTTTGGGGTGAGATTGTGCTAAGCTATAATGAACGGTACAGTGTGCGGGATTCACATTCACGACAAAATTATATCAGTATACACCAAAACACTTGCATTGTTTACTTAAGGTATGTTGTCTAGCTATGGTATTATTTGAAATAATGACTAAATGCTTGAGAACAGTAAGCCAACAACTGTTAGATGGAAATTTACAATGACTGAAATTACTTATGGAATGTAACAAAATTTCGTACACCTATTCTATATAAACTGATGACTTTTAAAGCAAGGAAGGAGGGTTATGGGTACGTTTCCAGTAGTTTTGAGATCTCCAATGGAATATACAGTGGTTAATGACACATAATGATTTAAACGAAAAGTCTTCTCCGGTTTTATGTCCTAACGTTTTCCCTTTCTAAGCTACCTGGAGACGCCACTATGTGTTTAGAGACTGTCCATGAGCCACGTTCTCATAACTGGTTACTCAAGATATTGATTTGATCCAGTCATACATTTTTCTATAATTCATATGAAACGTAATTTCTGGTCAACCCCCTACAGCCCCTTAATTGTCCATGTTGTTTATAGTCGTCCCTATACTTACTGTTTTATTATGTTATTCATGTGAATAATTCGTAGATACACTACTGTTCATTAAACAGGTATTAAATTCAAATTTTTGGATGATGCTCAGAGGCCAGGAATCAACTCCATACTTCATTTTGAAATCCGAATTCACGACTTCCGCTTTCTGGAAAACATCCTTCGATTGCCAAATATAATCCAATAAAGGTATATCCATTCTTTGGATTTTAGAATATTGATGTTGTATTTGGAGGAATAATTGGAGCATAGTATTTGAAATTTGACGTAATATTTGTACGTTTGTTTAACACCTGTTTTCTTTAAATGAGTCGTGTAATCTTTGAGAGAATAGACTTTCAATATTTTTACAATTTAACACATAACGGTTAAAATAAAAGTCCGATTACACTGGTCAACACAAGTGTGGCCCCGAAGGTCAAACTAAGAAAAATGAAAAATTATAGCTTCTCATGTAATTTTTTTTCTTTCTAGGGCAACTATTGTCAGATTTTTGTCAATCAGTGTTATAATCAAATGAAATGGGTACCAATAAAGCAACTAAACATTTAATTTAAAGCTTATCATCATAAAATTCGTTATTTGAGGGTTTTGAAGACAGTCCGTTCATTTGATACCTATTTTATTCAAATCGGTTGTGTAGTTTCTGAGATAATGAAGTTTTGTGATTTTCACATTTTAACCTCGAAACGAAAAATGCAATTACAATAAAATTCAATAGGGTCTTATGGGACAACTTGACCTTTCATTTGCAATTAATTCCATGGAAATCGGTCCAGCCATCTCTGAGAAAATCGAGTGAGATTGGGAGAGCGTTACATACATACACACACACATACAGAAAATGCTCAGCTCGTCGAACTAGGTCGATTGATATACGAGATTCGACCCTTTGGAGCACTTTTATACCTTTGGTTTTTTCAGCGATTGCTATACCTTTCTTGGAGAAAGGCAAAAACAATTTTTGTAGTAGAATTAAAGAAAACACAACGTATTCTCAATATTCACTAGACATTATCCAAATCGGCAAGGACCTGGCAAAACAGTTTTCGGACGTAACCGAAATTACAAAGGTTAGACCGAACACACCGCGAGTTGTCGTGAGTAGCTTGAAGCAAGCAACCGCAATTGCTAGCTACGAGCTCTTCACAAGGGAGTATCGCGTGTAAATCCCTGCCAAGGACGTGGAGATCGAAACCTCACGGTCGATGACATTTTGCGTCACGGGGTTGCTGTTTTAAGAACCTCCTGATTCAAAATGTAAAGATATTTGAATGCAAGCAATTGCATTTAGTATCCATTGAAGAAGGGGAGAGTAAATTCCTCCCTTCGGATTCCTTCCGGATAACATTCGCCCTGCCGCACTGCCGAGCTACTATTTTTTGAGCAAGGTTTGTCTGCCTGTACGCCTGTTTGTGCCGCGGAACATGCATTGCCAGAACTGCACGTTGTAGTAAGTGCGAAGGCAATCACGCTGAGATCGCTTGCAGTGAGGATACTGAAAAGTGTCTTTATTGCGAGTGAACTCGGCATGACCTTTCGGCATGTCCCGTATACAAACAGCGCGAGGAAAAAATTGGGCGTTCCGTCAAGGAACGATCGCAGCGCTCAAATGCAGAAATGCATAAGAGGGCTGAGCCACCCTCGACAGAGATATCTTTTTCTTTCTGCCATAAAAAGAACATAAAAATATTATTCAGTTATTAAGAAAATATAAAAAAATCAATTGAAAAATATGCTTCGTGATGAAAATTACTTTTGACTTGTTTTTTTTTCAAAGTGACTATATTAAATTGCGTTTTTTTATCGCATTCTTCTTTTTATTCACTTCCACCTTCATCATCACTTTGGTATTCACTTTTCACACAGTTTTAATATCTTCAAGGAGAGTTTTCAAAATGCAGTTTCTAACGTCAAAATAATAATTCATTATTTGTTCTGTAGAAATTAGCAGGCGATTTATTATGTCATGGTTTGTGTTTACACGATTGTTTTTACATGTGATTGGTTTGATACAATCTTAAATTATGATTTTGGTACTCAGTGCTGGTGATACGAAACATAAACAATGATTAGTTTTTGATACTGCGTTAAATATCGGAAAATTGATGGGTTAAACTTGTTAATATGAAAACAGTGTGATAATTCATACTGGAACATGTTTGAAAACGTTGTTATTATCAGACTAATACGAGCCATTTGTTATTCTGTTAACTGTTTGCAGTGTGCAGTTCAACTTTACATTTTCAAAATCTGTTATGTGCCGAACACTTGTTGTTTCTCTTCGGAAGAAGGGTACTCTGCGCAACTTTGCGCAGGATCGGACTAGATGCTTTTGAAAGCATTTTTTCCAAGCTATCGTTTAAAACTAGTGCCAATAGTGCCAAACCCTGCCGTCTAAACTTAAAACGCTGTTTTATGCAAAAAATACGTAATTTTTTGATTTCGCCTCGTGGCTCCAGCAAATTTTGTAACATTGCATTTTTTTCAAGAAAAACGCTAAAAACCGCTGACTCAGTACACTTTGAAAAATCATAGAAAATTCAAATTTTGTCGTAATGCTCTAAAAGTTTGGATTCTGACACTTCAATAGTATACAACTGTAGGAAAAATATAATTGAAATGAAACTCGCATTTCTATTTTTGGGTCGATAGCCAGCGATTCCCCACTGTGCGATGAGGGTACATCTGACGATCCCGTCGAAGGGTCTTCTTATGCCATGCCAGACGGATCTAGGAAGAAAAGGTCGTAAGATAACCTCTAGCAGAATGACCAATAAGCCCACACAAAAAGGGAGCGGTGAAGAAAAAACGAAGCAAGTACCTCCTGGTTTTAATTTCAAATTAAACTAGGAGTATCCACCGCTTCCTGGCGCACCTGTAACCCCTCGTGCACCCATTTCTCGATCAGATGAAAAAAGCAGGGTTCATAAATTTCTCTGATATTGTGGACTGGATATTCAAAACCTTCTACACAACAGATGTCCTTAAAAACATTCTTCTTCCTACAGTGAAAACCTTTTTGAAGCAACTAGCAGCAAGTTGGCTCCTCATTTTAGCTATAATATCTTTCGATGACTAATACATCGAAACAGGTTAAGAATTTTATCACTGTATTACAGTGGAATTGCAGAAGTATCATCCCCAAATATGATCTATTTTCTCATTTGATAAATATTGATTGTGACGCATTTGCGCTCTGTGAAACTTTTCTCAATTCAAACGATCAACTCAATTTCCACGATTTTAACATAATCCGTCGAGATCGAGGCTCACACGGTGGAGTGGCACTTTTAGGGATCAAAAGTGCTATTCTTTTTTCAGAATTGACCTCCCCCTGATCTCGAATATTGAAGTCTTTGCCATTCAAACTAATATGAATGGAAAGACCTATGCCTTGTTTCCTTATATATTCCTCCATCCGCGCGGATTGAACAGAGGCAACTTACTGATATAGCAGAGTGGCTTCCCGCGAGTTTTTTTGATTTTGGGAGATTTTAACTCTCACTGTTCGCTATGGGAGTCGTTGTACGACGACAACCGATCTTCGTTAATCTGTAACTTAATCGATGACTTCAATATGACACTTTTGAATACTGGGGAAGCGACATGTGTACCTAGTCCTCCAGCTCGTGAAAGCGTGCTTGACCTATCCCTTTACTCGACATCACTAGCGTTAGATTGCTGGTGGAAAGTAATCAACGATCCCCACGGTAGTGTTCACCTACCGATCGTTATCTCAGTTGCTAATGGTTCAACTCCCCCGGATCCAATCCATATTTCATACGACCTCTTTCGTAATCTTGATTGGAAGTCTTATGAGACGATCATAGCGAAATCCATCGAGTCTCACGAGGAACTTCCCCCGGAGGAAGAATACGCGTTCCTTTCTGGCTTGATCATCGACGCCGTGACTCAAGTTCAGACGAAACCGATACCCGGGGTAACGATTAGACGGCGTCCTCCGACCATGTGGTGGGACATACAGTAAACTGTACGCGCGTAGGTCCTCGGCGTATAAGGACTACCGTAAGTACGGTACCGTTAATCTGCTTCGAAGGTACGGTTTACTTTCAGATACTCAATTCGGCTTTCGCAGGCGCAAAGGGACGAACGATTGCCTAGCGTTGCTTACTACTGAAATTCAATTCGCCTTTGCTCGAAAAGAGCGAATAACTTCTGCATTCTTGGATTTATTTTCCTCTGTGTGAACTTTTCACTGTGACCAGAGACATTTGATCTATTGTGATATTGCCCAGGTGTTTTCTGTATTCCGCACTTCATTCTCAATATTCACTAGACATTACCCAAATCGGCAAGGACCTGGCAAAACAGTTTTCGGACGTAACCGAAATTACAAAGGTTAGACCGAACACACCGTGAGTTGTCGTGAGTAGCTTGAAGCAAGCAACCGCAATTGCTAGCTACGAGCTCTTCACAAGGGAGTATCGCGTGTAAATCCCTGCCAAGGACGTGGAGATCGAAACCTCACGGTCGATGACATTTTGCGTCACGGGGTTGCTGTTTTAAGAACCTCCTGATTCAAAATGTAAAGATATTTGAATGCAAGCAATTGCATTTAGTATCCATTGAAGAAGGGGAGAGTAAATTCCTCCCTTCGGATTCCTTCCGGATAACATTCGCCCTGCCGCACTGCCGAGCTACTATTTTTTGAGCAAGGTTTGTCTGCCTGTACGCCTGTTTGTGCCGCGGAACATGCATTGCCAGAACTGCAAGCAATTAGGTCATACAGCCACCTACTGCTGCAACAAGGCACGCTGTAGTAAGTGCGAAGGCAATCATGCTGAGATCGCTTGCAGTGAGGATACTGAAAAGTGTCTTTATTGCGAGTGAACTCGGCATGACCTTTCGGCATGTCCCGTATACAAACAGCGCGAGGAAAAAATTGGGCGTTCCGTCAAGGAACGATCGCAGCGCTCAAATGCAGAAATGCATAAGAGGGCTGAGCCACCCTCGACAGAAATATCTTTTTCTTTCTGCCATAAAAAGAACATAAAAATATTATTCAGTTATTAAGAAAATATAAAAAAATCAATTGAAAAATATGCTTCGTGATGAAAATTACTTTTGACTTGTTTTTTTTTCAAAGTGACTATATTAAATTGCGTTTTTTTATCGCATTCTTCTTTTTATTCACTTCCACCTTCATCATCACTTTGGTATTCACTTTTCACACAGTTTTAATATCTTCTAGGAGAGTTTTCAAAATGCAGTTTCTAACGTCAAAATAATAATTCATTATTTGTTCTGTAGAAATTAGCAGGCGATTTATTATGTCATGGTTTGTGTTTACACGATTGTTTTTACATGTGATTGGTTTGATACAATCTTAAATTATGATTTTGGTACTCAGTGCTGGTGATACGAAACATAAACAATGATTAGTTTTTGATACTGCGTTAAATATCGGAAAATTGATGGGTTAAACTTGTTAATATGAAAACAGTGTGATAATTCATACTGGAACATGTTTGAAAACGTTGTTATTATCAGACTAATACGAGCCATTTGTTATTCTGTTAACTGTTTGCAGTGTGCAGTTCAACTTTACATTTTTAAAATCTGATATGTGCCGAACACTTGTTGTTTCTCTTCGGAAGAAGGGTACTCTGCGCAACTCTGCGCAGGATCGGACTAGATGCTTTTGAAAGCATTTTTTCCAAGCTATCGTTTAAAACTAGTGCCAATAGTGCCAAACCCTGCCGTCTAAACTTAAAACGCTGTTTTATGCAAAAAATACGTAATTTTTTGATTTCGCCTAATTTTTTTGAGTATTACAATGAGATTATACATTATCTAATGATGAGGATTTATTCTCCACTATTTTACAGACAACTTTTCCTTAGACATCATCAAGATACAAGTTACCCTCGTGACTCCAGCAAATTTTGTAACATTGCATTTTTTTCAAGAAAAACGCTAAAAACCGCTGACTCAGTACACTTTGAAAAATCATAGAAAATTCAAATTTTGTCGTAATGCTCTAAAAGTTTGGATTCTGACACTTCAATAGTATACAACTGTAGGAGAAATATAATTGAAATGAAACTCGCATTTCTATTTTTGGGTCGATAGCCAGCGATTCCCCACTGTGCGATGAGGGTACATCTGACGATCCCGTCGAAGGGTCTTCTTATGCCATGCCAGACGGATCTAGGAAGAAAAGGTCGTAAGATAACCTCTAGCAGAATGACCAATAAGCCCACACAAAAAGGGAGCGGTGAAGAAAAAACGAAGCAAGTACCTCCTGGTTTTAATTTCAAATTAAACTAGGAGTATCCACCGCTTCCTGGCGCACCTGTAACCCCTCGTGCACCCATTTCTCGATCAGATGAAAAAAGCAGGGTTCATAAATTTCTCTGATATTGTGGACTGGATATTCAAAACCTTCTACACAACAGATGTCCTTAAAAACATTCTTCTTCCTACAGTGAAAACCTTTTTGAAGCAACTAGCAGCAAGTTGGCTCCTCATTTTAGCTATAATATCTTTCGATGACTAATACATCGAAAGAGGTTAAGAATTTTATCACTGTATTACAGTGGAATTGCAGAAGTATCATCCCCAAATATGATCTATTTTCTCATTTGATAAATATTGATTGTGACGCATATGCGCTCTGTGAAACTTTTCTCAATTCAAACGATCAACTCAATTTCCACGATTTTAACATAATCCGTCGAGATCGAGGCTCACACGGTGGAGTGGCACTTTTAGGGATCAAAAGTGCTATTCTTTTTTCAGAATTGACCTCCCCCTGATCTCGAATATTGAAGTCTTTGCCATTCAAACTAATATGAATGGAAAAGACCTATGCCTTGTTTCTTTATATATTCCTCCATCCGCGCGGATTGAACAGAGGCAACTTACTGATATAGCAGAGTGGCTTCCCGCGAGTTTTTTGATTTTGGGAGATTTTAACTCTCACTGTTCGCTATGGGAGTCGTTGTACGACGACAACCGATCTTCGTTAATCTGTACCTTAATCGATGACTTCAATATGACACTTTTGAATACTGGGGATGCGACACGTGTACCTAGTCCTCCAGCTCGTGAAAGCGTGCTTGACCTATCCCTTTGCTCGACATCACTAGCGTTAGATTGCTGGTGGAAAGTAATCAACGATCCCCACGGTAGTGTTCACCTACCGATCGTTATCTCAGTTGCTAATGGTTCAACTCCCCCGGATCAAATCCATACCTCATACGACCTCTTTCGTAATCTTGATTGGAAGTCTTATGAGACGATCATAGCGAAATCCATCGAGTCTCACGAGGAACTTCCCCCGGAGGAAGAATACGCGTTCCTTTCTGGCTTGATCATCGACGCCGTGACTCAAGCTCAGACGAAACCGATACCCGGGGTAACGATTAGACGGCGTCCTCCGACCATGTGGTGGGACATACAGTAAACTGTACGCGCGTAGGTCCTCGGCGTATAAGGACTACCGTAAGTACGGTACCGTTAATCTGCTTCGAAGGTACGGTTTACTTTCAGATACTCAATTCGGCTTTCGCAGGCGCAAAGGGACGAACGATTGCCTAGCGTTGCTTACTACTGAAATTCAATTCGCCTTTGCTCGAAAAGAGCGAATAACTTCTGCATTCTTGGATTTATTTTCCTCTGTGTGAACTTTTCACTGTGACCAGAGACATTTGATCTATTGTGATATTGCCCAGGTGTTTTCTGTATTCCGCACTTCATATTATCGGCAGTATCACTATTGAAGTGGAATTGCAGAAGTATCTTCCCCAAATGTGATCTATTTTCTCATTTGATAAATATTGATTGTGACGCATTTGCGCTCTGTGAAACTTTTCTCAATTCAAACGATCAACTCAATTTCCACGATTTTAACATAATCCGTCGAGATCGAGGCTCACACGGTGGAGGGGCACTTGTAGGGATCAAAAGTGCTATTCTTCTTTCAGAATTGACCTCCCCCTGATCTCGAATTTTGAAGTCTTTGCCATTCAAACTAATATGAATGGAAAAGACCTATGCCTTGTTTCGTTATATATTCCTCCATCCGCGCGGATTGAACAGAGGCAACTTACTGATATAGCAGAGTGGCTTCCCGCGCCTTTTTTGATTTTGGGAGATTTTAACTCTCACTGTTCGCTATGGGGGTCGTTGTACGACGACAACCGATCTTCGTTAATCTGTACCTTAATCGATGACTTCAATATGACACTTTTGAATACTGGGGAAGCGACATGTGTACCTAGTCCTCCAGCTCGTGAAAGCGTGCTTGACCTATCCCATTGATCGACACCACCAGCGTTAGATTGCTGGTGGAAAGTAATCAACGATCCCCACGGTAGTGATCAACTACCGATCGTTATCTCAGTTGCTAAAGGTTCAACTCCCCCGGATCCAATCCATATCTTATATGACTTAACTCGTTATCTTGATTGTAAGTCTTATGAGACGATCATAGCGCAATCCATCGAGTCTCACGAGGAACTTCCCCCGGAGGAAGAATACGCGTTCCTTTCTGGCTTGATCATCGACGCCGTGACTCAAGCTCAGACGAAACCGATACCCGGAGTAACGATTAGACGGCGTCCTTCGACCATGTGGTGGGACATACAGTAAACTGTACGCGCGTAGGTCCTCGGCGTATAAGGACTACCGTAAGTACGGTACCGTTAATCTGCTTCGAAGGTACGAGGTACTGGACAGGCAGATGAAGAGCTTGATAAAAGCAAAAAAACGCGGATACTGGCGGCGGTTTGTAAACGCGTTGTCGAGGGAAACAGCGATGAGCACTCTGGGATACCGACAGGCGCATGCGAAATCTTATTTATTCGAATGAGAGTGAGGAGTAATCAGATTGCTGGATACTCGATTTCGCCAAAAGATCTGTCCGGACTCTGTTCCGGAACAGAAAATCTTTCGCGACGCGTTTTTAGCAAATACGGAAGAGCCTCCATTTTCGATGTTGGAATTTTCAATGGCTCTACTGTCGTGCAACAATTAAGCTCCAGGGTTGAATAGAATTAGATTCAACTTGTTGAAGAACCTAACCGATTCTGCTAAAAGAGGCTTGTTGAACTTGTTCAGCAAGTTTCTTGAGCTAAACATTGTTCCGCATGACTAAGGGAGGTAAAAGTCATTGCTATTCGGAAACCGGAAAACCTGCCTGTGATTACAATTTTTATAGGCCGATTGCTATGCTCTCTTGCCTCTGGAAATAAATGGAGAAAATGATCCCCTTACGGTTAGACAAATGGGTGGAAACAAACGGTTTACTTTTAGATACGATTGCCTAGCGTTGCTTTCTACTGAAATTCAACTCGCCTTTGCTCGAAAAGAGCGAATAACTTCTGCATTCTTGGATTTTTTTCCTCTGTGTGAACTTATCACTGCGAGCAGAGACATTTGATCTATTGTGATATTGCTCAAGTGCTTTCTGTATTCCGTACTTCATATTATCGGCAGTATCATCATTGCAGTGAATGATACGCTTTTCATTTATATCCGTGCTTGTGTGTGAGAATTTACTTATGTTTTCAAGCTCACTGCTCTACTATACCGAGCCTCTTTCTATCCTACGAATATCGCCAAATTACAATTCCCTGCAGAGGACAAATATTCCTGAGATCAGTTTCATTATAAGAAAAACTTATTTTGTCAAAAGGAAGGAGTCTTATCGAAACTTCATTCCTCCTACCAACACCGCATCACAATCACAATTCCCTGAAGAGGCGCTCAATGCTTCACCTCTGGTCAGTTTTAACATAAGTAGGACTTATATTTTGTCAAGAGGAAGGAGTCTTATCGAAACCTCGTTCCTTCAGCCATGACCGCGCCATAATTACAATTCCCTGAAGAGAACTATTATACGTTCCTCAGAACAGTTTTATTATAAGAGGAACTTTTTTGTTAGAATGAAAGTTAGCAGTGGTACTATAGAATTCAGCTTGAAGGAGGGGTATGATGCGGAGAGCCTGAGAATTAACCCATGTTAAGTCCTCTGATAACCAAATGGCCTGATCCTACTAAGATTCGAACCCATGTCCACTCGCTTATTTTGATTACGGACTCTGTAACCTTGCGGCTACGAAGCTTCCTAGCCTTCTTAGATATTAAGAGGGCTTTTGACTCTGGCTCTGTTGAAGTTTTAAGCGCGAAACTTCATTCGCTGGGACTCTCACCAAATTTGAATAACTTGTTGCTCAATTTGTTGTCAGAAAAGCATAGGGGAGAGGAGGGCAGTTTCGGACACTTTCTATCCTGATTTTTAATATTTTTTTCTTATCTTTTAAAAAAATCCAAATTCATCCTGGCTATTACTTGGACATCGGAGTATCATATAAGCGTTTTAGTAGTGTGCGTTGATGCGATTTCGATTCATTTATTTGATTTCTTTAAAATTGCTATTTTGTCCGAATGTGCCCCGTGTGTGGGGTAGTTTCGGACAGTCCTGGGGCACATTCGGACAGTGTTGAAAAACATTTCTAGATTAATGAAAATTTTGTGTTTTTCAACTGTTTCTTCCACATAAGCAGAAACTGAGATCAGATGCTTCACCAATCTCGAAACTCATCCTTTTATTTCAAATTTAATTCATAAAATAAAAACCGAGCAAACTGACTATGAGAAGGAAAGGATACAAGAACTATGCCATTTTCTCGGCAATATTTGATTGGGTCAAAGTGCAATGGCATTCGTGATTGTCAAACAACAGCAAATTGGTTCACTTACGCTGCTTTCTGGAACCTTATTCAAGTGTTCCAGAACCTTGAGCAATAATTTTCCAATCGCCTTCGTATACGGTGGTACGTCAATCCATAATTCATATGGGAACTTTCGATCTAATATTTCTCTAGAAATGTTTCGTCCACGTTCGTCAATACTTGTGGATCTGAGTTTTTAGACAAGAAGCTTTCCGTTTTTTAGTTTTTTTGATTTTTCAGACGACAGACCAAGGTATTTTTTTTTTAATACCGCAGGTATCAGAAGCGTGTCTCAAAGACATTGTTCCGTTAGGAACTCTCCCCAGCTCATTCTCGTTGATGCTCTATCGGTTTTCCTTCTGTAGTTCCGAACCATTTTTAGGACTGAGAATTAGTCTAAATCGATTTTTGTTAATAAACAACAATCGAATACAAATTTGGTATGTGTCCGAATGTGCCCCACCACCATCCGAAGACAAATCTTAATTTTATCTAATAAATAAGATATTATTTTGCCCGTTGTTATCACGTCTCCTCATTACATATAAGCTACGAACTAAGGTGGTGTACTTGAATTTCTAAATCTCTCACAAAGAAATTATAGAAATCCTTACAACTTCAAGCTCAAACGGTTGAAAACATGTATGAAAAATGGCACTGTGTTGTTTTCGTAAGTAATAAACAACTAAGAGCTATCAAACTATATGGTTGCTGTTGGTGGAAGAGCTGCAAACTTACTTTTATTTTTTGTTTGGTTGAAAATTACACCATCTGTTTTTCTTAAGCTCTGTCCGAAACTGCCCCCGTTCAAAACTGCCCCCCTTTCCCCTATGTATTTCTCACATGGTGATTTGACAACTTCCCGAATTAGTTACATGGGTCTTCCCCAGGGCTCATGTTTAAGTCCTCTCTTATATAATTTTCACGTCAATGACATCGACGAATGTCTTGCAAATTCATGCACGCTAACGCAACTTGCAGACGATAATGTAGTTTCAATTACTGGTAGAGAATACAGTCCAACTGACGAAGGCACGAGGGCTTCGGTGTTTTTCACGAAAATTTTACCGCCTCCAACAAACTCGATGCTCCTGCTTCCGTGTAAGTCGGAGAACTTGCTGCTATTTAGTACTCCCTCGGGATCATCGAAACCCTACCCACTACTTCATCTTCACAGACAGTCTCAATGCCATTGAGGCTCTGTGCTCGATGAAGCCTGTGAAGCACACCCCGTATTTCCTGGGGAAAATACGGTGGTTTTTAGGTGCTTTAACAGATAAAAATTACCGGGTTACCTTAGCGTTGGTCCCTTCTCATTGTTCCATTCCGGGAAATGAAAAAGCTGACGCTTTAGGGTGCTATTGGTGGCGGTATTTATGAAAGATCATTTGCCTATGACGAATTTTATAGCATTTTGCGTCAGAGAACACTCAACAGTTTGCAATCATCATAGAACTCAGATGAACTGGGATAGTGGCTACATTCCATTTTTCCTAAGGTATCGACGAAAGCATAGTTCAAGGGGTTGGATGTAGGTCGGGACTTCATTCGTGTGATGTCAAGACTTGTGTCCAATCACTACACGTTAAACACGCATCTCTTTCATATAGGGCTTATGGACAGTAATCACTGCGTTCGTGGCAATGGCTACCATGATATCGAGCATGTTGTTTGGCCCTGTACCGAATTCTGTGGTGTTAGGTCCGAGCTAATAGATTCCCTTTGGGGCCGGGGAAAACAACCGAACGTACCCGTTAGATACATTCTGGGAAGCGGTGATTTCCAGTACATGCACTGCTATACGGGTTTGTAAAAAAAAGCTGGCATTTAAAATATGAAACTCTTCTATCTATTTGTTAGATTAACATTCCCGTTATACGCTTAAAGAAGATGATACACTATGCTGGAGACACCAAAACGAAGATACTGCATCTTTATGTTTACGCAGACACCTCAGCCCAGAACTGCTCAATAAGATGTCACTGCTTAGCCATGTACAAATGAATAAATCTTATAACTTAATATAGCTTCAATCAAAATTGTAACTCCCCTCCTCTCACCTCAAATCACCACTAGCTCGTAGTCGGCCGCGTGCCTCCCTCTTTTCCCTGCTAATCTAGCATTAATTAAAATTGTACTTGGCTCAGTTAAACATAAATTGTATCGTGCCGTGTCGAATAAACTTTTTCAAAATTAAAAAATTAACGCTCTAGGACATCATTTACCCCCCGGACGATAATAGGTAAAACCTGACGATAATAGAGCCGATATCCTATATGAAACAAGCCACCACACTTATGGTTCTTACAATTTAGACATTACCTTTTGTACCGACCGGTTTCGGGAAGCTGTTACCCATCTACAGGGCGACGTCCAACTAATTAGTAAGAGAGAGTTACAGTTTCAGTTTGGTGAGGTGGAAGAGAGGTGATATTATGGGAGCATCCTTCTCGTTATAAGCGGCTGGTTCGATGTTATGATATGCATCAACTCCCATGCATTAAGTTGCGACGTCTTCCTAACACTTTGAAATTTTTGCGTTGTCTCAATCAGCATTGTGTTAGAGGGTGATAACATGACTTGCCATACTTGAGTCGTTGGTTCGTTTGTTAGCAACAGCATTTTTGTGTTCGCCGGGTTTGTCCTATGTACACGGCTGCACAATCCTAGCATTCTATTTTGTAGATTTCCGACTTTTCGTATGGTGGAATTTTATCTTTCGCGTTACACAGAAGATCCTGTAATCTGTTGTCACTTTTGTGAGTTACAAAAGTTTTAGCTTTAAATGAATAAATTAACTATTGTTGTATTGCAACATACTTTAGAAAGCTTGCTTCTCATTTACAGAATATTTGGACAGCTGGGTTTGTAAGGCATTTTTGTTAATTTTTCCATCATAGAAGTTTCATGCCAGGCAATGTTTACAAATTTCGTATTAAAGTGAACAGTGAACAGAATAGTTACGAACGAATTGTCTAAGAGCTGGAAAGGTATGTAAAGGTTTATTCTACAAGCTAGTCGCGTCTCTAATCATTGTTGTGCGTGAAATTACGTTTGTAGTTTGATTTGCTTGTCTCCAGTCTTGTCCACTTACTCATCTTTGTGCATTTATCACCACAAAAATTGCATCACATCAGTTTTTTAGTAGGCATTGTGATGAGCAAGAAAAAAAGCACAACCTTATTGAGCGATGCCTTTGCGCGTAGGGAGTGTGGAATATAACTACACACATGAGTAGGCGAGCCAAAGCTGCGTGCTGTTGAGTAAATTTACTGTGTCTGGACTAAATTTATCATAGACCTGCACCGTGATAATAAAAAAAACTCAGTGAGCATAACACAGTGAGTATAGCGCAGAGCCCTATGTAAACGCTACAGAACATGTTATTAAAGAAACAGTCAGAAAAGTTTCCCCAGCTAGAATTTTCATCATAGTGCCCTTATCAATGAGAAATAAATGTGCGCTATCTACATTTTATCAGTTGCAATCGAGAAGTCTCTCTGCGGGAGTTCTATGCGCTTACTCTTTACAATACAAGCTTTCTGATGTTGCGTATTTTGCTTTCTTCACACAGTGTGCATTTGCTTTTAGCGCGCGAAAAAAATAATCAACTCATCCGTTTTTTTTTAATATGCTTCAGTGTTCTGTGCAAATTATATGGGCCTCTTGTTACACACGATGAGTATGCCAAGACTGCTTGTCTCAAATCAACTGTTCCTCCTGGTTGAAGTAGATTCAAAAATTTCGAGCTTATATTGTGCATAGTCGTGTTTAGGTCTCAATTCGTAGGGTTTTGCTTTCAATCATCCGAACCTACCGGTGTTTACCAGATCCCATTTCGAAATTCCATAATGATAACCCTTTTACGCATATTTGTCCCATGCTCCAGATCAAGCAAACGAGTGTTTAGTGGGACGAATTTGATAAAAAAATGAAATGCCAAGTGGGTTAAATATGCGTGGAAAATCATTGATGGGATAATCAGGCTTAGTATTGTTTTTGCAGATTTTCGGAACGAACAATGCTATTTTTAATATATTTTGAAAAACCCCTCCCTTAGTTAGCTCACCAACTTCAAACGCTTTTCGAAGCTGTCACAGGCGGCACGGATTCCCAGATTTCATCCCAGATTTTCTGGATAACTGCTTCACAAGTTGGAGATTTTGTAAAAAAAAAAGTTTATTGAGTTGAGATCAGCTGAACTTAACGGAAATTTATTTCTATTCAAAAAGTCTCTCAAATTGTCTCTATACCAACCTTGAGTCAAGTTCGCAGTATGCGCTGATGCACGGTCTTGCTGGAACATATAGTAATTAGCTTTCAAGAGTTTTCGAAGACACGAGGTAACGTTTTTTCCAAAACTACCGTTTTATAATGAACAGCATTAAATTCGTCGTCTTTGTAAATGAAAATCAGAGGAAGTTTACTCGCTTGCAAATTGCTCTCGAGACCATCACTAAAGCTGTACTCTGCAATCGAAGAACACTCCTTTAGAACTCTGAAATGTTGTCTCTTGCTGCTGCCCACATTCGATTGTTTTGTGGAACATCAGTCGCACTCTAGGACAAATAGTTTCTCATCAGAAACAATGAACTCGCGAACAGCGAGCTGTGAAAGTATCATTTTCACTCTATCGAGCCTCTTTTCCTAAAAGAATCGGCCAAAATATTGTGATATCTTCACAGAATCGAAAGTGGAATGGGCAATCAACTCATTCGAGCCCTATAAGTCCCCGGGACTGGATGAATTATTACCAATAATGTGGTGTGGAAGGGTAATAGTTCCATTCATAACGGAGATATTAAGGGCAAGCCTGACACTTAATTGCATACCCACTAACTGGAGAAAAACGAGAGTGATCTTCGTACCAAAGGCTGGGAAGCGCGACATAACACTTTCAAAAGCCTTTAGACCAATTAGTCTAACCTCCATTATGTTGAAAATTATTGAAAAACTAATTGACTATCACGTCAAATCAACGTACCTAAAAACCTCTCCGCTGAGTAAGTATCAGCATATCGAAGCAACATGTCAACAGTGGATGCAATACATATGCTGACGACAAAAATAGCGAAATCTATAGATCCGAAAGAAATCGCCCTCGCTGCGTTCTTAGACTTAGAGGGAGCTTTTGATAATGTATCCCATCACTCAATGTTGAATGCAATGGGACACCATGGGTTTGATACATATACCTCAAAATGGATCAAAACCATGCTGAATAGTCGTGAGATAACTGCAGTATTGGGTAATACTACCCTTACAAGGAACACAACTAAGGGATGCCCGCAAGGTGGAGTTCTATCGCCTTTGCTGTGGTCATTGGTTGTAGACCAGCTACTTAGAAACCTAACTGAGCTAGGTTTCGAAGTGGTAAGATTCGCCGATGATGTTGTGGTTCTTGTGAGGGGAAAATTCGTCAGTACAGTATCGGAGAGAATGCAGTTAGCTCTAAGCTATACTTTAGAATGGTGTAGACAAGAGGGGCTGACCATTAACCCCTCTAAAACAACCATTATTTCCTTCACTCGGAAAAGAAGGTACAACTTGAAGAGCCTGAAGCTGGGCGAAACTACACTGCAGATATCCACTGAGACTAAACATCTTGGAGTGGTTTTAGATCAGAAACTCAGCTGGAATGCACATATTGAATATGTCATCGGTAAAGCTACGAGTGCCCTCTGGGCATGCAGCAAAGCTATTGGGGTCTAAGGCCAAGTCGATTTATTGGTTGTACAAAGCAATAATAAGACCAAGAATAACGTATGCCTCGCTAGTGTGCTGGCCTAACAAAAGAAAGATCAACGCAAAACAAGCTTGGCAAGTTGCAAAGGCTAATTTGTAATGCAATTACAGGAGTAATGAAAAGTGCTCCATCGAAAGCCTTAGATGCAATTCTGCATCTATTACCACTCCACCAGGTAGTACAACTAGAGGCGGAAAAAGTGCATTGAAACTAACACGCCTTAAAAAAGTACCTGATGGAGATCAGACAGGTCAGCTGGCAATCCTCAAACATTTCGAGCTGAGCAAACATATACCAGGTATCGAAGACTGGATGAATTCGAAATACCTTTCAAAATCATAGAGACCGAACGGGAAGTTTGGGAACAAGGTGGCTTGAATATCCGACAAGGCTCTGTCGTCTTTTACACAGATGGCTCAAAAATGATTGATTCAACCGGAGCAGGTATAAATGGCTCAGGGATAAGTATCTCGATACCAATGGGCCGTTGGCCTACAGTATTCCAGGCCGAAATATTTGCAATTTATGAATGTGCCCAAGTCTGTTTGGCTAGGAAATACAGGCATGCTAACATATGCATTTTTTTCTGATAGCCAAGCAGCACTTAACGCAAGCCTTCACATGTACCTCTAACCTAGAATGGGAGTGCTTTCTTTCACTGAAACAACTAGCAGAAAGGAACCAAGTATGGTTATACTGGGTTCCTGGTCACTGCGGAGTGAAAGGCAATGAAAAAGCCGATACGCAGAATTGAAAACCTGGGAACATAGGACAAGAGAACTGGATATGCTCAGTAGGGCTACGCCAGTTTAAACGCTTTATAAAACCAAGCGTGAAGAAAGGCCAGCAATTGCTTAGTTTAAATAAAAAGGGACTAAGGACAATTACTGTCCAAGTAAGCATCACCTGAAACAAACTGGTCAGTCAGATGACGAAATTTGTCGTCTCTGCGGGTTCGAATGTGAAACCGCAGAACATTTGCTCTGCCACTGCAGTACACTAATACAGCACAGAATAAGAGCCTTTGGAAAAGGAACTTTAGAGCCTTTTGAGGTCTGGTCTGTGAATCCTAATGAGGTAATACATTTCATACGAAACTCAGTGCCTAATTGGGAGAAAGGGTGCGATATGACAACGACGATCACTTCCATGAATAGTGATATGTCTGCCACGAGTACCTAGAATAAAGAAGAGGTATACCACAAAAGATCAAAATAATGGTCGCAGTGGTCCAAATCTTACAAAAAAAAAATTGTGGACCAATTCAATAGATATACTCAGATGGGTGGGAATTACAAACTGAACGTTATCATTTCGCCGGACACGCTTCCTCATAACAGTCACAATTTTACTACTTGCGGCATCCTTGCAGATCGTGGCCGACAGAATTTTCAACGATCCCCCAAAGAGAATGTCTCCTTGTATTTTTCGATGGTTTAATAAACGAAATCTCGCCTAGCTTCACACGATTTGAGATGTTTGAATATTGTGCAAAGGCAGTCACTGACCAAAAATCGTTTTATTACGACTTTCCAGATTTGTTACATCGCACATCAAGAACTAAATACAACAATCAGATCACCAACACACCAATGCGTATTCGAGAGTGCATACATTCGTTCACGTACTTTCATTAACACTTAGAACTCGAAAACTTGTATTCGAATATATTGAACAAGGTGTTCCCATTTCAATGTGAAATTATGATACAGATTTAAGTTCAAGTTTTTCTACGAGAACAAATCATTGCACATCCTATGTTCTAAAGACATAAATTTCAGATAAAATTTAATTCATTTATGGTTCAATAACAAACTTCAAAACCCTCTTTTGTTTATTTTTTGGTCAGTATTTAGTCTCTATTTCAATGAATAAAGTCACTAAAATCACTATTATTTTACTCCTAGTTCGCTACTAGCCCTGAACATGTAAAAATTAGGAAACATCATTATCTCGAAAACTACACAACCGATTTGAATAAAATTGATTTCAAATGAACGGGCTTCCTGAAATACTCTTAACTTTTGAATTTTATAAAGATTGAACTTGTGGTTCAAAAGTTATGACAAGAAACGTGTTTTTAAGACTACTTATCTCACTCATGTTTCTCAGAGATGGCTGAACCGATTTTCATAAAATCAGTGTCAAATGGAAGGTCTATTTGCCCCATAAGACCATATTGATTTGTTTTGCAATCGGACTATTACTTTGCCAGTTATGTTTAAAAATGTGAAATCCAGCTCTGAAAAGGAACATATTCCGAAGACTACTTGGACTCACTCACTTTTCTCAGAGATGGCTGACCCGATTTCCACAAAATTAGTGTAAAGTTAAAAGACTAGCTGCCTCATAACACCCTAATGAATTTTACTGTTATCGGACTGACTCTTTCTCTGTAATTTCATTTGATTTTAATCGAACCTAAGCAACCGTTATGTATTAAATTGTTGATAAAACAACGAAAGTCTATTATCTCAAAGATTACAAGACTTATTTGAACATTACTAGTGTCATACGAACGAGTCATTTTTCAAACTTATAAATAAACTTCATAACAATTTGATATGTGGCTCAAAAATTATGGAAAGAAAAGATATTCAAACACTATATAAAACTATACTCGCTTTTATGGATATATGTGGCCTCAACATAATTCAGATGTGTTATTGTACTATTTGAACGTTCCAAATTTATTGATTCCTTGCGATGTGTTTAAAGTCCGCAAATGCACGACGAATCGGCCATTGGATATGATCAAAGTCAAATAACAAATCGTTTGAAATGATTGGTTTTATCGAAATGACAACGTCCTAGACTTTTGGCTCCTGTACATGGCCTTAATTCTGAACATATTCATATTGGGTGGTATTCGGTCATTTTCAGCAGATTTTCTGGCATCAATCTGACACTAGAAATACCCATTGGTCGGTATTTAGTTATTTTGGTTGTTTTCCAGAAACTAAAAGTGGTCGTCTTTAAATTCAAAATGGTGTCCAGGGTCAATGTATGGTTTCTATGCATCATCTCGATTACGGAAATATCCATATTGAGTATTATTCGGTAATTTTCGACTGGTTCCTAGAAGTTGTCATTTAGCAATTCAAAATGATGCCTGAGGTCAATTGTTAGCTCAATGCATCATTCTGGTTCCAGTGATACTCGTACTGGATGGGATTTGGTTATTTTAGGCTGTTTTTCACAAACCGGAAGTCGCCATATTGGATTTTAAAATGGTTTTTGACATAATTTCAGACCACTCAGCGTCATTCTGGTTGAAGAAACACCCATATCGATCATTTTTGGCTGTTTCCCAGGAACCGGAAATCGCCAACCTAGTATCTAAAATGGGGTCTGTGTTCGATTTCAGCTGCTGTTTATCATTCTAGATCCAGATACTCATGTTAGACGGAAATCGGCCATTTTTGGCTGTTTTCCAGAAACCAGAAGTTGCCATCCTTCAATTCATGATAGTGTCTGAGGTCAATTGTCAGCTTCTTGCAACATTCTGGCCTCGGAGACGCTCATATTGGGTGGTATTTAGTCACTTTCTGTCATCTGGGCGTAATTCTGGTTTCGAAAACATTCATAATGAATTGTATTTGGTCATTTCCGGCTGTTTGTCAGACATCGGAAGTCCTCATCCTAAAATTTAAGCTTCTGGTTCTGGTTCCGGAGATACTCATATATTATAGCTATATATAATTAGCTTCTGGTTCCGGAGATACTCATATATAATAGGAATCGTCCATTTCAGGCTGTTTTCCAGAAACCGGAAGTTGCCATCTTACAATTTAAAATGTTGTCTGAAGTCGATTTGTGGCTCCAGTGCATCATTACGATTCCGAAAATACCCATATTAGGTGCTATTTGGTCGTTTGCCGCTGTTCTTCCGAAACCTGAATTCGCCATTTTGGATTTAATAATGGCATTTGGAGACAATTTCTGGATTTTGAACATCACACTCATATTGAGTGGTATTTGGTCATTTCCAGCTGTTTTTCAGAAACCGGAAGTCGCCATCTTAGAATTCGAAATGGTATCTGTGGTCGATTTTAGCTCCTGTGTATCATTCTAGATCCGGATATAATATTGGGTGGAAATCGGCCATTTTTGTCTGTTTTCCAGACACCTGAAGTTGCCATCTTACAATCCAAAATGTTGCCTGAGGTCGGTTATGGAACATATTTGTTACCACTAAAAACATTCACCTGCCAAATATAGTTCCATTTAGTTGATTAGTTCGCGAGATGTGCGGAAATTTGTGCAGAAACATGTGTTTCCAGAAGAGGGAAGGGCGTCGAACCATTATGGACATATTTGTTACCTCTAAAAACATTCACATACCAAATTTGGTTGTATTTTCTTGATTGGTTCATTTGTATGGGACCCCTCCCCTCCAAACGAAGTAGGGGTGTCAAAACATTTCGGACATATTTTTACCACTAAAATCATTTACCGGCCAAATTTGGTTCTGTTTAGTTGATTAGTGCTCGAGATGTGCAGCAATTTGTGTTTCATTTTTATGGAACCCCTCCCTTCCAGAAAAAGGAGGGGCTTCCAACTATTATGGACATATTTGTTACCCCTTAAAACATCCACATGTCAAATTCGGTGTCATTTGCTTGGTTTGTTCTTGAGTTGTGCAGAAATTTATGTTTCATTTGTACCATTCCAGAAGAAGGAGAGTCTCAAACTATCATAGGAACCTTTGTCGGCACCAAAAACCCCTACAAACAAATTTTCACGCTTATCGGTTCAGTAGTTTTCGAGCCTATATTGATCAGACAGACAGACAGACCGGACTGCATTTTTATATGTATAGATTACAACATCAATATTTCAGAACATAAAGAGTGAATATACATTTATTGGATTGAAGCGTTCATGTAAATCTATTTTCACAAATAAAAGTTTGAATGAGAAAGGCTGGGTCTGACCGCTAGGTGGATTAATTTGGGTTTTCTAGATAAGATCAAATCTAGAAGGGGATTTTTGCCTTTTCCTAGAAAGGTATAGCAATAACTGCACAGTGGTACAGAACGACAATTTAGGCGGAAATGGAGTTTTCGATACATTTTTGTGGTTTTAGAACCATACTTCATATGGCGAAGTTGCTTATTATAATTTGGTCTACATTTAAACTGAGGTGAAAATTAGGGTGGTCCTAGAACCAACAAAATAAACCAAATAAAATTTTAATTTGTGGAAAAATAAAATTTTATTTTCAGTAAAGTTGTAGATCACTTGATTTTAAGCAGCTTTGTTGAAGACTACTTTCTTGTAGCTCTTAAATTTACTGAATTAGAGCAATTTTGCCTAGGGTGGCTCTTAAAAAACGGTTTTTTCGCTCTACTTTGTTTAATTCAATTTTCTCAGTAAAATTATGTTCAGACGACTTTTAGAGCTTTAAAAGACGCAACTTTTGGTGGCTATACTTTAACGATATCTTTTATGGGTGAAAAGCTATTTACGCTCTTTTCGACTGTTGATATCTCTGCATGGGGCAGATGAAAAAAATATCTTCTGGTTTCATTTGAAAGAGCAACTTTTGTACTTTATCAGAAAAAAAAAATTGAGATAAGTTGTTTCTTAAAATCGAGTAAAATAAGTTTTAATATGATCATTTTCAGTCGAAAAAGTAAGGTTTTTACAGCCTAGTTTTTTTATTTGATAAAACTGATGTACATATTCTTCGGTAAAATTGAAGATAAGCTAATTTTCGAAACTTATTACGTAGAATTACGTCTCATTTGATTTTCAAAAAAATGTGTATACGTATCTTCAATTAAAAAAATTTCAAAATATTAAAATTTATATACGACAAAATCTTTAAAATAACTTTCAGCAGTTACGAAACGATGAAATTGCTGTAGGCAATGCAAAAGAATACTTTTCTCTTCCGTTTATGCATAATTGGCAGAATTTAATGTTCGTTATTTTGAAAAGAAAGTTTTAATGTTTAATCAATTTTCGTGCTTCTGTTGGTAGATGTGACAAACTTTCGCATTGGGCAGTACGTCGGTTGTTTAGCGAAATGACGGGATCGGATGTTAGCAGAAGCCTCTTGAAAACGTCTTCAATGTTCACGATGCGGCTGAATTTTCTTGAGTGGTGTTATCGAAACATTGTTCGCGATGCGTCTCCGGGCCACGATGCGATAGAATCACCTTTTACGATGGCAGAATTGTCAGTTGCCCTCCTTTCCTATAACAATAACGCGCCTGGGTTAGATAGAATCAAATTCAACTTGTTGAAGAATCTACCCGGCAATGCCAAGAGGCGCTTGTTGAACTTGTTCAATAAGTTCCTGGAGCAAAACATTGTACCGCAGGATTGGAGGCAAGTGCAGGTGATCGCCATCCAAAAACCGGGAAAACCAGTTTCTGATCACAACTCTTATAGGCCGATTGCAATGCTATCCTGTATCCGGAAATTGATGGAAAAAATGATACTCCGTCGTTTAGACCACTGGGTCGAATCAAATGGTCTACTATCAGATACTCAGTTTGGCTTCCGCCGTGCCAAAGGGGCGAATGATTGTCTTGCGTTGCTTTCAACAGATATTCAGCTGGCGTATGCTCGCAAAGAACAAATGGCGTCCACGTTCTTGGACATGAAGAGGGCTTTTGATTCCGTTTCTATCGACATTCTTTCGGGTAAATTTCACCGACAAGGATTTTCTCCAATTTTGAACAATTTTTTGCACAATTTGTTGCCCGAAAAGCACATGCATTTTACGCATGGTGATTTGGCAACTTTTCGCATTAGCTACATGGGTCTTCCCCAGGGCTCATGTCTAAGCCCCCTTCTTTACAACTTTTATGTAAATGACATCGACGAATGTCTGGCAAATTCATGCACGATAAGACAACTTGCAGACGACAGTGTAATCTCTGTTACAGGAGCCAAAGCTGCCGATTTGCAAGGACCATTGCAAGATACCTTGGACAATTTGTCTGCTTGGGCTTTACAGCTAGGTATCGAATTCTCTCCGGAGAAGACTGAGATAGTAGTTTTTTCTAGGAAGCATGAACCTGCTCAGCTTCAAACACAATTAATGGGTAAAACGATTACTCAGGTTTTGGTACACAAATATCTTGGTGTCTGGTTCGACTCTAAAAGCACCTGGGGTTGTCACGTGAGGTATCTGATGAAAAAATGTCAACTAAGAGTGAATTTTCTTCGTACAATAACCGGACAATGGCGGGGAGCCCATCCAGGAGACCTTATAAGGCTTTACCAAACAACGATACTGTCTGTTATTGAGTACGGGTGTTTCTGCTTCCGCTCCGCAGCAAACACACATTTGATCAAACTGGAGCGAATACAATATCGTTGTTTGCGTATCACCTTGGGTTGCATGCAATCGACCCATACGATGAGTTTGGAGATCTTAGCTGGAGTACTACCATTGAAAAACTGCTTCTGGAGCCTGTCTTCTCGTATTCTAATCAAATGTGAGGTCTTGAACCGTCCCGTGATTGAAAATTTTGAAAGGTTAATCGAACTTAATTCTCAAACCCGTTTTATGACATTGTATTTCAATCACATGTCCAAAAATATTAACCCTTCTTCGAATATTCCAAATCGTGTCGACTTATCAAATACTTCTGATTCTACTGTGTTTTTCGATACATCCATGATAGAAGAAACTCGTGGAATCCCGGATCATTTACGCGTGCAGCAGATCCCTAAAATTTTTTCCAATAAATATCGAAACATCAACTGCGACAATATGTTCTACACTGACGGATCACTTCTTGATGGGTCCACTGGCTTCGGTATCTTCAATAACAATTTAACCGTCTCCCATAAGCTCGATAATCCTGCTTCTGTTTACGTCGCAGAATTAGCTGCAATTCAGTACACCCTAGGGATTATCGAAAAAATGCCCAAGGACCATTATTTCATCTTTACGGACAGTCTCAGTTCCATTGAGGCTCTCCGATCGATGAAAGATGTTAAGCACTCTCCGTATTTCCTGGGGAAAATACGGGAACATCTGAGTGCTTTATCCGTAAAATATACTCAGATTCCCTTAGCGTGGGTCCCTTCTCACTGCTCGATACCGGGTAATGAGAAAGCGGACTCTTTGGCTAAGGTGGGCGCAACAAACGGTGATATTTATGAAAGACCAATTGCCTTTAATGAATCTTTCGCATTTGTACGTCAGAATACGATCATCAGTTGGCAAAATTCTTGGACCAAGGGGGAACTGGGAAGGTGGTTACAGGTGGTTAAAGGGGTTGGATGTAGGTCGGGATTTCATTTGCGTGATGTCCCGGCTTATGTCCAATCACTATAGATTTGACGCGCATCTCCGTCGTGTTGGGCTCGGGGAGAGTGGTATCTGTGCCTGTGGTGAAGGTTATCACGACATAGAGCACGTTGTTTGGTCATGCTCTGTACACCGTGACGCCAGGTCTAGATTAATAGCTTCCCTGCAGGCCAAAGGTAGGCAGCCGGCTGTTCCTGTTCGTGATGTCTTGGCGAGCCGTGACCTATCCTTCATGTCCCTTATATACGTTTTCCTGAAATCCATCCACGCCCCAGTTTAGTCCTATCCCCTTCCGCCTACATCCAACCAAACGACAAGAACACGTTAAGACCCCGGATCCGGAAACAGCAATCAGACCCGCACGATACTCTCAAGGCCCGATGGAAACAACCCAATATGCCAGTCCGTAATATCTTGGCCCAGCAGCGGAACAAATTTAATATGCTGCTTACCCATGGCAATGAAAACCATCAAACAGCAAACCTGTGCTTTTAATGCAAAATATTCTAGCTTTAAGTTAGATTTAGTTTCAGCTCGTAGTCGGCAGCGAGGATAAAAAATTTGCTTTTAGTTATTAAGATACTTTAGAAAGTAAGCTACCAGATATAATTGGCGCCGTTAAACATTGAATTGTATTTGTGCCGTGTCAAATAAACTATAGATGAAGAAAAAAAAAAAACTTTACTGAAAATAAAATTTTAGTTTTCCACAAATAAAAATTTTAGTTGGTTTATTTCGTTGGTTCTAGGACCACCCTAGCTTTCACCTCAGTTTAAATGTAGTCCAAATTATAATAAGCAACTTCGCCATATAAAGTATGGCTCTAAAATCACAAAAATGTAGCAAAAACTCCATTTCCGCCTAAATTGTCGTTCTGTACCACTGTGCACTGGAAAAACCATAGGTATAAAAGTGCTTCAAAGGGTCGAATCTCGTATATCAATCGACTTAGTTCGATGAGTTGAGCATTTTCTGTGTGTGTGTATCTGTGTGTGTGTGTGTGAGTGTGTGTGTGTGTGTGAGTGTGTGACTGTGTGACTGTGTGACTGTATGTGAGTGTGTGTGTGTGTGCAGATTTTTATTCTCACTCACTTTTCTCAGAGATGGCTGGACCGATTTTAATGGAATTAATTGCAAATGAAATGTCTTGGTGTCCCTATTAAATTTCATTGTAATCAGATTTTTAGTTTAGAGGATATGTATCAAAATGTAAAAATCATGAAACATCATTTTCTAGAAAACTACACAACCGATTTGAACAAACTTGATTTCAAATGAACGGGCTACCTGAAAAACCCTTAACTTTTGAGTTTCATAAAGATTGAACTTGTGGTTCAAAAGTTATAACAAGAATCGTGTTTTGAAGACTACTTAATCTCACTCATGTTTCTCAGAGATGGCTGACCCGATTTCCACAAAATTAGTGTCAACTAATAAATCTAGGTGCCTCGTAACACCCTATTAAATTTTACTGTAATCGGTCTGTAACTTCGTCTGTGAAGTACTAAAATGTGAAAATCACGAAACTTCATTATCTCAGAAACTACACAACCGATTTGATCAATATTATTATCAGATGAGCGAGCTAGTTAAGGGTTAACTGATGAGTTATGATTGAACACGTGGTTTCAAAGTTTGGCTGCCTATACGTTCTCATTTCATTGGATTATAATCGAACTTATGCAACCGTTATGTATTAAATTGTTGATAAAACAACGAAAGTCTATTATTTCAAAGATTACATGACTTATTTGAACATAACTAGTGTCATACGAACGATTCATCTTTCAAACTTACAAATAACAAACTTCATAACAATTTGATATGTGGCTCAAAAGTTATGGAAAGAAAAGAAATTCAAAGGCTATTTAAAACTATACGTGCTTTGATTGATATATGTGGTCTCAACATAATTTAAATGTGGTGTTGTACTATTTGAGCGTTCGGAATTCATTGATTCGTTGCGATGTGTTTAAAGTCTGCAAATGCACGAAGAATCGGCCATAGGATATGATCAAAGTCAAAAGACAAATCGTTTGAAATGATTGGTTTTATAGAAATGACAACATCCTCGACTTTTGGCTTCTGTACATCGCCCTAATTCTGAATATATTGATATTGGGTGGTATTCGATAATTTTCAGCAAATTTTCTGGCATCAATATGACACCGGGAATACTCATATTGGGAGGTATTTAGTTATTTTGGTTGTTTTCCAGAAACTAATAGTGGTCGTCTTTAAATTCAAAATGGTGTTAAGGGTCAATGTTTGGTTTTTATGCATCATCTAAATTACGGAAATATCCATGTTTAGTATTATTTGGTCATATTCGACTATATCCTATGCATCATTCTGGTTCCAGAGATACTCATATTGGATGGTGTTTGGTTATTTGAGGCTGTTTTTCACAAACCGAAAGTCGCCATATTGGATTTCAAAATGGTATTTAAGATAATTTCTGGCCACTGAGCGTCATTCTGGTTGAAACACCTATATTGGGTGTAATTCGATCATTTTCCGCTGTTTCCAAGGAACCGGAAGTCGCCAACCTAAAATCCAAATGGGGACTGTGGTCGATTTCAGCTGCTGTGTATTATTCTAGATCCGGAGATACTCATGTTAAACGGAAATCGGCCATTTTTGGTTGTTTTCCAGAAACCACAAGTTGCCATCCTACAATTTATAATGGTGTCTGAAGTCGATTTGTGGCTCCAGTGCATCATTACGATTTAGAAAATACCCATATTGGGTGGTATTTGGTCGTTTGCCGCTGTTTTTCCGAAACCGGAAGTCGCCATCTTAGAATTTAAAATGGTGTCTGTGGTCGAATTTAGCTCCTGTGTATCCTTCTTTATCCGGATATTTTTATGTTGGGTGCAAATTGTCCATTTTTGGCTGTTTTACAGAAACCGGAAGTTGCCATCTTACAATCCAAAATGTTACCTGAGGTCGATTATGGAACATATTTGTTACCACTAAAAACATTCACCATGATTAGTTCGCGAGATGTGCAGAAACATGTGCTTCCATAAGAGGGAGGGGCGTCGAACCATTATAGACATATTTATTACCCTTTAAAACATCCACATGCCAAATTCGGTTTCATTTGCTTGGTTTGTTCTTGAGTTGTTCAGAAATGTATGTTTCATTTGTATTGGACCCCTCCTTTCCAGAAGAGGGAGGAGTCTCAAACTATCATAGGAACCTTTATCGGGACCAAAAACCCCTACATACAAATTTTCACGTCGATCAGTTCGGTAGTTTTCGAGCCTTTATGGATCAAACAGACAGACAGACCGGACTACATTTTTATATGTATAGATTACAACATCAATATTTTAGAACCTAAAGAGTGAATATACATTTATTGGGTTGAAGCTTTCATGTAAATCTATTTTTACAAATAAAAGTTGAATGAGAAAAGCTGGGTCTGACCGCTAGGTGGATTAATTTAAGTTTTTTTACCAGTCAGATATCCCTGCGTCGTAAAGTTGTCCTTTCTGGGCTTTATTTTCTTCTTCCTTTTCTGCCTTTCTCCTAGAAAGGTATTTTGTGTGTGTGTGTGTGTGTGTGTGTGTGTGTAATTTTGTAAGTGTGTATGTAACGGTCTCCTAATCTCACTCAATTGTCTCAGAAATGGCTGGACAGATTTTAATAAAACTATTTGCAAATGAAAGGTCTAGTTTTTATTGCAATCGGATTTTTAGTTTCGAGGTTATGTTTAAAAATGTGAAAATCACAAAACTTCATTATCTCAGAAACTACACAGAGATGGATAGACCAATTATCACGAAATAAGTCGCAATAGCAAGTTCTAGTTGCCTGATAAGTCCCTATTGAATTGTATTATAATCGGACTGTAACTTTGTCTGTTATGTCTTAAAATGTAAAAGTTATGTAACTCCATTATCTTAGAAACTACACAACCGGTTTGAACAAAACCGGTATCAAATTAACGGGCTGTCTTCAAAACAATTAACTGATGCTTTTGTTGGATTTCATTGTAATCGGGCGGCAGCTTTGTCCGTTATCCTAAACTTACTCACTTATCATAAACTTAGTGTCAAATGGAAATTGTAAATGTCCGTTAGATTCAATTCAATTTTATTTTTATTATTTTTCATTATTTTTGCCTTTCTCCTAGAAAGGTATAGCAATCATTGAAAAAACCAAATCTATAAATGTGCTCCAAAGGGTCGAATCTCGTATATCAGTCGACTTAGTTCGACAAGCTGAGCATGTTCTGTATGTGATTGTTTGTATGTACGTAACGCTCTCCCAATCTCACTCGATTTTCTCAAAAATGGCTGGACTGATTTCCATGGAATTTATAGCAAATGAAAGGTTTAGTTGTCCTATAAAACCGCATTGAATTTTATTGTTATCGGATTTTTAGTTTCGAGGTTATGTATCAAAATGTGAAAATAACAAAACTTCATTATCTCAGAAACTACACAACCGATTTAAACAAAATTGGTACCAAGAGAACGGGCTTGTTTTTTAAACAATTTGTAGATTGATTTTATAATGATAGGACCAAGGCTGTCATTCGCACACTCATTGCGCTCAGTGTGTGAATTTAATGTCAAGGCACAACGAGAATGGCACCTACACATTTTGACAACCAACAGGCACAAAGAGAAAGAGCGAACACGAAATGACTATGAAAGATATCAAGTGAGAAATATTTCAAGAGAGGGAGAATTGAACAACACTTTGTGCTGCTTTTTGTGACACATTGCGTGAGAGCAAAGAGCTTCGGTTTGAGCAGTTTGCGTTGCGTTGCGGGTAGAAAAAATAACAGTGAAAAGGAACCAAGAAAGGACCATATACTTATCTGAGAAATCATTTAAACACGATTCTCAATGGCGTGGACGTGTTTCTTAGAACATATTACGCACGTCCATACATGTTTCTGTCCCGGTATTCATATACAATCGCCACATGCATTCACTACTGATACCGTTCATAAGGGTACTAATGACTTGTATGGAAAAAATTGTCCTTCGTCGCATTCAGAAGTTTGTTCAGTCGAAAAGTGAAACTTTAACCGATCGATTTTTTTTTAATTTTTTGTTTTTGGATAACACCAGATCTCGATGTTTCATGCATTTTTGAGACATTTGGCATCAGAATTTTTTGATATTAAGAAATTTTTGAACTACCTATGCATTTTTTTTCATTGGTCACAAAATAATGCTTTTGTGTTCCCGAAGTCAGATTAAGCTGAAGTTTAGTATGGAAACTTTTTTCGAAGACGAAACTATTGAGCCCTACTTCGCTACAAAATTCGAAAAGTCGATTTCCATTGCTACCCCACTGTTCATGTACGAGACATATTGCGGCTATCTCCGGGAAGAAACCATTTTAAGTTTTGAAACAAAACCCATTGAGCAGCACTGGAAATTAGCTCCTAAATTATTTCAGTAGGAGTCAAATGAAGTGCAAAAAAAAAAATACAATAATCGTTCGTTTGTCAAATCCGATTATCATTGCCCCAAGCAACACACAAAGTAAGGCACAATGTGTGGTGTCGCACATTTTGGCAAATGCCCAAAGTGTTCTCAGTCATATTTTTTCGGTGCGGAAGAAATACTAAAGAGCGAGTGGGGAGAAGAGAACACAGACGAAATATCGGGAGTGGCACGCACGGTTTGATGGCAAATGTGTTGTGTACAAATTTGTGTGGTTCTGTCTGCACTGAGGTGATATTCTCTCAAAAATTACACGACTTTATTGAAGAAAACAGGTGTCAAACGAACAGGTCAATCAAAACCTAAAGGCTGTTTGAAACTAGCTGCTTTGATCAAAGTTCGAAATTAGGAGTCATTATGATAGAAAAACTGTTTATTTAGTACAAATATTATGTCAAATTTCAAATACTATGCTCCAATTATTCCTTCAAATACAACATCAATATTCTAAAATTTAAAGAGTGGATTGGATTTATTGGATTATATTTGGCAATTGAAGGATGTTTTTCAGAAACCGAAAGTCACAAATTCAGATTTCATAATGAAGCATAGAGTTGATTCCCGGCCTCTGAGTATCATCCCGGGTATTGAAAAACTCACATTGGGTAATGTTTGTCTCTTTTAGACTGGTTTCCAGAAACCGGAAGCTAATGTCTAGTAATTTAAAATGGCGTCTGAAGATGCCTCAGGGTATCATACCGCTTCCCTAAATTGTGTTGGATGATATTTGTCACTTTCGGCTGTTGATCGGAAACTGTCGCCATCTTTGCCATCGAATACCCAGATTTGGCAGTTCGGCAATTTTATGATGGATTTTAGGTTTTATCATTATCAGGCAACCAGAAGTGGTCATCTGGATTAAAAATGGGGGTTGATTGATTAAAAATGGGGGTCGGATTCTGGCCACTGGGTATAATCCAGGTTTCAAGAACCCATATTGATTGGTATTTGGCCATTCATAGGATGCCCCTCAAAGACGTCAGTTATAGCTACTGCGCTAAAGAATTTCATTTTTACTGATAAGATCATTCAAATTAAGGTATAAGGAACAACATTTAATTATAAATTATTTGAAATCTACTGACTCAAGTTTACATGAACAATCTAAATATTTATACGCAGTATATGACTACAAATTGATTGTACCACGATCAAAAACAATATCGCATCGTATATTTAAAATAATTTAATGTTATTTGCATTTATATGTGGTAATGTATGTTCATATGTGTGTGAATGTTATATTTTAAATATTCGGTATAGTAGTGTTGTTGGTTACCAAAAATTTGTTGCTTAGAATGAATTACAAATCCTGCAGAAATTATCAAGATGCATTCTTCAAGTGTTGGTGTAAATCTATGCTAACAAATAATATATTAGGATACATGTTATGTAGACATAATATACAGAACACGGCCTACTCAAGTCGGGCTTTTCAATCGCGGATATTTTAACAGTGTTTTGATTGTGTCAATTAAAGAGAATTATTGAAAATTGGCTGCAAGTGATAAAAACTAATATATTGCAGCATCTTGTGTTAAGGTGTTTTTAAAATAGTTGCAGAAATGTGAGAGTTTTAAGTGAAAATAGTCTTTTAGAAGTGATAGCCATGACGCGTAGCCCCAGCTCCAGCAAATGAAGGGAGTAACATGCAGCAGCTAAAGTAGTAGTTGTGATATGTGCTTGAAACTAAATACCGCTGCTTGCTTCGGGATGATGGTCTGTTCGTCAAAATGTTTGCTTTTGGTGTGATGCTTTTGGTGCCAAGTTTATCGTATCGGAACAATTTTTCAATTCCCCCTCTTTTAGTTATCCAATTTTGAGTGAAGAGGCATTAGTGTTTGTGCAAAAAAGGCAAAAATATATGGAATTTTGGTTTAAGTTTGGTGTTAATTTTGTCTTGTGTTGGTGCCATAAAATGGTAATGAAACTGTTTACGGGACAATGAACTGTCGTTGCCAGGGTGCATAGTGCAAATAGCTCGAACAGCAACGGTGGAAGTCGGTTGTAAGTCGGCAAATTGTCGTGTTAGTGAAATGTTGGTGTGTAGTAACGATCCTACCGGTGTTTATTCCTCCTTATGTTAGTCCGTGCGACGCAGTGCGAATCGATACCACGGTTGAAAGCAAAAGCGGTAATTTGAAGATAAGTATCGGTGGTGATGTTGGTGATATTTTGTGTAAACATTATTGGAGAGCTGGTTTTTTACGTACAACTTGATGTTACAAATATAAATACCAGGCGATTATTATGGGTCTCTGTGTTGATCGCCTGCGGTAGTTGAGTTGTTGGTAGGATGCCTAATATGTTGCTCAAAGTTTGTTTAGTTTACGAAACAGGCGAAGTCGAAATGTTGTGTTGTGGAGTTGTGCTTCTTTGATTTTACGAGCTTTTGAGCAGATGTTTTATATATTTATATACTATGTCCTGATTATGACTAGTTTGGTATTAAAGCACCAAATTTGCGTTTATATTCTGGCGTCGTGCACATAGAATCGTGGTGATGGACAAGGAGAAAGTACTTTGTGAGCAAATTTAATGGTTTATGTTAAAACACAAAAAATGTGCTATTTTGGCGGAGTTTTACCTGAGCGGCCTCATTTTTGTTTGACTAGGAGAGGTTTGTTTTCGGATCTTGAATAGATTTTTTATATCTTTGGCTGAAATAATTAAATAAATTGAAAAATTATTCAATAAAAAAGCTAGTTTCCTAGAATCCTATGTTGTTATTATATTTTTACGATTCAAATAACTAAAACTTATACATAGTTGTGTAGGTATTTTGTCAAGCTTGATTTCATGATTTTTAGGTTTTTAAGCAGATATTGATTTTTAAGTGACTGTTTAGTTTGACTTTCGATGATTGTTTAGTCAGCCTGAAATAATCATGATTGGTTTGTCTTGCAAATATTTTTAAGACTTTTGATTATTATGTACATCTACACCTGATGTTTGCACTTAATGTTTTAGATGCACCAAGCTTTGCCATTTTTCTATCTTTCCAAGTGCATCACATCCATTATAAGGTAATGAATAACTCAACTTAGTAATGAGCCAACATAACGCATAGTATACCTCGAATCCGTCATCTACCGCGGTTTTGCACGGTCAGGCTTCAAGTAGGGTTCTATCAGCCAAACATGTTCTCACCTTGAGAGCAATGATGTGGTTTGTGGAAGCTGGGAGTATGGTGCAGTGATAATACATGTAATCTTATGTTTCACTTTTTCGATTTTTCTAGCTTTTGGGCTGTTTATGTTTTGTATACTATGTTCCAACAAGGACTAGGTCGGCATTTTGTTAACAAACTTAAGACTATATATTGGTCAATATGGAAATTTGCATTTTTAAATTATTTGTATGGCCTTGTATGCATGAAACTTTGCCAATTTTTCTATTTAATAGGCAACATTCGCATCGACAACTAAGAGAGAATCGGCGTGAAATGTCGTGTCCCCGAGTGTCTGCGTCGGTAGGAGGAAATAGAGAGGTCCTGCATAGTGCTTCGATGTAAACCGCGTTTTCGGCTCGGAAAAATTTTACTTATATGAACGTTTTCGGAATATAATGATTTCGACTGGTATACCCAGATACTTGTTCATGTCTCACTGTGACTGTTTATCCGAAGATTTGGTCCGGCCAATAAATATCGCGATTAACGAAAACGCGATGTATACCTTCCAAAGAATCGCGTCGGCCGACGTGCATTCGTTTCTTTGAAAGTATTCGGGATTGACAAATAGCTGATTGGCTACATCGCGTGCGTAGTACGAAGAGGATCGCGACGTTTGGCAAGAAAAATAGTCATGATTAGTTTTCGTAATAAGCGCGCAACATTGTTATATTCTGTTTTTCAGGTGTGTTTTTCGCGGGATCCTATCGTTTTTTTAGAGCAGACAAAGTGTGAACGAGAAACGTCGTTGATTGATCTGTTAGGAAGATAATGTCCGGTTGACCGAACGCCCGAATACCGGGGCGGATATAATGAACCTGTTCGCGCGATACTTGTTCTAAAGAACCCGACACCCGAAACCAGCGCATCGTTTACCAAAACGAACCCTGCTGTGTACCTTGCCCTTTTTCCAACATCCCAGTGATTTCTCGTGGAAGTGCAGAGGTGTTCTCGGCTTCCAATAAGCGAGTATCGCGTCAACATTTTCCTATACCAATTCCTTCTTTGACCTGTATCCGGACGCGGCCGGCGCTGGTATTGCCTATTATAAAGATTAAGGTCACCAGTTTTTACACATTGAGGATGCATGTTGGCCCCAAGCATCATCTTTTGGTTCTCTGTGTAATTACAGCTGATCTGGCAATAACGGAATAGCAACCGCGGGCGGTCAATCATGCTCATGCTCATGCTCATGCTCATGATAACAAATAATATATTAGAATGAGAAAGGCTGGGTCTCACCGCTAGGTGGATTAATTTAGGTTTTTATCTGAGGTAAGGCTGCGCCTACCCTCTTTCGCGATATCAGACATGCAATTGTAATCTATACATATAAAACCTAAATTAATCCACCTAGCGGTCAGAGCCAGCCTTTCTCATTTAAACTTATTATTTGTAAAAATAGATTTACATGGACGTGTTTCAATCCAATAAAAGTATATTCACTCTTTGGGTTCTAAAATATTGATGTTGTAATTAAAGCATAAAATATGAAATTTGACGTAATGTTAGTGCTCAAGAAATAGCGAAATAAAAAAATTACTTCTAATTTCGAACAATTTCATCACGAGCGATACTGGGAACGTTCAAATAGTATGAAACCACATTTGAATTATGTTGAGGCCACGTATATTGATCGAAGCAGGTATAGTTTAAAATAGTCTATAATTTTTTTTTCGTTCCATAACTTTTGAACCACATATCAAGTTGTTATGAAGTTAGTTATTTGTAAGTTTTTGAGATGACTTGTTCGTATGATGCTAGTTATGTTAAAAAAGTCGTGTAATCTTCGAGATAATAGACTTTCGTTGTTTAAACAATTTAATACATAACGGTTGCTTAAGCTCGATTATAATCAAATGAAATGGGAACGTATAGAGCAGCCGAATCATGAAACCACTTGTTAAATCATAATTCATCAGTTAACCCTTAACTAGCCCGTTCATCTGATATCAATATTGTTCAAATCGGTTGTGTAGTTTCTGAGATAATGAAGTTTCGTGTTTTTAACATTTCGATACATTACAGACGACTTGACATACATTACAGACGATTTGACACTAATTTAGTGAAAATCGGTTCAGCCATCTCTGAAAAAAGTGAGTGAGTTTTAGTAGTCTTGTAAATATTTTACTTTTCATAGCTGGATTTCACATTTTTAAACATAACAGGCAAAGTAATAGTCCGATTGCAAAAAAAATCAAAAGGGTCTTATGGGGCAACTAGACCTTTCATTTACAATTAATTTAATTAAAATCGGGGTAGCCATCTGAGAAAATCGAGTGAGATTAGGAGAGCGTTAAACACACACACATACATACACACACACACACATACACACACACATTCAGAAAATATCTTTAGTTTTATACCTTCAGTTTTTTCAGTGATTGCTATACCTTTCTACGAGAAAGGCAAAAATGCAGTCCGGTTTGTCCGATCCATATAGGCTAGAAAACTACCGAACCGATCGACGTGAAAATTTGTATGTAGGGTTGTTGGTGCCGATAAAGGTTCCTATGATAATTTGAGACCCCTCCCTCTTCTGGAAGGGAGAGGTCCCATACGAACGAAACACAATCTTCTGCAAATCTCGAGAACTAATCAACTAAATGGAACTATAGTTGGCAGGTATTTGTTCTTAGTGGTAGAAAATATGTCCATAATGTTTTGACACCCCTTCTTATTTAAAAAAAAAAGGGGTGCCATGCAACTGAAACACAAATTTCTCAAACACAACCATCTCGAGAACTAACCAACTAAATGGAACCAAATTTGGCAGGTGAATGTTTTCAGAGGTAACAAATGTGTCCATTATGGTTCGACGCCCCTCCCTCTTCTGGAAGCACATGTTTCTGCACAAATTTCTGCACATTTCGCGAACTAATCAACTAAATGGAACCATATTTGGTAGGTGAATGTTTTTAGTGGCAACAAATATGTTTCATAATCGATCTCAGGCAACATTTTGGATTGTAAAATGGCAACATCCGGTTTCTGGAAAACAGCCAAAAATTGCCGATTTCCACCCAATATAATAACATTCGGATCTAGAATGATACACAGGAGCTCAAATCGACCACAGATACCATTTTAAATGCCGGCGACTTCCGGTTTCTGAAAAACAGCCTAAAATAACCAAATCCCATCCAGTATAAGTATCACTGGAACCAGAATGATGCAATGAGCTAACAATTGACCTCAGGCACCATTTTGAATTGCTAAATGACAACTTCTAGGAACCAGTCGAAAATGACCGAATAATACTCAATATGGATATTTCCGTAATCGAGATGATGCATACACGGTAAGAAAGGTACTTTTTCAACCATTTCGCGAAAAAGGGAGCCAACCCATTTAATGGGTAAACTCGATATACCCATTAATTGGTATACCGATCAAACGTCAAAAATTTATTACAATTTTACTCATTTTGAGAAATGAATTTTTTCAAGAAAATGGGTGAAATTTTACCCATTATGTTATATCAACGAATACAGGATTACTTAACTACTATCATCAATCGTCAGAATCGCAATTCTCTGCAACAATTATTTCTCTAAACATAGCTACTAGTCTGTTTACACTTTGTGTTGTACTAGGGTAACGACCCCAGAATTCGCGCACTTTATCAGACTTTTACGTTGAAACACAAAAATTCATTGGCATTAGTTAATTTCAAATTCTTTAAATCAAATATAATTACTCGAATGGGTTCATATTTCATAGCATTAAGCTTTTCTAGCGGGAAGAGAACCAATTCGTAGGAAAAAAGTTCATTTTTGCTGCCATGCTGAAGTACCACAATTCGCCCCAATCCATCCTATATTCGCCCACCCTGAGACCCAGTTTTCGCCTTCCTATAATTTAATACGAAATTGTTGAAAACCAACTTAATTTTAAAGATTATGTAATGTACCCTATAATACTGTTACAAAGGAACTTATTGCATTAATTATTTTCCTACAATCAGCAGGTGAAGTGATCAAGGGCAGGAAAGTAAAATATGACTACAACACAAAAAAAGTTTTCAAAAATTCATTTTTTAAATTAGTTGCTTAGATCTTCTGTGAAAGGACTGATTGTTTTCGCTTAGTTACAAGTTTTTTCTTACTGTTCTTTTCTGCTTGAGTCTTCTTTTTGAGTTCGTTGTCCATCTTGCGTTGCAAACGATTAATTTTTCTGTTTTCTTTCTCTACCTCAAGTATCTTTTTTTCTTCCTCCTTCTGTTTAAATTCATTCAAAAATTCATCCGATGTCAAAACATGGTAGCGCTTAGATTTGTATTCCCGTTTACGGTCGCATTTTGGGATCGATGGTAATGTCAAAATATCTTCCAATGTTGGTTTAGAAGTATCTGGAGTCTCATCTCTGGACAGTTCAAAGGATTCTATCAGTACATTGGAATCGGTTTCTTGAGTTGCTATTGTGGCTTCTTCACCAGTTTCCACTTCATCAGTAAGCTCAACTGAGCGAATGAGATCTGGCGAATATTAATGAATAATGCGATATATTTCAAAAAGTGACTCTTCATCGTGGTTGTCAAAGGAAACAAAATCGCTTCTAAACTTCTTAATCCTGTGTTGACCAATGACAGTAGTATATTGTTCGAGGGAACGTTTTAGACTTGAAATTTCTTGCCTCGTTGAGACTTCAATTGCACAAACTGACTGTTGATCGGTTGACACAGTGTTCTCATCGTATGTGGTCGATCCTCCCAAGCATTTGGAAAAATCGATTGCATCTCTATTCCAAGGATACAACCCAGAAGCTTTGAAACCGCTTTTAATACTCTGTATTGTCAACGAACGACGCAGACAGTTTTGTAAAACCACGGCAAAGTTTCTCAATGTTACTGCTTCGTATGGATTATCCTTTCTGAACTGTGCAACCGCTTTCGGCCACCCATTCTTCAATGGCTTAAACGCTGACACATCAGCAGGTTGCATCAGTCTGGTTGCATCAGTCTGGTTGCATTAGGAAACAACGCAACTAGAATAATGCCTAACTCTCGACACAATTCTGACGTTTTCAAATTTATATGACTGCTGTGTCCATATATAATAAAAAGCACAGGTTTCTTGATCTTCTTTCTTTCCAAATGTGGATTCAAAACATTCCGAATGTAATCTCGGAACACGTCAGCAGTCATCCAGCCATTATCAGATTTTGCAATTCCCCACGTCGAAGGAACTGATTGTGCAACTTCTCGCGGAACACTTTTATATGGATGATAACAGTAGGAGGAACTGTTTCTCCAGATGCATGGAAAGAAAACATCGTTGTTACGTTGACTTTACTGCTGGACCGTTCAATATCATAAACATTTCGACTTCCCCGTTGCGCTAAAACTGCTTTCGTCTTGGGGTTCGGCTGAAAACTGGTCTCATCGCCATTTATGATTCTCGTGGGATCTTCAAGAATTTCCATCATGTTTCTCTGCTTAAGATAGAACTCAACTTTGCCGAACCATGCTTTTATGTCTGACGGGGAAACTTTTGCACTGGCATTTGTCACGAATTCAGGAGTTCTCAGAGAAATACCCGGATGACGGTTCAAAAACAGACGTAACCATTTTTTACCTGCGAATAAAATTATTGTTTCAAATACCACTCAGAACAATAAAAGCGCTTAACAAACTCGGTCGGTTGTTGTTGAACGGACTTGGTCGTGGATTGGCGTCCAAGAACTGTTTGACACTGTCCGCTAGCTTTTCTTTGGTAATAGGTATACCTCTCTGCTGCATGTCAACGATCCAGCCTTCAAACATACTTTCTTCCTCCATAGTTAGCGCCATCCGGCCGGAACGAAAAACAGTCTGTTCCTTTTTTTCAATCTCGACCGAATTGTTGATCTTGGCACACCATAAAGCCGGGCAGCTTCATTAACACCAATTTCTTTATTGCGTACTCTCAAAACTGCAGTAGATGCAGCTTCCTCCGAGTATGCACTTCGATATTTTGCTTATTGTTGGTGTTGCTGTTGAAATTTAAGAGTGTTAATATTTAGTTGAAATTAAAGAGTGTTAATAGTAACATAAGAGCATTTTTTACCATTTTAAGGCGATGCGAAGTGTGAATTAACTGATAAACACACCGTTAGAACCATTTACTGCACATAAACACTTTGTTTTGCACACCTGACTTGCGCTTGACAGCAGCGGGCGAAAACTGGTTCAAACAGAAAATTCAAACCAGTGAACTAGATTTCGACCCAGGCGAATTCTAGCGCTCGTGTGATTTGGGCTACCCACATTTTGCCCAGTTAATTTAGGTCACTTTTCAGTCCAAAAAACGACAGAATACCAAAAAAAATCATCTCAATTGTCAATTACAAGTCAAAGTTGATCGAGTTGATAGGAAAAAATTGGAACTAAATGTGACTTTGTACCACTTTACCTTCGATTCATTTTTAGGTTCCATATGCATAATTAGAGAACATATGTAGTCAAAATGACACTAAGTTTTGAAACTGTGTTTAAACATAGAAAATGCGATCAAAGATCAACTAAAACTGAGAATAAATTGGGATTTAGCATAATTTTATGATAAACCTGATAGGTTATAAATATAGTGGATATACATTGGTTTAAAATACGGTGGAACCAGTGAGTAGGCGAATTCTGGGGTATGGGCGAATTGTGGTGTTCTTACCCTATTAGACTTAATTTTATATGTGATAATTTCAAAAAACTCAACAACCTTTTTTAAAGAAGGTGGAACTTTTAATTTAAAAACGCAAAAACATTTGAAGAGGATGTCCATTGCATGAAGTGATGAAGTTCCGCACTCCACTATCTCTTCTTCAACATATAAGTAAAAGTTTGTACCATCAGTTATCAAATGTGGATCTACGGGCGAATCCAAATTCCATGCGACGTATTTGGCTTGTTGTTCTGGAAGGGATGTTGATTGATCTTGAAAAAAGAGAATAGTCAAACAAGCCATACAGACTTTTTTCGAATAGGAATACCGAAATCCATCTAACTAGTGGCGCTGCAATTGGTTCCTCTGCCGACAAACATTCAATTCCGGCTTGGCTTTTGACACCTTTTCTGCTCAGAGGCACCAGAATTCTCAGACATCCTCGCAAATTATCTATTGAGAAGTAACTAGTTTTTAAACAAGTCATGTAACAGAACAAGTTCAACCTACCATCTCCAACTGTCGCGAGGGTTTCATTTTCAATCAATAGTCCTCTTACTAGGACTTTTTTCTGATTAGACTCTCTATCAAGTGTAGGGTTCATTCTTTCGTATGTCTTTTGGATCTGTTGAATTTAAAATGTTAGAAAATATATCAACTAAGCTAAGCAATAACTTACCATAACGCCATTGTAGGATTTAAGGTGCGGGAACACAGCAAAAATTTCTTTGAGCATTTTTGATATGCGATTGGATTAGACCAGTGTGTTCGAAGTTAGGGCCGCGTCCACCATTTTTCCAAAAGAACATTGACTGAAAATGAAAACAACTATTGATGTATTACTGGACATACACAAACAACCACGAAAGCACTAATTATCAAATCTATTGAAAGCAAGGTAAATGTTTGAGGGTGACTTCCTCATTGGCAAAATTAAGGAAATTCTCACAAATCTTGTGTACATGTAGGGGTATAACTGTTTCATTCGCAAATTAAGTACACGCAAAACTTTTCCTTATTACTTTAGAAGCAATAGCGCAAAATTGCCTTTTGGGTAACAAACCTATTACTTTAAAGGCAATAAAATTATTCCCCAGTCAAGTAACAACACATACTGCCATACATTAGCACGTGTTACGGGAGTACGACTATCTAATAATGGTCGTTTCAACCACATGCAAGATTTTTTCTGTCGAAAACTGCTCGAATCACACACCGTCGCATATGTTGCACATTTTACAAGTTTCTTCAATCTCCAGTTCATCCGGTGTGCGTGTATTAGTTCGCATACGGAGTAGAGAAAAAAAATGACAAGAGCTGCCAAGCAGCATTTTCCCCGTCATAGAGTATGCAAACGTTGATGATTTCAAAGACTTGAAATGACATCACGATCTGTAAACTGCGTTAGAGAAAAACAAAAACATTCGCTTTCCTGCAAGATATCTAAAACACATACTCATTGGTTCATGGAAACTCATTTGAACCTGTTTGAAAATACAATACTCGTGCCTAACCAGACAATATTCGCAACTTCGGCAACTCTGGTCAGACAGTATTACATATTTCCATTTTAAGTAAACACTGGGGGACGAAACGAAAGTGTTTCTAATTAGACATTTGAGGTTGACGGTTGAGATTCTGATTACGTGTGGATGAAGGGGACAAAAATGAACCTGATCGTTGCATCAATACAAATGCAGCGAGTGAAGTCTTGCTAACACATGCATTGCGGTGCTTGGCTGTATGTTCTCCTCCAGAAACACATACAAGCGTGTGGCCGTCATAATTTTTATTACTTTTTGTTTGTTACTCTTTGTGTATAATGCGCAGTCATAAGACACAATAAGCAATAAAAAATTGCCCTAAAGTAATAAAATGTTCCCCGTTTGCGTTGGGTGTATTGATGCTTTCATAGTTTAATAATAATCTCACATAGTCCGGGGACGAATCTGCCACTTTAGTTTCCTGCAGTATTGAAAAGGTTTCTACCAGTTCTAACGCCAAAGCTTTCTTTTCTTCAAAAGAAGGGTTTCTGGAAAGAAAGAACGATTCCTCAATTTTTGATGATAAGATTCATATAGATATAACCAGTGTTCTCACTTTTTGTTTTTAAAAAGATTGGAAACCATTTCAGCGCATACCACCCTGGTTATCAAAAGGAGCTCATTATGTGTAGGTATTAAGTTTGCATTCAGCTTGCAGTACAAAATTTTCATGGTCTTTTTATTGTCACGAATCTGTGAAACAAAGGATATTAATATATGTAATTATTGCGAATTGCGTCGATATTCTAAATTAATTTTAACAGTAAGCCGCATCGGTTACTAAAAATTAATTTTTGTCCGCAAAAACTTTTTTCAGCGGTATTTTCATCCGAAAACTAGTTTAGTCGTTTGTCCGTAAGCAAAGAGTTGTATTAATATACTCTCTTCGTTTTCAATCAAATTGCAGAAAAAAAATTTACTCTATCTTGAAGTATAACTTCTTGAGAAAAATCTTCCAAATTGTCGTATAGATCCGGGCAACCGGGAGAAAGTTAGAGCGATTTGAAGCGTGCCTCGTCACGGCTGCGCAAGCTTAACTTGATATTTCGGGACATTTTATGTTGAATCAAAGACAACATCATATTAAAATACTACGAAGTTCGCTGGAAAATTCTTGTCAGGCGAGCAACCCGTCGCTTCCGATTTTTCTCTGCATGCACAATATCGATACCGGTACCAGAGATGCCAGATGTTTTTGAAAAATGTCTGCAATTGCTCGAAAAACCGGAAAATGTGCTCGAAATCTGAAAAAAATCTATCCATGATCCGAAAAAATTTTGCTCGCGCAGGCAAAAAGTCTTTAAAAATCTGCACACATTTTAAGAAAATCTGCGCAAATATAAGGAGACTTTGACAAAAATCTGCAGAAACCGTAGAAAAACTGCAAATATCTGCAAATCAATAAATATCTGCACACGGACTCCAAAAATCTGCGTTTTGCAGACAAATCTGCTTAATTGGTATCACTGACCGGTACTCATTTCAAGCGGCGAGTATCGATGCCAAAATGCTCGATGCCGCGACCCCTAGTATCGATACCGCTGGTATCGATGCTAGTATCGCCCATCCCTATGAGAATGTTTGCGCTGGAAAACATATAAATGACGGTGCTTGTGTTCGATTAACGGTAAATTCCCAAGTAAAATAAGTCAACACACAGTCTGATGTATAGGAACTGCATTTAAAAGCTGTAATTACCAAGGCATTGAAACCGGTAGTTTGTCGGCATTTCTTCCCCTATTTTCGAAAAAAGATTTTCGTAATCGCCACGACAGTAGCCGTATTCAAAGAGCGGGTTCACTTTGAAATAGCAGCCTTCAAGAATAGCAAAAGAATACACAAACCTTCAGGAAGGCTTCCGGGTAAAACTTCCGAACGAAGATATTTTTTTGGAATTGAGAGAAAGTAATTCAAGGCCAATATGAAATTTCCTGCGGATTTATGCACCAGAGACAGCAGGACTCCCAGAATAAAGTCATCGTGGGTCCCAACGTTGTTAGAAAAAAAAAGTTACGTACCGAAAACACTGGAAGCTCGATGAGACCGATGTGATAGACTTCTATGGCAAAGATTATGATTTAAGCAACGAGGCTGACGATCAAGCTTCGGTGGAATCGATGGAGACGATAGCGGAAACGGAGAATCATAAGATATCCACTGAGCTAGTGGGTTTCGGATGTTTTTTTTTTGTGTTTCGATGAATATTGCAGAGGGCAATACTGTCGTTGCTGCTAAGGTGAATTGTGCGTAGTTTGTGTTATATTTTTTCTTCAATTCCCCTGGCAAAGTGTAGCACTGTTTTTTGTGTAAATCATGCTTAATTTTCGCGCAAAGAACTAACAACAATCTTAACAGAAAACAAGTTTTCCGCTCACGAATAGTGCAGTAAATTTTCGAACTACCTAATACATAATGACATATTTTATAGAAAGATTTTCGCGGGAGACAACAAATAGTTGCATAAAACGAAACACAAAGTGTTCATTGCTTTGATGAACATGCGTGCAAATGCAAAACTGAAATTTTCCACCGTTGAGTTATGGAAGATAAAAATTTTGCTAACAATTATTGGCTCAAAAATTGCCACTTGCAATCGTCAGTCTATATACCGTTTACGATAAGAAATTTCCACAAAATGCGAAGTAAAAATATAAAAAAGGGGTACCGTCCGACAGAGAACCTCTGTTGCTGGTGCATGTTAACCGTGGAGTAACTCAATTTGCCGTTTGGCTATTCATTCGGGTGAAATTTGTGCTACGTGTATTGCATTGTTTGCATTCAAAATTGTTGCATAATCGAAAAGGGTAATCTTCGAACAGTCCCTATCATACATTGTGCGCAACAGAATAGTTCCTTTAAAATTATCAATGCTTTCAGTGTCAAATCAAACACCTGCTGAAACATAAAGCATTGTTATTAAGTGTTAGTAACTTACCGAAGAAAAGGATGATTGTTTTGATGATTGAGATGGCTCCACTGTTGGCTCTTCGGACTTGTATGTCATTATGAGTTTCGCTATCACAGATTTTACGATAAGGCGTGGTCCCATTTCTGTTATGCCAACCGTCGTCAAATCTTCGTCCGTTATGTACATAATGGATTCATCAGTAAATTTGTGCGCTAGAAAGTAGAAAATAACGCATTGATGCTTAATTGATCAGCATATTAATTCAAACTCATTGAACATATGAATGTGAATGAGATATTTGGTTACTCCATCAACACCCTGACATACAAGCGGGAAACAATTAAATGTTTTTAGTAAATATACGAGAAGTTTTACCTGTATGAGTTAATCTGTACATAAAGCTACGTTTTTTCCGGTTTTACTGTCATAGTTGGTCCATTCAAAAGAATAATAAATACTGCTGTTGAAATAATATTTTCGTCGTTTTTAACACAATTTATTAATTTCTTTTTGACACAGAGATGACACACATTCTCAACAAGAATCATAGTATTTTAAGCTAATAAAGTTAGCGTTATTTTCACCATAAAGTTGCCACAGACTGTATGTCTTCTTACTGAATATGTTCTGAACAGATATTCTCAATGTTTCCTTTGTTGGTAAAACTTTGTAGCTATTCAAATTTTTAACGTATTCAGCGATGGTCAATGTTTTAACAATAAATACAGGTTCAATGGTGTCACAGCTAACGATAGCTTCTATAATTTCATATTTCATGTTGTTGCATATTTCGAATTTTGCTACAAGCCCGGGACGGGAGCTTGTTCCGTTGAATATGAGGTTCTCAATACAAATGATGGCTTCCGGAAAATCAAACAGTAGTATGTTGCATGGTAGTGTTGCTTTTAAAATTGTTTTAGAAAAAATAACTTTCACGATGTTAGTCTCATAGTTGTGATTTATAATGGCATTAATTTGCTTAAGGTTTACTCTTTTGGTTAGGCTTAAAGTGATATTGCGAAAATTGTTGCATGTTTTCGATTCCGCCTTGGTAACTTTAAACTTTGCCTCAAATTGAAGACAACTCATTTTCAACTCAACTCAACTTATTGATTGGAATTTTGTTCGGAAAACAACACTTAAATTTTTTATAAAAACTTTCAATTGCTGACTCCAATCGATTTACCATATTTCTCGTTAGCACTGTTGAAAAGGAATAATAAGTGAACAATAGCAAATCGGAAAAAAGTTCGCAATAATCAGTTTGTCCATCTAGTAAATCTGCAAACAAGAATACAAATGCTCTTAGCAACAGCCAAGTCTGAGATGCTGATTGACTTATAACATTTTCGTTCCCTCTAAGTCCTCTAGCAGTGAAACTTCCTACTGGTCGGTCCTTTGATTCTTCTACCCCATAATCGAAACTAACTATTCTATCGTTCAAGTCTGCATTAGAAATCAATTTCAATTGATTGACTAAATAGTTTAGTGTTCCTTTTATCACCAGACTTGCGACACCTTCCAAAATATCGTGCATTGGATCGAAGCTAGCATACTCGGCAAAATGAAAGTAGCGCAATGAGTTGAATATAGCGGCACGGAATAATCCACATTTTAAAGAAGCAATCGAATTGTTACGAAGAGCTTCCAGATCATTCGAAATACTCTCACGAGTTCGCAGTGGATACTCTGCTCCGAATCGTCCTTCATGGAAAGCAGCGCGGGAAATATAGCACGCGCGACAAAAAATATTGGATTGTGGTGGCATCAATTCGAACAGCTCATGAATCGCTAAAGTATCGCCCAGAACGTGAACAAATGTAGCTCGTAGCGTATAGCTCTCAGCGTTAGATAGATGCAGCGTCACTCCATCAGTTACCAAAAGTGTTAGGTCTTCCATTAGTGGGCGAAGAATTTTTTTAAACGCGTACTTTTTGAGCAGCAAGGAACGAACGAACAACACATTATAAACTCTATCAAGATTTGAGTTAACTCGATCATCGAAGTTCTGTACTTTAAAACTTATAACTGTTATTTTCTGTTTCCCTTTACGTGACCCCAGAGCGTTGCAATACTCCACGTCGTCGATGTGAATTGACAAACGTACAGATAACGGATATTTCTGAAGAAACAGATGGTTCTGATAAAGAGTGCCATCCTTGAAACCTCGCAACATGTCTGGTGACGATCTTTCGTTCGCAATCATGCTACGAGCTGAAGGATTTTGCATCAGAGGTTCGAGGACGTTTGTGACAGAAATATAATGCATTGAAACTTTCACTAGTTCAACCGGGGTTTTCGACTGTAATACTTTTTTATTTCCTCTCCCTGTGATCTGTTACTTTTTTGTTTTCCTGATTTTTCTAGTACCCAGAGCATATTCTCTGATCTCCGGTGTTTTACGCTCGGCAACTCCGCACAAATATGCCAGATTATCATTTGGTGTTTTCACATCAACAAATATATTGGTTATTTCTAAGTCGTTGATCATTTTTGTAACGTTAAGTGAGATGTTACTATTTTGCACGAAGTTTTTGATAATATTTATTGAGAAACGTTGGTAGTTATCCAAAATTTTTGTGTTTAACAAAATCTTGAATTTTGCGTTCCGGCAGAGCCACATCACATCCAAATTGTGTAACTGACTGCGATGCCTGTTGGAAAATATGTTCTTTCGGAATCGTTAGTGATTTTGTTAGTAATACTCTCAGCGTCGACAATAGGTTCAGGTGGAAGCTCTTGCGTGGGTAAGTCATTATGGCCCTTACATAACCTTGAATCCGGAAACGGATGATGACGTTGAACGTGAGTTTTTAGCTTGAAAAAAGTTTTTTGAACAGAGTAACAAATTTTGCAAATAAATGGAATTGGATTTTCCGACCCGTTTTTATTTTGTGATGATTTTCCACGTGATGTTTCATTTGTAGAAAACCTGTGACAAAGGTATTGCAGCCAGATAGTGGACATTCCAGATCTAATACAAGAAACTCTCACATTGTAAAATTCAATGATATTACATACTATTTACCTTGCAACTTCTCAAACGACGCATCGAAACGAAAGCATCTAGTCTCTTTTTAAGTTCTTCCATGGCAATTATTGGAAAAAAAAAACAGTGAACAAGAATCACAGAAGGGTTGTGTGCAAAGCCACGACCGCAAAGTTGAAGTAGAATACTTTTACACAGCTCTACTTACGACTGTACATTAACCTACGGCTGGGCGAATCGGTTCGCGCCGCTTTTCGCGTTTAGCCTGGCAGTGGCCTAATGCGCACGGCCAACACAATAGAAAGGTGTTTTCACATTGAAAATTAGACACGGCTTTACTGGAGTAAGTGTTGGCGAACGCCGCTATCGTACGAAAGTCAGCCTGGCAGAGGTCTGAGACGTGGTGACCAACCACAGGGCAAGTGATTTGTTTAATTTGAAGGCAGCCACAGACGCAACCCGCTGCTATCCTCTGTTACTGCTGAGTGCTGATATCTGCTGTCAACGTTGTGGACGGTCCATCCAGTTCACCTTCCGACTAATGAATGTAGCTAGTTTTCCCAGAAACACTCTTTTATAGCCGAAGGGTGCTACGTAATAGGCCACGCCTTTCAGTTCAGGTTTACCATTTCCTTATGTTCTTTAGACGAATTATTCCACAATTCGCATTTGATTTTTGTATCCAGCGAATAAACACCGATGGTGCTCTCACACACGCAACGGTTTTAACCCGTATCTTATTGCGGTTTGTAACATCAAGCGATTTCGTTTGCTCGCTGTTGCGTGTTGCATCATGTTGCAACTTGGCAGCTGGGAGACGACGAAATTCTGTTAATGCTGATTGATTGAATCGACTTCATATTAGCTCTGCATAGTCGAACTAACTGCTTTTTCTAACAGGGCAGTTTATTATTCAAAATCGGTTATGCTGATCGCAGCCTTTGCGGTGCCCCTATAGTGGGGGGTTTACTAAATAAAGTAAAAATTAAACAACTAAAACAGAGTTTGACTGCATCCCGCACAGAATGTCTGCTTGTGTTGATGCCAGAAAATTATTAACCTTCAATTATTTTTTATGTGCCTTGAAAAAAGCATTTTGCGGTTCAAAATCGGTTGCTAATTACAACCTTTGAGCTGCCCTAACATTGGGGGAATTGAGATACACGGACAACATGCACTGTGGAAGCTATTTCACATTCAGTAAATTAGACGGGTGCGACAAATTTAAATTGCTAGGATGCAACACAGAATGCATGCTTGCGTTGACAAAAATTATTAACTTTCAATGACTTGTTTATTTGCCTTGAAAAAAGGCATTTTGTTGTTCAAAATTGGATTTCCTGATGGCAATCTTCATGCTGCCCCAACACGGGGGGAATAATGGCAGTCTGGTGACATACGCTGAGAAAAACCGCGCTGCTCCTGAGACGTGGTGACCAACCACAGGGCTAGTGCTGCTGCTAAGGAAGGACGACTGCTGTTGTCGCTGTCTAGAACTATTATGAGCGGCTCCGGCTGAAACAGGGTCTTATATAGGCCAAATAGCATGTTTTCAATTGCAAGGTATATGATCCTGTCGACCGTGCTTGGGAAGCAAGCATATAACGACCAATCAGAGGTCGAATTGTTCGTCTTGACAGACTTGACTATTTTCAATAGTACAATAGTGTGAATAATAAAATTACAACTATCTTATTTTGGGAAGAATCTTAGAAGATTTTCCAATCTATTGCTGCAAGAACGAAGGAAATCCATCGAATACTAACCGATTTATTAGTATTTGAAATTGGACATATTTTTCACTTTTTTCGGTTTTAGATTTTCATTTCACATCCCTATGTAGCCGAACTTCCTGAGAGAAGTATTCTACTTCAAAACAGCTCGTTAAAGTAACGCGTAAGAACAAATCGACAGAACAAACTTAGGAGACACTTGAAGTTTTTTTTCACCCATTAATGGGTAAAAAAATGACCCATTTTTTTTCTAAGAATATGTCTTCCTAATGCGTAAAATTTTACCCATTTCACATTTTTAAACTTACCCATTTTTTTGACAGCCGCATATGACAGTGAAAAATGGGTAAAAAATTAACCATTAATGGGTTTTCGACTCTTAGCGTGTAGAAACCATACATTGACCCTGGACACCATTTTGAATTTAAAGACGACCACTTTTAGTATCTGGAAAACAACCAAAATAACTAAATACCTTCCAATATGGGTATTTCCGGTGTCAGATTGATGCCAGAAAATCTGCTGAAAATGACCGAATACCACCCGATCTGAATATGTTCAGAATTAAGGCGATACGAACATAAGTCGAACATAAGTGAATAAAGATGTACAGAAGCCAAAAGTCTAGGACGTTGTCATTTCGATAAAACCAATCATTTCAAACCATTTGTTATTTGACATTGATCATATCCTATGGCCGATTCGTTGTGCATTTGCAGACTTTAAACACATCGCAAGGAATCAATGATTTTGGAACGTTCAAATAGTACGATACCACATTTAATTCATGTTGAGGCCACATATATCGATAAAAGCGAGTATAGTTTTAAATAGTCTTAGAGTTTCTTTTCTTTCCATAACTTTTGAGCCACATATCAAATTGTTATGAAGTTTGTTATTTGGAAGTTTGAGAGATGACTCGTTCGTATGACACTAGTTATGTTCAAGTAAGTCGTGTAATACTTGAGATAATAGACTTTCGTTGTTTTAACAATTTAATACATAACGGTTGTTTAAGTTTAATTACAATCAAATGAAAATGGAACGTATAGGGCAGCCAAACTTTGAAACCATGTGTTTAATCATAATTCATCAGTTAACTCTTAACTAGCCCGTTCATCTGATATCAATATTGTTCAAATCGGTTGTGTAGTTTCTAAGATAATGAAGTTTCGTGATTTTCAAATTTCGATGCATTACAGACGAAGTTACAGTCCGATTACAGCAAAATTCAATAGGGTGTTATAAGTCAGCAAAACCTTTCATTTGACACTAATTTTGTGGAAATCGGTTCAACCATCTCTGAGAAAAGTTAGTGAATTCACGTAGTCTTCGGAATATGTTTCTTTTCATACCTGGATTTCACATTTTTAAACATAACAGGCAAAGTAATAATCCGTTTGCAAAAAAAATCAATAGGGTCTTAGGGGCAACAAGACCTTCTAGCCAAATAACAAACTTCATATCAATTTGATATGTGGTTCAAAAGTTTTGGAAAGAAAAGAAAATCAAAGACTATTCAACATTATACCTGCTTTGATCAATATATATGGCCTCAACATGATTTAAATGTGGTATCGTACTATTTGATCGTTCCCGGTAGCGCTCGTGATTAAATTGTTCGAAATTAAGAGTCATTTCTTTAATTTCGCTATTTCTCAAGCTGTAACATTACGTCAAATTTCATATTTTATACTTCAATTACAACATCAAGATTTTAGAACCCAGCATTCATGTAAATCTATTTTTACAAATAATAAGTTTGAATGAAAAAGGCTGAGTCTGACCGCTAGGTGGATTAATTTAGGTTTTTACTGATTGAATTGAAGGTAACAAAGTATCTCTCTTGACTGAAATGAGATAATTCGTTTGACTTTACAGATTCGTTAGAAGAATCGGATTCTGAACCAATTTCAAATTGGTCAGTTTGCCTGTATTGCAAGATCTTGCATGAAATAATAATAATAAATAAAACGAAAGTGAAAGTTCACCTGATATATCGCAGTTACAAATGAATTCCTCCTTTGATGCTCCAACCCACCTTTGGACTCGTATGGTGCTGGCTCGGGTTTTTCGTGGTCGTAATTCGTTGTTTGTTTAGCCTGTCTTGGTGATTTCCTGAGAAAATCCGATGTACTGAGAACAGTTGAGGCACGTATGGCGGTTCTCCTTCGTTGTCTATCGTGGATCCTCGACTGCAGCAAATCTTGTCCAATGGTGTGATTCTGCCTTTGATGACCTTCGGATTCACTACTCTGCTTGCACAATTTTAACATTTCTCAAAGAAACATGAACTCTGGCGGTCGGTTTACCGGCTGCGCCAATTATGGTTTCTTCAGTTTCAGTCTAAGACAACCTATTTATTTGGACATCAAAACTAGACTAAATGTTTAATTCATACAAAATACAGAGGGAACCTCAATTCTAAATCATTAGGCGATGCTTGTGTTAATGTTAAGCAAGCAGGAAAAGGACGCATGGGTAAACAAACGGTAAAAAAAATAAGATTATTGGTTTAGTTGCTTATGTCGATGTGGAGGGAAACGTAGTCCAGCACGTAGCTTCAGTGTGTTGTTCGTTAACCGTAGCTTGTCGCTACCTCATCTATAATTCACATACATACACACATAAACATTAAACATTTGCTTTTAACGATGACTCTGGTTTTATTCACATGCATTCGATTCCACGTTACTGGGACCAGCGTCGGTGAATCCTGTTGTAACAAGGGTCTCTATTGACTGTTTCGGTTGCTGACGGTGATTAGGGATGCACGAGTCTTTTTTTTTTTTATTCTCGCTTATTTTCCGTCGGTCTAGTTCCGCCACTGTTGTGGCCAATCACCGACGCCCAGGGAGGTGACTCCACACCCAGGACCCTAACTCACGACCCGTTTATCATCGGACCGGCGCCAACGGCTTTACTTCCTCATGCGATGGAAGGCGTGATCCCAGATTTTTCGCCTCAGAAAATCTCCCGGTGTCGGCTAGGATTTAATCTAGACCAGTTGGGCTGGTTGTGAGTGGATCACGCCACCTCACAACCATCGACACTTATGTCGGCGGTGGGATTCGAACCCAGGCGTCGAGCGTGGTTGGCGGAGACGTTACCAACCACTCTAGGCCCCCGCTCTAATGCACGAGTCTTTAATGCGCACCAGCTCTGGAATGTAAACAACGTTTTCTGAGCGCCCCAAAATTGATCGTTCGCCCGAAAGTGAAGTGTCGTCCAGGCACCTCTGCATAATCTCCCGAAACCGCCCGGGAGCCGTTTTTATTGCCAGCCTGATTGCCAGGATTCCATCCGGTCCCGGTGCCTTGCTTACCTTTATGGAGTTAGCGATCACGATGAGTTCTTCATTCGTAACCCATACCTCTTCCTCCATCTCGACACGGCTGTGGTCGCTCACAAATTGGATGTTCGGCAAATGGCCGACCATCCCTGGTCTGTGTCTGAGATACTGGCACATCGGACGTGAGACTCGACTGCCGGAGGCCAAGGAATGGGCTCATGGCGTGAATGGAGGCCCCCGATGATTCGCTACAGCATCGCTGGTGATCGCTCTGCAGGCGCCAGCGCGCCTTTGGTCTTGGCCATTAAGATCCTATAGGCGTTATCCCACGGGTTTGTATTGGCTCCCGTGCATAGCCTATCGAAACAGGCCCTCTTGCTTGCCTTAATCGCACTCTTCAGCGCCGTCTGTTCGTGCACGCTACATCCCCCGTCTTGTACAGAGGCACGTACTGCGGAGGTCCGCTATCGCATCAGTCCACCAGTAAACCGGTGGTTTTCCATTCCTAGGTTGGCGAGTCCTAGGCATTGTGGCGTCGCACGCCCGTGACAGTATGGCCACTAGTTGATCAGCAGTCGGGTGGAACCCAACTGCCTCCAAAGCACTCTCTTCTCATTGCCTCAAGGAGGTCAGAATTCGAACAAGTCATTTATAAAGCACTTGTAGAGATACTCTATCTCTACAATTCGTCAAAACATTGTATTGTTGAAATTGCCCTAGGTACAGCATGAAAGTCAGGCCAAGCTCGTAAAATCGGAAGAGCTGCTCTTATGGTACCTACGAAAATAAAACAACTCTGGCTATGGAACTATAGCACTTTCAACATTACAATGTTCAAACAAATTGTAAAGATAGAGTATCTGCATCATATATGATTTGTTCGAATCCTGCCTCCTTAACAAAATATAGCCAACTGATCATTCAAAGAGCAAAATATCACGTCTTTGGGCTGACACCTGCATCGAGCTCGTCAAGTATAGTAGTATGATAACGGCTAGAAACGGCAAGATAACGTCGTTCGCAGTGGTCTGCTCTAAGGGACAGTTCGCTAAGAGAATGAGGCAGTACTCGGGAGAATCGGCCCCAGGGATCACAAAGAAACGATTGGTTATGCTACTCCCGCGGAAAAGCATACAAACTGCTTCAAAATCCGCCGAAAACCGGCCGAAGTGGAAACTGCGGGGAACCCTTGGGATACCGTGGTGCGGCATATCATAATGGTGAAGCGGCCCTGTGACCTAGGAAGGTCGGAAAGTTATGGAACAGGGGCTCTTTTATACTCAAGACGGACGGATTGAAGTACTCAGAAGTCTTGAAGAAAATGAGGGGCGTAATACAGCTCAAGAATCTAGGCGCGGATTTGCGGAGCATCCGATGGACGCCAGAACAGTGGTCCTAGGTAAAGAGGTGCAAGTTCGTGCAATCACGTCATAGGTGACTCTCCAGCTACAAACCTGGAACAAAGCACCGAGTGGTGCGACATTGCACTAGCCCTCAAGGAGAAGTGCAGTAGGGAGTATCCACTAAATCTATTCACCCCGGAGAGGGTGAAGCGGAGACCCGTGTGGTTACTTTCCGAATGGCATCGGTAGATGCGAACTTGGCCCTGAAGACAGCCAAACTTAAGGTTAAGTGATCGGTATGCCCCCTGGGCATACTTCATCAACCGGACGTTTGCTACAGGTGCTTTGAGGGAGGGCATAGGTCCTGGGCCTATAGGTGGCCCGACAGGAGGCAATTATGCAGACATTGTGGTGGTGCAGATCATAAAGCGAAAGACTGCGGGGAGCCTCACAGGTGTCTGGCATGTTTAGGCGTCAAGCACTTTATAAGACGCGTGGGAGGGGCCTGCTGGTAAACCGGCTACTTAGCTGCGGGCGTAAGGGTGACAACTGAACCAGATCCACTGCTATGCGACCCAGTAGCTACTATACCAAGCAGCCCGTAAGACTTTGTCGGACATCGTCATCGTATCAGACTCCTGTAAACGCAGAGGCTTGGTGCTACATTCCGATTCGGAACTCGATCTTCTGTTTATTATATAGAGACTTCGCAGTCAACTGTTAAGTGTACAGTGGCTAGTGCTTGGGGCTAGTGCTATGATCCTACTGTCACTAACAGTCTCTCCTGAACCGAAACTCGAACTTGCGACGACTGGTTTGTTAGGCCAGCATCGTACCTCGAGACCAGCTGGGAGGCTACCGTATCCCTTCCGAAAACGGTAACTGGATCGCGAGTAGGTCCAGTATGGCGGCCATAAGGACGTCGAGCAGGTTCCCGGTTCAGGTCGACCTCGTAACCGTTGAGCTGACGAGCCAAACTTCGTAGGTGGTGGCGGGTGACTTCAACGCTGTATAAACCTAAGGGGTCTTGTTGGAAACTTTGACAAAGCGCATCCAAGAGCATTTAGGCCAAAAGTACATACAGCAAAAAAAGTGGAGTTGATTATCAACGTGACGTTCTCGTGACGATGATGGCTCCAGCAACGGTGACCACCATTCGATTCGCTAATGTGTAAATGTGTACAAATGTAAAACACAACAAACCATGAAAATACCACAAAAAACATGCACATATTTAGCGTCGGTGATTGGCACAACAACAGTGGCGGAACTAGACCGACGGAAAATAAGTGAGAATAAAAATACTTGCACATATCATAAACCATACCACACTTATACCAATATACACATAAACAGCCCATAAATGCATAACATTCCCAGGTAGTTTCTCATTACTTTTGAGATAAACCTCAAAAACTTCTTCACACACACGCTTTATACACCCATACGCTATACACACACGCTACACACACAAACACAAACATGCATACATACACACACACACGCTACTCATGCACACATATACAGACTCACTATTAAAAGACGCGCTATATACCACACACTACACCTACACAAATTATCGGCAGCATCCAAACGGCTTCCGAGTCTTCCAATGGTCCCTTTCAACGGCTTCCAATGGTCCTCCTCAGTGCCGGTCACGTCCAGTTTCTGACTGTATTCCAACAACGATATCTGAATTGGCTAGTAGGATCTGGTCAGATCGAAGGGAAGCTGAACTGTTCGCCTTGACGGTTGACCAGAGAATGCGATGCCAACTTACTGGCATTGCTAGCCAATGACTGAATGCGTGGAACCATTTCGTCTTTGTTTTTGAAGTCTGCGTTAGAAAAATAAGCCAATACATACAAATAAGCTAATTCCTTACAAATGCTATAAATATTTGACCTTGAAACTTTTCCTTAATTTTCACGAAGTAATAAGAAAATAATAAGTGAAATTATCATTTTATACAAATCTTGTATATTTTATATATATTACTATCTGAAAAGTTCTGATTCGTCAACCAAAAACGTTACATGTTTATTTTAGTTTTCACAGTATAGTAGAGAAAGACTAAGTCCCACGTCAAAAAAAAAGCTCGAGGGGGGCAGTTGGCTACACTCGAGTGCTGACTAATTAGTTACCATACTATCGCGGGCGTTTGCTACCACCAAGCCTTGGATTCACCAATCTAGAAGTGGAAAGCCACCAGTTTACTGCTGGACTGACGTGATAGCGAACCTCCGCAGTGCGTGTCGTGCAAGACAGAGGGCGCAATGCGTGCGAATCGTGGAACTTAGAGTAGAGCGCCGTGCAGCATTCAGGTATGCAAATCGGCGCTGAAGAGTGCGAATACGGCGAGCAAAAGGGCTTATTTTTATAGGCTATGAGCGAATGCCAATATAATTCTGCGGGGCAATGCTCACAGGATCACAGAACCAAAAGTGTGTTGATGTCTGCAAGCCATCACCAGCGATGCTGGACCGTATCATCAAGGGTCTTTTTCCGCGCCACGAGCCAGTCAGTCTCACGTCCGACGGTCCAGTAAACCCGACACAGACCAAAGATGATCGGCCAACTTGCCGGACGTTCCGAATGAGGAACTCATCATGATCACCAACTTTTTAAAAGTCAGCAAGACACCTGGACTGGTATTCTTAACCTAGGGTGTCAACAAGACCGCCATAAAAGTGCCCCCTGAGCTGTTTCGAGTAGTCACGCAGTAGTGCCTGGATGACTACCTATTCCCGAACAAGTGGAAATGACAGAAACTGGTCCTATTGTCGAAGACCCATCGACATACAGACCCATCTGTCCACTGGTCATTGCCGGCAAGGTGCTTGAAGGGCATAAACGCTCTGGCAAGTAACCAGTTCGGCTTCCAGAAAGGTAGGTGCATGCTGGATGCTTTTCTCTTCGTTACCAAGACGGCGGAGGTGGCAGTTCAGAGCGCAAGAATAAAAGAATGCGTTCAGTAGCGTCAACAGGAACTCCATAGCGCTTAAGAGCATTCATGCTCCAGTGTCGTGGTACAATATTTTGGAAAATTACTTCTGAAGTTTAGAAAATTACTTCCAGACACAAAGGAGGGTCAGAAGTGCTTCCAAATCTCCGCAGTAGTACCGTTAGCTTCCATCCTGAGTCCGGTGTTGATGCTTAAGTTCTCTGTAGGGGTTTTGGTAGTCAATATGGGTCGATACATGGGGATCTTAACTAGCACGAAAATTTTAACTTTGGACTTAAGTGGTGTGCGCGATGTCGTTAATAATTATTATATTCATAAAAGAAATTACCCATTCAGCCACAAATTATTTTGGTGGTTGCTTTTAGATGATAAATTCACAAATTAGTAAGATTACGTGAATTCATGCTCCACATTAAAAAAATTTGTTGGTTTGACGTGTAGGTGGCGCTGTTGATAGTTCACCTATTCACCACTAGTGTTAAATAAAATTTTTTGTATGTCAAATATTCTGGTGGATAAATTCATGCAAGCTTCCAAAAAGACAAATCAACAATGAACTTTCAAGAAAATATGTATGGAACAGTCAGGGTAGTACCATACATCATCCAAAACATGGAAATGATATTCTCGAGTGACACACAGAGTATGCAAATGAAACCTAGATTCAGTATTTCTGCTAGGAAGATTATTTTCTAAAAATAATTCGCATCGTATATTAGCGCAACAAATATATTTACCACATAACTAGCAAAGAGCTTGTTACCATTCAGGCAAACAGGATTCTGTGCAAATATTTGCTATAGGGTAATAGCCCTGGGCTTGGCGGTTGAGCTCCAATCTTGGGTTCTTATAGCTTTACAGAACCCTTCAAGATGAGCCACAAAGTTGATTCAGCTTTGACAGCCCAAAGGCGCGTGCTTTCGGGTGGCGGTCGAGAGCTAAGGGAGATCATGAGAGTCAGATACTTATGTTGTAGCTCTTCCTACTCTGATCTCGGCAGTCTCCTATGTGGGGACAATATTAATTGTTGATAGTTTTGGCGAGTACTTTTCACACGTGGACCAGACTACATTGTGCAAGCTCTGTTCTCACCTAGAAAGTGATAATTACCTACTTCTTAATTCTGTGTAGTTGTAGTAGCCGTAGTAGTAGAAACAAGAGTTTGTGTTGTAAGATGAGGTGCACAAAGAGAAAAGCAGTAAACCCTGCAACCATCTGCTAATGTTTCTGGCAACACTGTTGTTGTTTATTTCGCTGCATTTGTGCTAAGTTTAATTTTTTTATAATTCATAGTGTATTTCCATTTGGTTTACTATTAGACTGTGATAAACCGCTTAATAAAGTTATACAGTGCTAAGCTAACGTGAAGTTCACCCGAAAAAAACTCTAAGTGCTCGTAATTTCGATAATCTTTGCGCGCTGAATAGTGCCGGTACTCTCATTAAGTTGAACAATGGAGTTTGTTTGTGACAAGTGCGCTAAACCGACAAAGGATACCGACTTTATCAAGTGCCAAGGCTTTTGCGACACGGTGGCTCAATTTAAATGTGCTGGGCTGAATAATCAGCACTTTGCGAAACTGAAGGCTTCCAACGAAAACACCTTGTGGTTTTGTGACGGATGCCTGAAGCTGATAAAATTTGCTACTTTCCGCCCTACTATTGCCGCTCTTGGCAATACAATCGCTGACTTAATCAAGCAGCAGACAGATGCAATTAATGAACTGAAAGCTGAGATACGCAAAGAAGGAGTGAAAGCTACCAGTCTTGCAGATAAAACTAAATATACTCCCCGAGATTCACGCAATATTTGGCCAGCGGTTTACCGTCCGACACAAAAACGTCGCCGTGAAGAACAGCCTATTTCTAACCGAGACATCGTAGCTGGAACGAACACCAGTCTTTCGACAACAATTGTGACAGTTCCTGTAGCAGAAAAAAAGTTCTGGATTTATTTATCTAGGATTCATCCGGACGTTACCGTCGATAAAATTCAAACCATGATCAAAGAATGTATACAGTGCGACGAGCCAGCCGATGTCGTCAGATTGGTCAAACGAGATGTTGATGTGAAATCACTTCAATTTGTTTCCTTCAAAGTGGGCATTGATCCAAAGCACAAAACAATAGCAATGACGCCAAGCACTTGGCCAGCCGGAATTTTATTTAGAGAATTCGAAGATTACGGATCAAAAAACGGACTTGGTGTGACATCAGCAACCCCAATGGTTACACCAGTTGTTCCCTAAATGAAACAGCTTTACTTCTGGTGGAGCCAGCTGCCCGGCGCACAACTTGCTCAGCCAGCCAACCTGACCCGATTTTTGGATGCTCTGATAAATTAGATGTAGAAGACAATTACCGTAGATGTACCATAACCAATTCAGGGCTTTTTAATGCGGATGGCGAGGGTGTTTCCACCCTCGTCGAAGGCGATAACTTAGACTATACAGCAACACAACCTGCACAAAATTTCCAGATAGATGATCCCCGATATGTTCCTGACAGTCAGCAACGGGTAGCATTAGCGACTACGCGAGCAGCATTTTCATCATTGATTTTGAATAACTCAAGGCGTTTTAATGAGGACAGCGAGGGTGTTTATACCCTCGTCGAAGGCGAGTATTTTCAAAATAGTATGACCGCACAACTTGCTCGGATTGTATTGCACTTCCAGGGTATGGCCAGACACCGCACGGATTCTGTTGAGGATACTCGATCGAAGGAGACAGCTAATCACTACCTTCAAAATGTACGCGGACTTCGAACAAAGATCGATGAAATACTGTTATCTGTCAGTAGCTGTGAATATGATGCTATTATGTTAGTCGAAACCAATCTCACTGACAGCATCACATCTGAACAACTTTTTGGTGATGACTATATAGTTTACCGTACTGATCGGTGGTTGATAAACAGTAAAAAAAGATCTGGCGGTGGAGTACTGATTGCTGTCCATCGCAAACACGCTTCATCATGCATTGACAGCGCAGAGGAATATGAAACTATTATTGTTCGAATCGCATTGGTGGAGTTGGAGTCTTTCCTGGTTGCAGGATACATTCTCCTCGATGTTTGCAATAATGTTGCTTTTGTACAAAACTTTGCAGAGTCTATTCGCAAACCGTAAGAATGCGCTAAGATTGATGATAACATCCTTGTTTGTGGTGATTTCAATCAAGCAAATATCGCGTGGAAAATGACTGAAGCCTATGCTGTGGCAACAAACCAAGACGGTATCAGTAGTGCTAGTGCTGCTTTACTAGATTGCATGGCAACGATGAACTCACATCAGTATAATATTATCAGCAATCCTTGGGGAAATATTCTCGATCTCGCTTTCTGTAACCTGGAGCAGTGTACCGTTGTTGAAGCAGCTGTTCCTCTCGTCAAAATAGATGCCCCGCACCCACCGCTTGATATAACCCTAAAAGGTGTGAGTGGCATTCCGTTATGCTCGTGTGACGATACACCTCGATTAGATTTTAAGCGCATTGATTTCAATGCCTTGGAAGTGTTTTTAGCTGCGTACAACTGGAACAGTGTGTTTAGTAGGGCTGATGTCGACGATCGTCAGCTAGGATTTCTTATGAAGGTGTCTAAAGATTTCACTGATATCCATTGCCTGATATCGCTATATTCGGCGTTAGTAAGATCGATTGTGGAGTCGTCAGCTGTAGTGTGGGCACCATACGTCTGGTATGGATTGATAGGATTGAGAGACTGCAGAAGCGTTTTGTCCGTTTCGCACTTCGTAGACTGCCTTGGACAGACAGGCTGAACCTTCCTCCTTATGAACACCGTTGTAATCTGTTAGGGATTGCTTCTCTGGAACGTAGAAGAAAAATTCAGCAGGCAATGGTTGCTGCTAAAGTTATTCTAGGTGAAATCGACTGCCCGACTCTTCTAAGCAAGTTTTCTCTGAATGCTCCTGGTCGAATTCAACGCAGATCACTGGATGAAATGTTTATAACGCCGTTCCATCGCTCTGTCTTTGGATACTTTGAACCAATCTCCAGAATAATCCGTATCTTCAACAAAACTAGTCAACTGTTTGATTTTGGATGTACCTCGAATGTTTATAAACAGAACTTCCTATCAGCTAGACTTTTTTAATATCTGTTAAATTTAAGTAATTTAATTTTTTTTTTATTCATTAAGACTATAACTTGTCAGATGAATTATAATAAATAATATGAATAATAATAATGTTTTATTTTATTTGAACAGTTATAGTAAATCAGATTTAACTTCGCATGACCTCAAGTACGCACTGGAAGGTGACATAAACTTCGTAAAAATAAATAAATTTTGAGGTTTGTTCCACTTAATACTCGTAAAGTTTGAGTTCAAATGCATCACTCACAATATTGAGCACAACTTAAAGAAATTTTGTTGAAGCACAATTGTGTGTGATTCAAAAAAAAGTATAATTTTTACAATACCTATTCTATACGAAATAAGTCGAGTTTGTTTACTATGCATATGAGAAACTTCAATTCTATGATTTTACATGAGTTTTTGATCTCACTCTTTGCGCATCACGCTTTGATCTATAATTTATGTGTCATTTCTACTCTCGTACAGCTTCTAATGCGGGTCTGGGGTGCGGGGGTTTGACCGATTGACTTTCGATAGGTTGGGAACTGTTTGGGGTCCAGGATGAAGCGGATAAAGCTTCGTTCTTGCTTCCTGCTATCAAGTTTAGTTTTTTTGTCTCTCAACGTAACAACGATCTACTCTGATACATTTGTGTAGGTATATGTGTTCTGATGTATAAGGTCTATCAAGCGAAGACTATTCAGCCTTTGAAGGATTTTTGAACAAACTATAAAAAAATAGTAAATTACCTCACCAAACGACTATAAAACATTACCAGTGGAAGCGTAGTAATTGTAATAAGCATGACATGCCTATATATCCCCTTTGACTTGTCCTATATCTCTCTCTCTTTGTATCCCGCCTTAGTTTATTCATCTTTATAGTATTAAGTAGTCAAAATTGAAATCGCGCCTTAACATTTTTACACACTACTGAACATTTTTTTTACAACGCCCTACCTCTTACACGATAACACGAGTTTGATATCGTTGAGAGGTTTGAAATAAAAAATGAAATGATAATTCACAGATTTACGCCAAGAATTTCTTCGATAATCAACAAATCAGGACAGGCAAATGAGAGAAGAGACAAAAAAACTAAAAATAACCAATCCAAGCAATCACAAGATTCAAGACAGACAACAAGAGGGATGTTTCCTCTAAACCAAGTACATGTGTAGATTTTTTTTCTTTGTTATAATTATTATTATAATTTTTTGTTTAGCTTATAATAATAATAATAATATTATTATTTTTATTATTATTATTATTATTATTATTATTATTATTATTATTATTATTATTATTATTATTATTATTATTATTATTATTATTATTATTATTATTATTATATCATTCCGAGTTGTGCTCTCGTCGTGTTCGGTCACAATTTTATTTCGATCTCGATAGTGCCGACCAGTTATTCGCCTTCAAGGTCACCGTGCATTGTATTGCGTGTGCACTGCTGCTCGTTGCCGTCGTCGCTGTTGAAGACAGCAAGAATAAGGAAGAAAAAGTCAACAATAGCCCATGTGTTGTGTCGCTACTTGGAGAAATCCAGTACCCGGCGCACGGCTGCTTGGCTGTATTGGTGTTGCTGTGTGGCTGCGGTGGAGAGCGGCTGCAGCAGATAAGTAGTTTTTTTTTCTTGGGTTTTTTCTACAATATTATTTGTTGATTGGCATTTTGCGTGAGTGGCTTACGCGTCCAACATGGACGATGAATGCGGGGATGAAAACCCGCTCGTTCTACCGCCTAGCCCTCCCGGATACAAAGTTCCAAGGGTTAAAAATGGAGCCCCGCAGGAAGCTACCCATCGGCTTAAGCAGTATACGGAGGGCAAAGCTGGTATTGGGGCTGTATTTTTCCAGCCGAAAGTGAAAGCATTGAACACAATGCAAATCTGTAGAGATCTGGCACGGTTTACAGCCGTGACTGAAATAACCAAAGTACGCCCGAATAAACTGCGTGTTTTGGTGTCCGACCTCAAGCAAGCAAACGAGATTGCTGCTTGTGAGCTCTTCACGCGGGGGTACCACGTGTACATTCCAGCTCGCGTAGTTGAGATTGACGGTGTGGTCAGCGAATCGAGTCTGACTGTCGAGGATCTGTTGAAGGCTGGAAAAGGCCTTTTCAAGGATTCTAGCCTTGAACCTGCCAAGATACTTGAATGTAAACAATTACATTCAGTATCGCTCGACAAGGGTGTAAAAACTTACACCCAATCAGACTCTTTTCGCGTGACTTTCGCCGGGTCTGCTCTGCCGAGTATGTGCTCGAGGACAAGGTGCGTCTGCCCGTGCGCTTGTTTGTACCGCGGGTAATGAATTGCCTCAAGTGCAAACAGTTGGGCCATACGGCCTCCCACTGTGGCAATAAAGCACGTTGTGGAAAGGTCGGAGAGCAACATGCGGATGACGCCTGTAATAAGGGTGCTGAAAGGTGCCTTTATTGTGGGCAGACTCCGCATGAGCTGTCTGCATGTCCAGCGTACAAACAGCGCCAAGACAAGATCAAGCGGTCTCTGGAAGAGCGCTCTAAGCGCATTTTCGCAGAAATGCTCAAAGAGGCCGCTGCCACCAAACTGGGTTTGAGGTCTTGTCATCCGATGAGTCTGATTCTGACTATTCAGTTGGGGAACCTTCTTTTGTTGAACCCGGGAAGTCTAGGAAGAGGAAAAACCTTTCTTCCCCTAGACTTCCTAGGAAAGGACAGAGAAGGTCTGAAGTGACTGATACTAAGAAACAAAAAAGTGCTATAGAAAATCCGAAGCAAACTCCTCCGGGATTGGCAAAATTGAATTCAAGTAAGGAGTTTCCGGCACTTCCAGGAACATCAAAAAACCCAACTGTTCCTTCTTTTTCGTCTGAGATTCAGCCAGAATCTGGACTGCTAAAGTTTTCAGATATTCAGGATTTTCGAAAATTTTAACATAACTGATCCTCTTAAAAGTCTTCTGCTGGCATTTCTACCAACAGTTAAAACGTTTTTGAAGCAGTTGACCGCTAAATGGCCCCTCCTTGCAGCGATCGTATCCTTCGATGGCTAATTCATCGACTGAGATGAAGGATTCTTTCTCTATTTTACAGTGGAATTGTAGAAGTATCATCCCCAAAATTGATTCATTTCAAGTTGAGATGCATTTTCCCTCTGTGAAACTTGACTCACTTCAAATGTAGATCTTAGCTTCCATGATTTTAATATAATTCGCCTCGACCGAGACACCCCTTACGGAGAAGTACTTCTAGGGATTAAAAAGTGCTATTCCTTCTATCGTATCAACCTCCCCACGGTCCCAGGCGTCGAAGCTGTCGCATGTCAAATGACAATACAAGGTAAAGAGCTGTGTATTGCCTCAATATATATTCCTCCCAGAGCACAGGTTGGGCAACGGCTGCTCTTTGATTTAATAGAACTTCTTCCCTCGCCACGTTTGATTTTGGGAGATTTTAACTCTCACGGCGTGGCTTGGGGTTCCCCTTCTAATGATAACCGTTCCTCTTTGATCTATAACCTCTGCGACGACTTCGATATGACAATATTAAACAACGGGGACATGACACGCGTTCCGAAACCTCCAGCGCGCCCCAGTGCTTTAGATTTATCTTTATGTTCAACATCGCTACGGTTGGATTGCATATGGAAGGTAGTCCTTGATCCCCACGGTAGCGATGCTTTGCCTATTCAAATTTCAATTGATAATGGTTCAACTCGCACGCGATCAGTTGATATTCCGTATGACCTCACACGGAATATCGATTGGAAGTTATACGAGGACATGATTTCAGAAGCTGTCGAGTCGATTCAACATCACCCACCACTTGAAAATACAACCTCCTCGCGGGTTGATTCTCGACGCCGCGTTGCAAGCCCAAACGAAAAAATATCCCTGCGTGACGATCAAAGATCGGCCTCCCACTCCGTGGTGGGACACGGAGTGCTCCGATGTCTACACGCAAAGATCCGACGTGTTTAAGGCCTTCTTTCGGGTGAAACGTCAACCCGACGACTTCAAGCGGTATTTGGAGCTTGAGACCAAGTTCAAAAGTTTGGCTAAAGCAAAGAAACGCGGATATTGACGTCGGTTCGTAAACGAGACGTCGAGGGAGACATCGATGAGCACTCTTTGGAACACAGCCCAAAGAATGCGAAATCGCGTAACGGTCAACGAAAGCGAGGAGTCTTCAAGGCGGTGGATATTTGATTTTGCCAGGAAAGTATGTCCGGACTCTGTTCCTGCGCAAAACTTTGTTCGCGATACGTCTCCGGGCCACGACACGATAGAACCACCTTTTACGATGGCAGAATTTTCAGTTGCCCTCCTGTCCTGTAACAATAATGCGCCTGGGTTAGATAGAATCAAATTCAACTTGTTTAAGAACCTACCCGGCAATGCCAAGAGGCGCTTGTTGAACTTGTTCAATAAGTTCCTGGAGCAAAACATTGTACCGCAGGATTGGAGGCAAGTGAAGGTGATCGCCATCCAAAAACCGGGAAAACCAGCTTCTGATCACAACTCTTATCGGCCGATTGCAATGCTATCCTTTATCCGGAAATTGATGGAGAAAATGATACTCCGTCGTTTAGACCATTGGGTCGAATCAAACGGTCTACTATCAGATACTCAATTTGGCTTCCGCCGTGCCAAAGGAACGAATGATTGTCTTGCGTTGCTCTCTACAGATATTCAGCTAGCCTATGCTCGCAAAGAACAAATGGCATCTGCGTTCTTGGACATTAAGGGGGCTTTTGATTCCGTTTCTATTGACATTCTTTCGGACAAACTTCACCGACAAGGATTTTCACCAATTTTGAACAATTTTTTGCACAATTTGTTGTCCGAAAAGCATATGCATTTTACGCATGGTGATTTGGCAACTTTTCGCATTAGCTACATGGGTCTTCCCCAGGGCTCATGCTTGAGCCCCCTTCTTTACAATTTTTATGTGAATGACATTGACGCATGTCTCGCAAATTTATGCACGATAAGACAACTTGCGGATGATAGCGTGGTCTCTGTTACAGGAGCCAAAGCTGCCGATTTGCAAGGACCAATGCAAGATACCTTGGACAATTTGTCTGCTTGGGCTATACAGCTAGGTATCGAATTCTCTCCGGAGAAGACTGAGATAGTAGTTTTTTCTAGGAAGCGCGAGCCTGCCCAGCTCCACTAACAGTTAATGGGTGAAACGATTTCTCAGGTTTTGGTACACAAATATCTTGGTGTCTGGTTCGATTCAAAATGCACCTGGAGATGTCACGTTCGGTATTTGATGAAAAAATGTCAACAGCGAGTAAATTTTCTCCGGACAATTACTGGATCATGGTAGGGCGCCCACCCAGGAGACCTTATAAGGCTTTACCAAACAACGATATTGTCGGAGCTTGAGTACGAGTGTTTCTGCTTCCGCTCCGCTGCAAACACCCATTTAATCAAGCTGGAACGATTGCAGTATCGTTGTATACGTATCGCACTAGGTTGCATGCATTCGACCCATACGATGAGTTTGGATGTTTTGGCTGGCGTTCTCCCATTAAAAGACCGCTTTTGGGATCTGACTACTCGTATTCTTATCAAGTGTGAGGTTTTGAACCCCTTGGTAATTGAAAATTTCGATAGGCTAGTTGAACTTAATTCTCAAACCCGTTTCATGACTGTGTATTTCAATCACATGTCTCAAAGTATAAATCCTTCCTCATACACCTCCAATCGTGTCAACTTGTTAGATACTTCTGATTCTACTGTATTTTTCGATACATCCATGATGGAAGAAACTCGTGGAATCATTTACGCGTGCAGCAGATCCCTAAAATATTTTATAACAAATTTAAAAACATCAACTGCGACAATGCGTTTTATACTGAAGGATCACTTCTCAACGGGTCCACTGGCTTCGGTATCTTCAACAATAGTTTAACCGCCTCCTACAAGCTCGATAATCCTGCTTCTGTTTACGTCGCAGAATTGGCTGCAATTCAGTATACCTTAGGGATTATTGAAAAAATGCCCACGGACCATTACTTCATCTTTACGGACAGTCTCAGTTCTATTGAGGCTCTCCGATCGATTAAGGATGTAAGGCACTCTCCGCATTTCCTGGGGAAAATACGGGAACATCTGAGTGCTTTATCCGAAAAATCTTCTCAGATTACCTTAGTGTGGGTCTCTTCTCATTGTTCCATTCCGGGCAATGAGAAAGCGGACACTTTGGCTAAGATGGGCGCAACAAACGGTGATATTTACAACAGACCAATTGCCTACAATGAATTTTTAAAATTTTCACGTCATAATACACTTATCAACTGGCAGGCCTCGTGGGATAAGGGAGAACTGGGGAGGTGGCTACACAGCATCATCCCCAAGGTTTCCACCAAACCTTGGTTTCGTGGGTTGGATGTAGGACGAGATTTCATTCGCATGATGTCTCGGATTATGTCCAACCACTACGGGTTAGATGCACATCTCCTGCGTATTGGGCTGGCGAGCAGTAATCATTGCGTTTGTGGATTGGGGTACCAAGACATTGAACACGTGGTTTGGGTGTGTGCTGAATACCGCGGCGCCAAATCTCTACATTTGGATACCCTCAGGGCCCGAGGAATACAGCCCTATGTGCCAGTTCGTGATATCCTCGCTCAGCGAAACTTGCCATACATGCTACTTGTTTATAGCTACTTGAAGAGCATCAAGGTGCCCATTTAACAGCGAAACGACTCGGATAAAAAAAAAAACATGTTAGTTTAAGTAATAGATTTAGTTTCAGCTCGTAGTCGGCAGCGAGGACAAAAAAATTGGCTTTAGATTTTAAGATATTTTAGACCATAAGGCATCAGATTTAATTGGCTCCGTAAAACATTAATTTGTATTGTGCCGTGTCAAATAAATGTTGGGTGAAAAAAAATTGTTATTATTGTTATTATTTTTATTATTATAATTATTATTTTTATTATAATTAATTTTATTATTATTATTATTATTATTATTATTATTATCATTATCATTTTTATCATTTTTATTATTATTATTATTATTATTTTTATTATTGTTATTTCTTGTTTATTTATTTATTTTTTTCTTGTATTTTTTTTTAATTTTTTTTTTGTATTTTAATTTATTTATTTAGGTTTATTTTCGAACGCTCAAATACCTTCCCAATCTCTCCCTAATCCCTTCCAAAGGCATTCATACAGCCCCGCAAGTGGCAGTCAGCCATTATCCTTCCTTAAATATTGGGGTTGGACAGACTTAGCTCCAACTGCCCCACCATCTACCGCAAAAGGAAAATGAAATGAAATGAAAATTGAGTTCAAATATTCATAATTTTGCTTGTTTAACATAGTGTTGTGAATAATACCTCAATTTTCAGTAAGCAAAAATCTGTTATTTTTACTCAAAAGTCTTTCTTGAACATAAACAAACATTTTAAAGGTAGAAATCATATGTCATAGCTTTGAATTAAGATTTAGAGACAAATTGAGCCAAAATATTCATGATATTGCATGTTTTACTTAGTTTTGTGAATAATATCTCTATTTTCAGTTATCAAATAACTATTTTTTATCTCGAATGTCATTCCTGAATATCAATGAACATTTTAATAAAAAAAATAACGTGTCATCGCTTTGAATTCTGATTAAGAGGCAAATTGAGCCTAAAAATTACTGTTTTGCATTTTTCATGTGGTTTTGTGAAAAATATTTAAATTTCAAATAATCAGATACCTATGATTTTCCCCTCAAATATCTTTCCTGAACACAACGAACATTTTATTATAGTCAAAATCACAGATCACTGCTTTGAGTTTTGATTTTGAGGCATATTCAGCGATAAAAGTCATGATTTTGCATGTTTCACGTAGTTTTGTGAATAATATCTCGAGTTTTAGTAATCAGATACCTGTTATTTTTTCTCAAATGTCTTTCTTAAACATCAACGAACATTTTAATGAAAAACAGGATCACATGTCATCGCTTTGAATTTTGATTTTGAGACGAATTAAGTATAAAAAGTCATAATTTTGCATGTTTTGCGTAGTTTTATGAATAATATCTCAAGTTTTAGTAATTAGATACCTATTAGTTTTTCTCAAATGTCTTCTCTGAACATCAGCGAAAATTTTCATGTTAAAAAACCTACAAGTCACCGCTTATTATTTTTGTATTAGATGGAACGATTTAAAATGATGATGATTGTTATACACCTCAAAGACAGAGGGAATAATCAATAAGAATCAATAAGAACAAGCGTTACGGAATTCCATTTTTATATAGTAGATGTTTGTATCCTCTTATCAACAGAAATTCTAGACTTTGTCTCAAGAAAACAATATCGCACGCTTAGCCTTGGGGCTAATAGCGGTCTCGATCTACTAAGATTGGTTGAGAGAATTCGTTATCGATATTGTTTTTGGCACATTTTGTATGTGTAGGATAAGTGAGCAGTTGAGAGCAAAAGTGGAACATGTGCCATTGAGTCAATTTTTCCGGAGACGCGATAATCGAAAACACTCCAATAGTAAATTATTTTCAACAATTTTTTTCCAACTAACTGCACTAAATCATTGCTGGAAAAGTTTCATAAGACGGTACATGAAAGCATAACGAGTTCTGGTTGAGAAACTCACACAAACTTCAATGGAAAAACATGTACCACTTTTGTTCTATGGGAAAAATAATGACAACCAGAAAACGTTGAGAGCAAAAGTGGTACATGTCCAGTGTGGGACGTAAAACATTCATGTCTTCAGCAGTTGTTGATGATCTTTTTGTTAACGAATTCTGTCGCTTCGTGGCGCTAGTGTATATGTATTCGGTTACAGCATACGAGTGGATACTGAAATAGGTGAAATGTTCTATGTTACAAAATAGTTACGGGTAAACTAGCGCCACGTAGTGAGAAAATTTCAAAGCAGACAGACCAATACTCAATCAACTTTGCTTAAGACAAGATTGTTTTATATCCTAAGATCCTCGATTTACAATTCATCTAACATGCACAGACTGGACATGTACCACTTTTGCTCTCAACGAAATGGTGATTATATTAATTACCAAAAATTGTTTTGGCTGTAACTTTGGTTTAGGTTATCAGATCTCGGTTTTTCTTGGATATTCTAGTACATTATTGCGTTCTACATCAATTTATGCAAAAAAACCCAAAAAGTGTAAAAATGGCACATGTGCCACTTTTGCTCTCAACGGCTTAAGTACAACGATACACCGTGCCCCAGTGCTGAGTCGAGAAAATTTCCAGCTCGAAAAGATCCTCGACTCGATCGGGAATCGAACCCGATATTACAACCGTGTGGGAGAGCTAGCCGACCGACATCGCTAACCACAGAGCCACGGGGACCACGATTGTCTCAAGAATAAACTGTTAATTTACAAACAAATATTTAGACCAGCAATGTTATATGCAGTCCCCACCCGCATAAACAAATACCATACACGAATTTTTCCCGTATAGTATCCTAACCATTTATAAAAAAGTCACATAACCATTTACATACCATATCAGCTTCAGTTTTGACCATCTAGTTTATAGTAAACTGAGAAATAACCATTTGGTGAACTAGGCGTTAGGTATGGTTACCATTCAAAAACATCGATTTTGAGAAACATATATTTTTCGATATTATATACGATATGGTAATCTAATAATCCAAAATTTTGTACTAAAACTATTCTTCAAATCGTATATAATATGTCGTTTTGCAGTAGTTTCCAGTTGTTCAGGTATCATTTCATGAATGGTATATTTATATTGAAATATATTCTGATAATCGTTCGTGGAATAGTCGTGATATTGCTTTGAATATTATGAAGATTGTTAGTGGCGATTTTTTAATTGTTTTGCAAAAACATGATGTTTTTGTTTTTCACCTGCAGATATCATCACTTGCCAGTCATGTAGCACATTTTTCTTTGTGAGTAGTCATATTTATATTCTTCCAGGCTACGAGGGGCGCTGTTTTGCATTCGTCGTGCAATTCGACTTCAACTTCGTTCTGCTCGGAGATACTGGATAGAAAAAATTACTGTATAAATACTAAAGCCGAAAGATCTGTGACCAATTTAACTACCTTCTATTATAGTTTGACAAAAACCTGCGACTGCAGCGTTTCGTCTCTTTGTTTCTCGATGGAGCTTCAACCGTTGAAAGTGTGGTGAACAAATAGTGCTCATATAATATTGTAGCTCAATAGTTTAAGTCATTCAATTTAGTACAGTAATAACTGATAAAAGATATTATCACGAACAGTTACCATACTTCATTAAGTACAGTCAAAGTCCTTACCGCTTCAGCAATTGTTTTTGATTATGCGGGCATCTGGATAAGTTGTTATACAACCAGAAAGAAGATGCTGCAAAGGATTCAAAACAAACTTCTGAAAATGATATTGAAGCGTCCTCGCTGGTTTTGCACGAATGAACTACACAGGCTCACTAATGTGGTAACATTAGAAAATATGTCAAACCAAATTATCAATAAGTTCCGACAAAAATCGTTGCAATCCTCAATTACAACGATTAGTTCACTTTATAGTCGATAAGATAGAAGTAAGATTAGGTTAAGGTTTAATTTTAAATTCATTCATTTTTTTCTTGACTAGTAGGTTTACAATTTACCTACAATTATATTTACCTAACTGCGGAAGCAATTACTATCTTTTAATGAAATAAAATTTTCAAAAGTATATGTAATAGAGTTGATATGTCACCGTTTGTGGCAGAACACACAATATAAATTCTGAATAAATATTAGTACATAATTAATTCACCACAAAACACCCCCCCTATTTTAAAAAAAGTGTATTTTCCCGTGAGAAATATGCCAAATATTTGCTCTGTCTAATGTCCGCCTAAAATTGCCGGTTCGGGTCCCGTCTGGGTAAACATTTTTTTTTCTAAGTATAAGTCACACTTTCTGTTCTCGTTCATTTTTGCATCCTCGTATATCTACCAGAATTGTTCGCTTTACTAAAATTTGGAATTCTACTGTTATTTTTTAGGTCTTTTGCTATTGGAATGTGCTCTAAAGTGGCATCGATGATTGAATCGCTACAAACACCTGTGAGCATGAAAATTCTTCTCATTCCAGTGCTACGCCACATGTACCACGATGCTAATACGGCAGCTCTTGTTCGAACGTTATGTCGAAATTTATTGCCAAAGTATCCTTCAGAACAATTTGTAATTGCTATTCTACAATCGCTGTCACATTTATCGTACGTCACATTTGTTGATATACCCGATCAAGTAGCTTTACTTCTACTGTACCTCAATGACCCAAGAAGACGGGTTCAGTATGCTGTATTGCATTCTTTGAATAAACTCGCTAGAAAAGGAGCATATCTTTGGTCAAAAATATCTATAAACAAGTTGCTGAAATTGGCACTGCAATGTAGCTTTCCTAGTATGACATTAGATGTTATAATCACTCTTACCGATTGTGCCACAACTTGTTCAACTATGTTAAATGACGAACAAGATCGAATAATCCAGATGTGTAAACGCTGCTTGACATTGGAACATAGTATTATGGGAAAAGCGTTAACAATTTTGACGCGATTAGTAACATATTGGTAATTGTAACAAAATCGATAAACATGTCTGGAAATGTCTACATGATTTTTTTTCATTCTAGTGCTTCTGAAAACATTTCTCCTCCGGATTGCTTCAAAGAATATCTTTCTTTGAACCTCGAGTATCTAATTCATTCCGCATTGCATAGTAAGGCACATTTGAATGATTTTCGTGTTTACTTAAAATGTGGAATAAATCTTGCTAAAGTAAACCATGAATTCCGTCTAAACTTCGCTGAAATGATTGCTGAATTATTAGTAGAAGACTGTGGTAAGTTTTTTTAAATTTATTTGAGAGGGATACAAGTTTTTTAGATTATATTTTTATTTTGAATAAGCTTAGCTTAGCTTAGTTCTGACTGTGCATATCAATGGTTGCTACTCCGTGATTAATATTTTTTTTAGCTAGTTGAATTTTCCCGGCGATGCTCGGGATCAAGAGTTTTAAAATTAGGAACCATTTTTATTGCATTATTAGCACAACTCACTTTAAAAATATTTCACATCTTATACGTCCATCATCACTTTAAGTACTTTAACATTCTGAGAACGCACAGAACGAAAATATCCATATTGGATTGCATTTTGTGATTTGGGGATGTTTTACAGAAACTGGAAGTCGCCATTTCGGATTTCAAAATGACGTAAGGAGTTCGGAAGAATTGAAATGGTTGGCCAAATACCACTTAAGATTATTTTCCTAAAACCAGAAGTCGTTAGTTTAAAAAATGTTGTGTGGGGTCAGCCCAGTTCCGAATATACCACACTCGGGTGATAACCGGATATTCGTTAATCGTTCACAGTAAAGTCTCTTTTTATGTAACTTTTAGAAAAAATAAATCGAAGTAAGAAGATTTTAGCGTTACCATTAATGCTTAGTTCTCCTCTTTAATCACATCTAAAGAGACATGTGAACTTTTATAACGAAAATGTTTGTTGGTGGCCAAGGAACACGTCTGAGAAGAAGTTAACGTTTTAATCCACATAACTACGTAGAAATAAAAAAAAAAAGATTAAACCAATGAAATGCGGCTTTTCCTCCAGCCAAATGTCCCAAGATCTAGTTTTGGTAAAAGTAAGGAAGTATTTCGAATCCTGTAATGTGTTACTATTCACAAAACTACGAAAACATCAGAAATGTAATTTTTTTCTGCTCGACTCGCACCAAATTAAAGCATAAATTCTTCTGCAAGAAAATATTTGCAGATGTTGAAGGAACAACGAATATTTTATTGAAAAAAAAAATTAATTTACAGGCGAATTGAGCATGTATTATAATGCTCACCTAGAATTAAAAAAAAAAACTATACGAAATGTTCATCTGCTCGAAAAAACACCCTGTGCAAAATTTCAGCTCAATCGGACTTAAAACGGGGTAGCTCAAAGCGGTTTAGTTTGGCCTTTTTGGAAACCGAAAAATCACCCAAGGAGGGGGCACGTGAAATTTCGGTTTTCGAATTTTTTTTTGATGCCAAATGACTTAAAAAAACATGAAACGTCGAGAATTGGTGTTGGTTTTTTTTGCAAAAATCGACTCTAGGACTTAGTCGTTTTTTCAATAGTGGAAGGCGGAGTTCAAAATGTTTAGAATTTATCTTTTGAAATTGATCACTAGTCTCTCGAAATAGCCTGTAAAATGATATACACTATAACTAGCTTCGAATACATTATGTTTCATTAGGGTGGTTCATTTATTCGGCATAGGATGGTTCATAATATTGTGAAAAATGAGTATAAAATTTAAAAAAAGCACTTCGGTTCGTTTGATTGGTGTGACGTCTTCAACAAAGTTTTAGATAATAACTCTGTCTTTTCAAATTACACTTAAAAAATTAATCATTCAAAAAAAATTAAAAATGTATTATTCAAAAGTGCTCATTTTTTAAAAGTCTGATTTTTCAATAAAACCTACAAAAGATTACCAAAACAATTAAACAAGTCCGATCATTTAGAAATCAAGAAAAAAAAACGTTCACCTCATTTTTAAAACAAAATTATTTTTTGAAAAAAAAATATTTTTTCAATTATTTTTTTTTTAAAGGCATGTTTTTCTTTTGGAAGGACAAAATATTATCTACAACGTTGCCGAAGATACGATGCCAATCAAACAAACCGTTCCAACTGTAAACATATTTTTAATTTCCAATAGAGCACTCTATTAGTAATTAAAAATATGTTTCCAGTCAAAACGGTTTATTTGATTGGCATAGTGTATCTGGCAAAGTTGTAAATAATAACTTTGTTATTCAAAATAAAAAAGTACCCTGTGAAAAAAAAATAAATTAAAAAAAATTGTTACCTTTTTTTCGATTTCTCCATGACTGGTTTCGTGGTTTTTATAAAAAAAACAGTCTTTTTAAATGGGCTGTTTTGGATAATTAATTTTTAACTTTCTCTTAATTTTTTTTTTATAATTTGTTTTAATAGTGTATTTTTTTTAAAGACAAAAATACTATCTACAACTTTGCCGAAGAAGTCACACCGCTCAAAGGAACCGTGTTGACTTTAAAAATATTTTTAATCATCAATGCCTATCCGAAATAGCATTTTTCAATAGCTTTTCTAAAATGGGTTGTGTTTCAAAAAATTAAATCAAAAGCACAAAATGGCATCTTTTGCCTATAAAAACGTCTATGCAAAGTTTCAGCCAATGGGTACGTTCACGTTTTGATGATGTAAACTTGACAGAAAATGTATGGTCGAATTGTCAAAACGACGCAAACCCAGAAATACCGAGTCAATTGTGTTGCGTATCTGATTGAGATCCCTATACTCTCATTATCACTGAATGGCATCGATACAGTCTATTGTCCGATTATAAAAGCCAGAGCAATGTGTGTTCGATCAAGTATTGACAATGGACATTATTGTGGTAAATGAAACGAATGAATTGTCTGGTACAACATTCGAAAGAACAAGTACAAGTGTCCTAGAAAGTAGATTTCTCAAAAAAAAAAACATATTCTATCAGTTTCCACCGTTTCATGTCATTTTAAGACACTTAAAATCGAAAACATTTTTCAAATATTCAAATTCCATGTACCTCCCGTGTGTGATTTTGCAAATGACAAGAGAGCATTCAACATTTTCCGCGAGACACAATCTTAATTTTGGTTGAGATTTTTTTTTGCACAGAGTAGTTTTTTGAAACATTTTGTAAATTTGTTTTGTAATATCTTGCCATTGGTATTTTTGTTCAATTTAACATTGCCACCCTAACGACAATAATATAACAAATATTATATTTTCAGGAATTTTTCTATTGGTATTCAGTGGAAAGTGATTTTTTATTTTACACTCATTTTTACACAAAATTATGAACAACTCTATGTCGAATAAATGAACCACCCTAATGAAACACAAGAAATGTATTCGATGCTAGTTATAGTACAGTCAGGTTTTTTTACGCGGTTTTTTTATACGCGGTTTTTACGAGGTTTTTTTTACGCGATTTTTTGAATTACCGCGGTTTTTACGCGGATTTTTGAATTAACGCGGTTTTTTTACGCGGATTTTTGAATTAACGCGGTTTTTTTTTACGCGATACCGCGCCAATTCAAAAAATTTTTCCGAATTGACGTGGGTTTGGAACCAGAAACGTTCAAGTGTTTATCTAGTAAAAGACATAGTCCAAAAAATACTCTCCGCCCACCGAAAGATCCGGAATGACCGTCAAAGCGGACAATTAAATACTGTATTAAATACTGGTTCTAGAGTGTCTCGGTTTTTTTTTAAAGCCCTTTTTGCTGGACTACTTTACGCGGATTTTTTAAAAAACGTGGTTTTTCACGCGGATTTTTGAATTAGCGCGTTTTTTTACGCGGATTTTCGAATTAACGCGGTTTTTTAAGCGGTTTTTTTTACGAGGTACGTATCCCCCGCGTAAAAAAAAAAACCTGACTGTATATATAATTATACAGGCTATTTCGAGAGACTAGCCTGTATAATTATATATACAGTCAGGTACAGCCTGTATAATTATATATACACTATACAGGCTATTTCGAGAGACTAACATTTTGTAAATTTGTTTTGTAATATCTTGCCATTTTACATGGTATTTTTTTTCAATTTAACATTGCCACCCTAACGACAATAATATAACAAATATTATATTTTCAGGAATTTTTCTATTGGTATTCAGTGGAAAGTGATTTTTTATTTTATACTCATTTTTACACAAAATTATGAACAACTCTATGTCGAATAAATGAACCACCCTAATGAAACACAATAAATGTATTCGATGCTAGTTATAGTACAGTCAGGTTTTTTTTACGCGGTTTTTTACGAGGTTTTTTTTACGCGAATTTTTGAATTACCGCGGTTTTTTACGCGGATTTTTTAATTAACGCGGTTTTTTTACGCGGATTTTTGGATTAACGCGGTTTTTTTACGCGATACCGCGCCAATTCAAAAAAATTTTCCGAATTGACGTGGGTTTGGAACCAGAAACGTTCAAGTGTTTATCTAGTAAAAGACATAGTCCAAAAAATACTCTCCGCCCACCGAAAGATCCGGAATGATCGTCAAAGCGGACAATTAAATACTGTATTGAATACTGGTTCTAGAGTGTCTCGGGTTTTTTTAAAGCCCTTTTTGCTGGACTACTTTACGCGGATTTTTTAAAAAACGTGGTTTTTTACGCGGATTTTTGAATTAATGCGGTTTTTTACACGGATTTTTGAATTAGCGCGTTTTTTACGCGGATTTTCGAATTAACGCGTTTTTTTAAGCGGTTGTTTTACGAGGTACATATCCCCCGCGTAAAAAAAAAACCTGACTGTATATATACAGGCTATTTCGAGAGACTAGCGATCAATTCCATTAAATAAATTCTAAATGTTCCAAACTCCGCCTTCCACATTTGAAAAAACGACTAAGTCCTAGAGATTCGATCATTGAAAAAAAAATTCAGATGACACCAATTCTCGACGTTTTATGCGTTTAGTCATTTGGCATCAAAAAAAAAAAATAAATCGAAAACCGAAATTTCACGTAACACACCTCCCCCCTCTCCCCCTTGGGTGATTTTTCGGTTTTCAAAAAGGCCAAGCTTCAATCGCTTTGAGCCACCCCGTTTTAAAACTCGGACTTAAGTCTGATTGAGCTAAAATTTTGCATATGGTGTTTTTTCGAACAGGTGAACATTTTGTATAGGGTTTCTTTTTGAAATTCTCTTGTCATTTTTTTCCATACGATGATTGGCCCCTAATGAATAATATATATATAAATTCCAAAAAGAGTATTTTAATGTGTTTTCCTATGCAAAAAATCATTTTCAAACATACGTAGTTTTTAAAGTAATATCTCATCTTTTAGCAATAATTTTTCCTCAAATGTCTTTCCTGAACATTAACAAACATTTCAATGAAGAACAATTACATATCATAGCTTTGAATTTCAATTTAGAGGCAAATTGAGTTCAAATATTCATGATTCTGCTTGTTTAACGTAGTGTTGTGAATTTGTTGTCAATTTTCAGTAATCAAAATTTTTTTATTTTTACTCAAAAGCCTTTCTTGAATATAATAAACATTTTCATGGAAAAAATCATATATTGGATTTAGAAACAAATTGAGCCAAAATATTCATGATATTGCATGTTTTATTTAGTTTTGTGAATAATATCTTTATTTTCAGTTATCAGATAACTATTATTTCTTCTCGAATGTCACTCCTGGATATCAAAGAACATTTTATTGAAAAAAAAAAAACGTGTCATCGCTTTGAATTCTGATTTAAATCCAAATTGAGCCTAAAAAATTATTGTTTTGCATTTTTCATGTGGTTTTGTGGAAAATATTTAAATTTCAAATACCGTGAGGCGTCTCAATTCTGCGCGGCTCCTAATTCTGCACACTTCGTACCAAAATGATGATGCCGTTTAGTAAGAAAGGAAACATAAGCAGAAAGCTAACAGTTAATATATAGGAAATCACTTCCAAACTTCATTTTTGAAAATCTGCTTTCAATTGATATTTTTTAACATTTTAATACGAAGTGCGCAGAATTAGGTCACCTTACGGTAATCAGATTACTATTAGTTTTCCTTCAAATATCTTTCCTAAACACAATGAACATTTTATTATGCTAAAAATCACAGATCACTAATATTAAAAAGAAGAAGATTGGACTCGCAGCTTTTGAAAAATACATAAAGCTGCTTTTTTTCCTTGATTCAATAGCTCGAGCCTCACGTTTCCGCAACGGTCTAATCGGTTGCACGAAACAATTGTCTCGTCGTCCTTCTCGTCCTCACTTGTGCTTCTAACGTATGCGTTAAAAAAATTGACTTTTTTCGGATAGTGGCAAAAAATAACTAGAACAGATAATTGAGTTTGATAAATTTCCTATGGAAGGTAATTATGTTAGCTTACTCGCAAAAAAAAAACTACGCCCTTGCGTGCGGCCTTCCGGCAGTTAACAGGAACATTCGCCATAGCGGACGAAAACATGTGTGTAGGCATGTTTTTTGATTAATTTTTCGTTTTATTTATCAATTTCTCCTGTAATTTCTTGACAAAATTGTTGACGTAGATTTTACGCTTCGGGCTTAAATCCTCGATTAACCGCATCTTGGGAACGTTGGGCGGGTTCGCCAACTTGGGTACCACATCGACATTTAGCCGTTCCATCTCCTCAAATGATCGCCTCGAATAGTGAGCCGACTCTAGATCCGGCCAAAACACCGTGTCTCCGGCCTTATGGTATTTTCTGGTGAACGACGCAACATCCGGCAGGTACTTCGTACTATAATGCCCTACCAGTCGTTGCCATCCAGGGTGAGACAGGTCACGTCGTCCATCACCACCGCCACGTCGTGAATTGCCGGGAAAATCGATTTGACCATCTTATTCAGGCGCTGCCGCTGCGTCATTACCTGCAGCTCCGAGACTAGTGAACGGGTATTGACCGTCCATGCACTGTTTGATCGGTTGCACAGACCTCCAGGCCAAGCGCACGCAGCGATGTAGCCACTTTTACCTCAGTCTTCCTCTTCAGTATCCTTCGGAGTATCTTGCCGCTCAGGATCGTCGGCCGTCCTGAACCGGGCTTTCTTTCAATGCTCTGATTGGTGTTCAATGGTGCCAAGATGTTGTAGATGCCGGAACGGGCGTATCCGGTGTCCACGAACTGCCGCACGATGTCCGTTTTCGACGCGGCGGGGTACCGTTGTTTAAACACGCAAATGAATTTTTTTCTGATGACTGATGGTTTAGCTTCGTCAGTGCGTGTAAAGATAAACCCATGAAAAATTGACAATTTTTGTCCATTTCTTGGCGCAAACGTTATTAAAGTTCTAGTTTTAAAGTTATTTATTTTATAGCTCATATGCGGTAGCTTAACGGAGCAATGTATTTTTTAATGTATTGGCTTTCAAAGTTAAAAAGAAGCGAATTTTGTTAGAAGAAGTGATCGTTACACCCGATTTACTGGGGTTAGTACGCCTGGCGGTATCCCAAAGGGTGCTCATTGCAGTTTCCCTCGACAACGCTTTTACAAACCGCCGCCAGTATCCGCGTTTTTTCGCTTTCATTAAGCTCTTCATCTGCCTGTCGAGTACTTCGTACTTTCGAAGCAGCTTAACAGAGCCGACTTTCGGTAGTGCTTATACGCCGAGGACCTTCACGCGTACAGTTCAGAGCACTCTTTGTCCCACCATTTGGTGAGAGGGCACCGTCTAATCGTTGACCCGGGTATCGGTTTCGTCTGAGCTTGAGTCGCGGCGTCGATGATCAAGCCAGAAAGGAGCGTGTATTCTTCCTCCGTAGGAAGTTCCTCGTAAGCCTTGATGGGTTCCGCAATAATCATCACATAAGACTTCCAATCAATATTACGTGTAAGGTCGTATGAAATATTGATTGGATCCGGGGGAGTTGAACCATTAGCAATTGAGATAACGATTGGAAGATGATCACTACCGTGGGGATCATTGGTTACTTTCCACCGGCAATCTAACGCTAGTGATGTCGAGCAAAGGGATAGGTCGAGCACGTTTTCACGTGCTGGAGGATTAGGTACACGTGTCGCTTCCCCAGTATTCAAAAGTGTCATATTCAAGTCGTCGATTAAGTTACAAATTAAAGAAGATCGGTTATCGTCGTACAGCGACCCCCATAGCGAACAGTGAGAATTGAAATCTCCCAATATCAAAAAAGGCGCGGGAAGCAACTCTGCTATATCAGTGAGATGCTTCTGTTCAATCCGCGCGGACGGAGGGATATATACAGGGTGGCCACTCAATCGGGAAAACGGGAAATGCGGGAAAAAGTCGGGAATCAAATTACATCGGGAAAAATGCGGGAAAAAGTCGGGAATTTTTTTATTTTATCGGTATTTTGTTACCAAGATTTTTTCAAAGTATTGTGTATGATGAAATTACAAATATTGGGAAGTTTGAAGTACAGGACTGCAAGTTTGTCCCTCAAAAGTCACATTTTTCTTCAGCAGTCAATTTTTTAACCAAAAAGTCACTAAATTAACTTTTTTTGACCCGCTGACCAGCTGACTACTTTTATCAGTCTTGCTTTTCAAAAGAAATAAATATTGACATCAAATGTCTTAGAATAGCATGAAACGTTGAAATCTGGTTTATCTAAAGAAAATTGAATGGACTCTGTGGGACTTCTCAAGATGGTAAATCGAATTGAAACCGGGGTTGAAAACCGGTCCGGAGTCAATGGTAGTTGCCAGTTTGTCGAGAAAACGTTTTTATTGAGAGAATCAATCATAAAATCTCATATGTACAAAAAAAAATGTTTCAATTTCTAAGAGCAATGCAAAATAAGTTACACTGTACAATCTTACTAACATTGCTAGTTATTTGAATAAACAAATTGAAGATAAAACAAGTGGCACACAGTTCTGATTCTCCAGTTTTTCGAATAGATTTTTATTTCAGTTAGTCTTTTAGAAGAGATATTTGGCGAACTCTAGCGAAACTAGCTACCATTTCCGCTTAGAAACTCAATGCTGGTGAAAATTTGGGTTTGGAACGAACTTGCTATGCGGAGCAGTTAATTGAGAAAACATTTGAAACTTGCCACAAAATAGAGCAAACATTATTTTGAATTTTTTCGAAAAACTAACTTTTGTGCATATTTTAAATTCGTATTTTTCTGTAAATTATACAAATTGACTGTAAAAAAAACTATTTTTGATGCAAATACAATCAGAAATGCTCTTAGAAAACAGCATAATCGTTTTCGAGGTTTTTCAAGAAAACATTTTTTTTTGTTTATGCATACAACTTTTTACATGCTTTTCGTTTCGTAACTGGTCTTAGGAAACGATGCTGGCCTAACTAGTCAGTCGTCGTAGGTTCGTGTTTTGGGCTCGAGAGAGACTGTTATTGTCTGCAGGATCGTAGCACTAGCCCTGAAAGCGTCTTTTGCATTGAACAGTTGGTTGCTGAATCTGGCCACAGATAATCAAAAATACTTGAAATATTTTTAAAGCCAAAATTATTAACAAAACAACGAAAAAAACTTTTGAACGAAAAGTGCTGTTTTTTGTTATGCGTTAAAAAAAGGGTGCTTATATCATATTTTAAGAAGACAGATAGACAAACATAATGAATGCACAAAATAGCTAACACGACTGTTGAGTGCTTAATGGAAGATTGCAAATTTGAGAAGATCGCAAAAATTGTATTGAACCTGTCTACCATGGGAAGGCAAAGGTTGTATTTCATGTAACTGATCAACTGTTTGTGTAGAATGTCCCGAGCAAATTCGGTAGAAGTAATATGAGCTATTACTTCCAATTTAGCAGAGGCGTCGCGTGGCTGATTTTGTCACATGTGCACCAAATTTTATTTAAGTTCTCTTTCCACAAATGAAAAAAGTAATTCAAACCAAGGTGTACGACACATTAAATTGAAGAGTTTCGCTAGTACGCTTACTTTTTTTATAGGTTATCATATTTCGATAATTGCATATGCCCGAATATTAGGAAATAGGGTACCTGTGCAGTGCACATGTTGCACAGGTGGACCCGACGCCACTGCAATTTAGGGTTCAAAAATTGACGTTCAGCCGTCGATAGAACATAACCTAGTTACGGTTTTTGCCAATCGGGAATTTCTTGCAATCATGCGGGAAAAATGCGGGAACTCGAAAATGTAAAATGATTGGCCACCCTGTATATATCGAAGCAAGGCATAGGTTTTTTCCATTCATATTCGTTTGAATGGCAACGACTTCAATATTTGAGATCGAGGGGAGGTCGATTCTAAAAAAAGAATAGCACTTTTTGATCCCTGAAAGTACCCCTCCACCGTGTGAATCTCGATCTCGACGAATTATGTTGAAATCGTGGAAATTGGGTGGATCATTTGAATTGAGAAAAGTTTCACAGAGCGCAAACGCATAACAATTGTATTTGCTTATCAAATGTGAAAATAGATCGAATTTGGGGATGATACTTCTGCAATTCCACTGTAACACAGTGAGAAAATTCCTAACCTCTTTCGACGTATTAGTCATCGAAAGATATGATAGCTGAAATGAGGAGCCAAGTTGCTGCAAATTGCTTCAAAAAGGTTTTCACTGTAGGGAGAAGGGCAAGAAGAATTTTTCGTAGAGGATCTGGTATATTGAATGTTTTAAATATTCAGTCCACAATATCAGAGAACTTCATAAACCCTGTTTCTTTTTTATTCTCTGGTCAGGAAATTGGTGCACAAGGGGTTTTTGGTGACCCGGGAAGCGGTGGGTACTCCTGGTTTGAATTGAAATTAAAACCGGGGGGTACCTGCTTCGGTTTTTCCTCACCGCTTCCCTTACGTGTTGTTTTATTTATCATTCCGCTAGAAGTTATCTTACGACCTTTACGAGAAAGATTAGGAGAAATAATCATCCTCCTCTTCCTAGATCCTTCGGGCAAAGCATAAGAACACCCTTCGACGGGATCGTCAGATGTACCCTCATCGGTGGGCAAAAAGGAAAAGATGTTTCCTGTCGACGGTGGCTCAGCTCTCTTCAGCATTTCTGCGAAAGAGCACTTTGATCGTTCCTTGAGGGAACGCTTTATTTTCTCCTCGCGCTGTTTGTACGCGGGACATGCCAAAAGATCATGCCGAGGGCCCTCGCAATAAAGACACTTCTCAGTGTCCTCGTTGCAGACGGTCTCAGCGTGATTGTTTCCGCACTTACTGCAGCGTGCCTTGTTGCAGCAGTAGGTGGCTGTATGACCCAACTGCTTGCAGTTCTGGCAGTGAATGACCCGCGGTACAAAAAGGCGTACAGGCAGACGAACCCTGTCTAGAAGGATGTAGTTCGGCAATGCAGATCCAGCAAAGGTCACCCGAAAGAAATCCGAGGGGGAGAATTTCTTCTTCCCCTCTTCGATGGATACTGAATGCAATTGCTTACAATCGAGTATCTTTACACTTTGCATCACAGAGTACTTAAAACAGCCCACTCCGTAACGCAAAATGTCATCGACAGTGAGATTTCCCTCGGTAACCACACCGTCGATCTCTATATCCTTGGCAGGGATGTACACGCGATACTCTCTCGTGAAGAGCTCGCAGCCAGCAATCGCGTTTGCTTGCTTCGAGCTATTCACGACAACTCGCAGTTTGTTCGGCCTAACCTTTGTCATTTCGGTTACGTCCGAAAACTTTTTTGCCAGGTCTTTGCCAATTTCAATTATGTTCAAAGGCTTTTTTATTGGCCTGAAGAAGACAACGTAGGGACCTTTCGAGTTATCAAGGTAAGCTTTTACCCGTGCTTCTGGTACCCTTGGAACAGGGCTAGGTAAAGGGGAGGGTATATGGGAAGGTACAGGGGAATTGATGGTGTAGATTTCAATCTCTTCCCCATTTGTTTCGATATCCAGGAATAACTCCATCTGCATATCATTCATTTTATTCAAATTGGCGGGAGCAATTTGCTCTACCGCAAACTAATGGTAAAATACCAGGACAAGATGGGGTGTCAAATTATTGGTAATTAAATAAAAAAACAATTTGCCAAAATAAGATTCTTTGAATACAAAAAAGACAACAAATAATAATATTGAAAGTGAATACTTCACCAAACTTTCGGGGTTGCTGCCACCACGACCTGCTAACTGGATTAATCCTGTGATGAGCGACGTGGCGAATAAAAATACCCCAACTGCTTCCTTACTCGGCGATAGCAGAGAAGCGAATGTGCGTTATTAAAGTTATGGAAATAAATTCTGCACCAATTTCAAAAATCAGGGGGGGGGGGGGGCAACGGCCCCCCCCCTGTCCCTCTCTGGCTACGCCTATGGTATTTAGATACCTATTATTTTTTTCAAATGTCTTTCTTAAACATCAACGATCATTTTAATGAAAAAAAAATCACATGTCATCGCTTTGAATTTTGATTTAGAGGCAAATTTAGCACAGAAAGTCATAATTTTGCATGTTTTACGTAGCTTTGTGAATAATATCTCAAGTTATAGTAATAAGATACCTATTATTTTTTCTCAAATGTCTTTCCTGAACATCAGTATATATTCTCATGTTAAAAAACCTACATGTCACCGTTTATTATTTATTATTTTGAACGATTCAAAATGATGATGATTACTGTATACCTCAGAGACTGAGGGAATAATATCAATAAGATTAAACGTTACGGAATTCCATTTTTATATAGTAGAAGAAGAAATGAGTTGCACTAACAAACATTTAATCTGTTATGTCTGTGGTAAATGTCAGAAGTGTTAGGCTCTGTGATTCGAAACCAGCTTAAACCAACATTTAGAGATGCTGTTGGTCCAGGCAGACATGTGTGTGGTACGTATGATAAAATATACAAATTTTTGCGCGGCCACTGAATATCAAAGTTTATAAAATGGCCAAACTGGGCCCAACTGTGCAATCCTTGAAAAACGGGCAATTAATTCAATCGACTATTTTTTATTTGGTTGAAACTTTGCATACATGTTTCTATGGGCAAAAGATGCCATTTTGTGCTATTGATTTAATTTTTAGAACACGACTAATTTTTATGAAGCTATTTAAAAATGATATTTTGGAAAGGTATTGATGACTACAAATAGTTGCTGAGCCAAAACAGTTTGGTGATGGGTATGACGTCTTCGGCAGAGTTATGAATAATAATGTTGTGCTTCCAGAAAAATATACACTTTTAAGAAATATTTTTTTTTGTTAAAAAAAAAAAAAATATCTGGAAAAGCTCATTTTTATAGGACTATTAGTTAATAAAAACTACAGATGATTACGCAAACAATAAAAACTGTTCGATCATGGATAGATTAGGATATATAAGTCATGTTCAAAAAAATTAAGCCGAAGGCACAAAATGGCATTTTTCGCTCATAGAAACGTTCATGCAAAGTTCCAACTGAATCAAAAATTACAATTAAAAATATTAATAAAACTTGGACATTTTTTGTAGAACTGCTCAACTACATATAACAGCGCACGCGAAATTTCTGAAAAATGCCCTAAATAAATCAAAACACGCCTGAACGAGTCAACTGATTTAATGATTAAGCAAAGAGAGATACTCAAAAGGAAAACAGGCATTCAAAGCTTTAAAACTTAAAAAAAAAACTCAAACATCATTATAAACCACAATAACGTCTCAAGTTACATGTACAAAATCAAAATATTGTCGTTAAGTCGACCATTCAGACTTCAGAATGCTCTGTTTAAAATTGCCCATGTAGGTATAGCAATATTTGTCATGAAATAATAAAATCATATCTACACTTTTCACCAGCATAACATTGTATATGAGCAAAATCGCCCCAAATGCCCTATGGTCGAATGTCGACTATTTTGGATTTTTGGCTATGAACTATGTACACGTATTTGGCTTATCAAACTAAACATTTTTCACCGCGGGAGATATTTTTTAGACCCATGAGTTATTTTCTAAAAAATCATATTTATTTTGGCATAGGTTTTATTCAAAGCATTGTAGTTCAGAAACCGTTGGTTGTATAGAAAAATTGTCTGAAAATGAGTTGTAGGGAATTAATAAAACGCTTTCTAGAAAAACATGAATTAATCCACATAATGGTGAGTCCTAGTCTTTCTCATTCGAACTAGTTATTTGTTAAAATAGATTTACATAAGCTCTTCAATTTTTAGAAAAGAAAATTACACCCTGATATTTTCTGCTGGATTAATTTTGCCTTTCAAATAACAAATTTTTGATAGCCTACAGCACAACTATACCAAGTATTCAAAAGTCAACATTCACACACGTATGAACATACATTTATACAAACACATGCTAATATCATTCAAGTAAATATATAAAATATCATTTAAATTAATAAATAAAATTTAGATGACTATTTCTGGTTGCCGAAATACATCCTAAAATGGCCAAATATGGGGATTTCGATGGCGACATTTAGTTTCCGAGAATCAGCCTAAAGTGATCATCAGATCGACTTAAACTGTCGCATTTTACCGACAGCTCGAGGCTAAGTCTTAGACTACCGAGAGATATTGAAATTTTGTTTTTCGCTTTCAACTGTCAATCTTTTTATAAGACTACCTGTTGAAACGCAAAGTAATAAATTTGTTTTTAACGTTAACGAGTGTTGAGTGAGTAATTTTGGTTTGAGATTTTTCTACTTAAATTCTATAGTGAAGTGAAGTTTTCCAGTTATGCCTGGAAGAAATTAAAAAGCTCGCTTTGATGCGGCTTTAAGGAAACGTGAGGCATCTCCTCCAAGTGACACTGAAATTTCGACTAACAGGTATGACATTCTTTCTTCCGTTGGGGATCAAGAATTTCAAACTTCTCATACTGAGCATAAAGCCGTTATGAAGAAGGTTAAAGTTCCACCTATTGTGGTATTTGTAGCAAATTTTAAAGCATTTCGATCAGAACTTTTATCATTTCTGTCGGATTTGAAAGTTAATTTTCAAATTGGCCGCCAAGGCGAAATTCGTATTTTGGCCGAATCTTTTGATGGCCATAAACATCTTTTACAGTATTTGACTGTTGAAGTATTTGACTGTTGAAAGGTATTTGACTGTTGAAAGGTCATCCAAATGATCAAACTATTGATGAAATCAAAGATTGTTTGTCAGAATCACTTGGTTTTGCCCCAACCAAGTAATTTTGATGAAACGAAAGGCAAATGCCAAAATCAATCAAACTGGAATACACCCGGAAAATTACTTAGTACGTTTTGATCGTACCAAAGTACATAATTTCAAATGTTTGGAAAAAGCACGTTTAACGTGCGAATAAAGTGGGAAAATTTCAAGAGACATATAGGAATCCATAATCTTACGCAGTTTCGGAATTGTCAAGCCTATGATCATGGAACTCGAAACTTCCATACGGCAGCAAAATGTATGATTTGTGGTGACACTAGTCACACGAAAGATATCTGCCCCGTGGAAGAGACCACTTATAGTTTCAAATGTGTAAATTGTCACAAATCAAATTTCTTTAATTGCCCTGTAAGGTCAAAAATTATTGCTTCCAGACAACGTAGGATATAACAACCTGTTGTCAATATGGGTAATCAAAAGACTTTCAATACTGTTCAGGCATCACCAACATTTTCATTAGCAGGTGTGTCTGTAGGAAATAATTTAAATTCAGATAACAATTTTCAGACAAATAATCCTGTTCAGGCAACACCAGGCTGTTCATATGCCAGTGTCCTTTCAGGTAAAATTTCAAATTCAAACAGTAACAAACCATTCGTGTTTGGTGCTGAAAAGTCAGCCAGTATTGATTTAGGTATTCCAACACCCGAAAAGATTGATTAGCTACAACAATCCATGCTGCAGTTAATGTCCGCTTTGTTGAACTGTAACTCAATGTATGAGGCTGTTCAAGTAGGTATGAAATTTACAGCTTATATTGTTATGAAATTATATCTTCCCAGCTGGTCTCGAGGTACGATGCTGGCTCAACAAGCCAGTCGTCGTATGTTAGAGTCTCGGCTCGGGAGAGACTGTTAGTGTCAGTAGGATCGTAGCGCTAGCCCCGCAATTGTCCTGTACACTCAACAGTTGGCTGCGAAGTCTGTGTATAATAAACAGAAGGTCGAGTTCCGATACGGAATGTAGCACCAAGGCTTTGCTTTGCTTATTGTTATGAAATTGAAATTCAGCAATGTTTTTCAATAATCCTGTAAAATTTCTAAATTGGAATGCTCGCTCTTTAAAAGCCAGGGTGGCCACTCTACCGGGAAAAACGGGAAAAGTGGGAAAAAGCCGGAAATTTCAAATCACCGGGAAAAAAATACGTGAAAACCGGGAAATTAGGCTTCACGCCTGGAAAATCATCCTACTTTATGTCTGCCGCTTCATTTGTTCAACAGTTTCTGAGAAAATATCAATATAAGACCCTGTTTTTTTTCATGTTCACCTAACTGGCATGATCATCTTTGTCGAGCTTCGTAGCCGCAAAGTTACAGAGTCAGCTTTGACAAGCGAATGGTGATAGGTTCGAATCTTAGTAGAACCAAACCATTCGTTCGCAAAAAGGGCTTTAAGTATGGGTTTATTCTCAGGCTCTTCCACACAAAATCTGCTCTTCAGATTTAATAACCTCTCGTCTAAAGCTTCGACAATATCATAGACTATAGCACGTCTACGCTGTTAGAGTGATAGCTTGCAGGAGGATATGATAGAATCGATAAGGAAGAAAGTAGGTTACTAAATCTGAATGAGAAGACAAAAAGTACTATAACTTCCCTCCAGACTTAATAACCACTGATCTAAAGCTTCGATAATATCATAGACTATAGCACGTTATATGATTTTAGAGTGATAGCCTGCAGGAGGATATAATAACGTCGATTAGGAAGGTAGTAGGTTACTAAGTCTGAAGGAGAAGACAAAAATGCACTATAACACGGAGCAGGTTACTTCTCAATAAGGAGCACTGTTAAAAAAACAGAAATGTGCAAACAGCAATAACGTCCGGACAATGCCACAATAGATCAAACAACTACTGGTCGCAGTGGGGTCCACACAAAAAAAAAATAAAAAAACTGGCATGATTCTGCCGGCTATGGGAAAGCTGGTTGTTGGTTTCAGCTAAAGCCGACAGCGGCTTCGCAGCAAGATCTGCGTCAAATAAAATCAGGCTTGGTCAGGTGGATAAATTTACTGTTCCGTAACATATATTGTCAGATTTTTAAAGAAGTCAAGAAGGTTATCAGCGTCGCAGGAGGCGTATTGAAACTTCTTGTGAATAGTGTTCAACATCGCATCGGGGAGAATCCGGTCAGAAGTCAAATAGGACCGGAAACTTCGAGTCTCGATTTTATTTCGAACCAGACCGGAACGGAGCTACCCGGTTTGTTCTTTTCGATTTTTGATATGATTTTAACCACAAGCAGCACATTTATATTGCGGATCATTTTTATTTCATTTGCAAGTGACATACTTCAAAGAGAATATATATCAAATATTTTTAACAAACTGTGTTCGTCTGTCATGTTGCGGAAACTAAGTCAATATCTGCTGAAATTTCGTAATAATATAAAAAATCAAGACTTTGTTATTTTTAACATTCTCCACATTAAGTGTTTTGCAGAAAAAAATATTTTTTCATTCTGTGTTGGACCTTTTTACTACTTGATTTTGTTGAGGAAAGACGCCACCTTGAAGAGCTATTTGTTAAAGATTTCTCAGATTTTTTCTATATCAAAAACAAACAGTAGCTAAGAATTTTTTTTTCAAATTGTTTATTCAGAGTGTCAGTTGAATTTATTTTACGGACCATGAGAAGATTTCTTATACATTACATTGACCCCAGCTCAAAAATTTTAAAGTCACAGGATCGAAGTTTTTCGAAAAAAAAAAATGTTTTGAAATAACAGATCTCAACGTTTCATGCATTTTGCAAAATGCATTTTGACGGTTTCATGTGCATTTTTTCATTGGTCACTCTGAGGCTTCTCTTCCCAAAGTCCGCTTGAAGTTTTGCCTGAGGACATTTTTCTAAAAGACAAAAACTCTATGCCCCAACTCTTAAATTTATCCCACGCATTTCATTGGCATCCTGATACAGAAGCACTGCAAGCTCGAAAGAAGGTTGACAGAGAAAGAAGCAAAAAACCGCGAGAAGGCAAAGATTGTCAACGATTTGGAGATAAAGAGGGCGAAAATTGTGCAGCAGATCACCATGAAGGTACTTGCTCAAGTCGACAAACAGCTAAACACGATGAAGGAGGAATGTTTTTCATAGTTTTGTAACACTATTTTTGCAAGGCACAGATAAGCATGTGAAAATTGATTTTTTTCTCATATACCATATACCCGGATAATCGAATCACACAAAAAATACTGAAATTTTGCGATTAACGACCATAAAATATATATGAATTTTCTTTGTTTTACTTGTATGATGCAGTGGCGTAACCAGAAGTTACTTCTGAGGCGAAAGGAGGGGGTAAAATCTTAGGAAGCGAAAAAAATAAATTGGACTTTGATTATTTTCACTGAATTCGAACTTGTCCCAAACATGGTGACTTAAATGGTAACATATATGCCAGAAGGGTAAAGGCAAAATTTCGGAATAAAAATTGAAAACGGATACCAAAAAATAAAATTCCGGATAATAGAGTCTCAAATTCCGGATAATCGAATTCCGGATAATCGAATTCCGGATAATCGAGTTCCCGGATAATCGAGTCTCCGGATAATCGAGTCTGACCTGTATTTTAAAAATAAAACACCGGGAAATTTCACTAAATATCATCGGGAAAACCGGGAAAAAACCGGGAAATTGAAAATTGATTTTGAGTGGACACCCTGAAAAGCGAAAGATTGTGCAATTGTTATCCACCGTCGAATAAAACATCGTGTTTTACCCCATCTTGAAACCAAAGTTATCGAGAGTTTGGGAATTGAAAATGAAACAAGTATTGGCATTTTATTTATAGCCGCAGTGTATTTGCCTTTTCAATGCACTGGTGAGCGAAAAAAATATTTCAAGGGAGATTTGCAAAAACTCACAAGAAATAAATCTAAATTTTTAATCATCGGTGATTTTAATGCGAAACATCGATCTTGGAATAATGCTCAAAGCAATTCAGCAATTTATAGCCGCAGTGTATTTGCCTTTTTCAATGCACTGGTGAGCGAAAAAAATATTTCAAGGGAGATTTACAAAAACTCACAAGAAATGAATCTAAATTTTTAATCATCGGTGATTTTAATGCGAAACATTGATCTTGGAATAATGCTCAAAGCAATTCCAATGGAAAAATATTGTTTATAGACCGCTCCGATAATTATAAATACACTTACGATCAACCGTCATTTCAAATAACGTGCAGTATTCAACCAAACGTTGGCTGCGTCCTTTTGTTTACATCCAAAAGAAACAGATGCTGTCATTTTTTCTAACATTTAGTGCGAAATTTTGAAAATGCGTGGCCTTTCTCTCGAGCAAAGAAAGCGTGCACAATTGTGCACAAATGGGGCACCGTGAGTGGTCTTTCTATAAGAAAATCAGCCAGAGAAGAAGGTATAAGTGTTGGAGCAGTTCAAACCGCATTGCGGAAGTATTGTGAAAAGTACACATTTACTGATGCCCCAAGACGTGGTAGAAAACCCGGGCCTGTTGATCCCACAATGGACAAAAAGGTTAAGGAATACTACAAGCGGCATCCTTCAGTGTCAGTACGAGATGTGGCGAGAAAGCTTGGAACCTCGGCGAGTAACGTTATGCGTGCCAAGGGAAGAATGGGTCTACAGACCCGTCGGAAGCAGAAGCAGCCAAAACGAAATCCAAAACAAGCTGAATCTGTGAAACCGAGAGCTCGGAAGCCTTATGACAAACTTATGACCAAAAAAATGGGGTGTGTTATCATGGCTGACGAAACCTACATAAAACTGGACTATAAAACTCTGCCAGGACCGCCATTTTATACATCACTGAAGGGGAAGGATGTCCCTGGACCTGTGAAAGCCATTTACACCGAAAAAATCGGCAAGAAGGTAATGGTTTGGCAGGCCATTTGTGTATGTGGGAAAATATCTCGTCCATTCATTACGAATGACAAAATAAATGGTAAAATTTACGTGAAAAAGTGTTTGCAGAAAAGGTTGTTACCCATGGTTAAGCAGCATAACAATCCTCCAATCTTTCGGCCCGATCTTGCTTCCTGCCATTACTCTAAGGATGCATTAGGGTGTATAAAACAAATAATGTCACATGTGTCCCAAAGGAGGTGAATCCTCTAAACTGCCCTGAAATTCGCCCTATTGAAACTTTTTTGGCTTTGACCAAGGCAAAGCTGAGGAAATATGTCGAACCAGCGGACAATGTTGAAAAATTTAAAAAAGATTGGCTAAAAGTGGTAAAAATGGTCGGAGAACACATTGTGCAAAAGCTTATGAGTAGTGTTAAGAGAAAAGTTAGAGAACTCGCGTATCCTACGAAAAATAATCCCAACTTGAATTGAAACTGGAAAGACTACATTTATTATCTATATTCCAGAATCAAATGACCCGAAAAATCCTGTATTTTTTGTTTTATTCAAGAAAGAAGATGTATTTATAATTTTCGGAACAGTCTATAATGATTGCTCGACTGGATTTTATTCAGTTTTATTTCCAAATGGTTCTACATGTTATTCTTCTATTAGGAATTCATCTACAATTGCTTTGGTACTAACAAATCAAAGTCATTCATGCACTCAGGCTGACTTTGATTCTGATCATCTTCCCATAACATTTTCTATTTCCCATGAAACTATTTTAAATCCCACTAGATCTGTGTTAAATTATCACAAGACTAATTGGGATAGATATCGTTCCAAGATCGAAGAAAATTTGAATGATGATATTATTTTACAAAATAGTGCTAACATTGACAGAGCATTAGATAATTTTAGCAGCTTAATACTCAATGCCCGGAATTTATCAGTTCCTAAGGATCGAGTGAAATTTAATGCACCAATTATTGACAGTGAACTTCAACTTCTTATACGTTTGAAGAACATGCGGAAACGTCAATACCAAAGATCTCGTGATCCTGCTTTGAAAATTATTTTTCAAGAATTACAAAAGGAAATTCAACATAGGTTCACTCTTTTGCGAAATGAGAATTTCATGAGAGAAGTTGAATAACTAAAACCTTATTCAAAACCTTACTGGAAGCTTTCGAAGGTTCCAGTAAGGTTTTGAATAAGGTTTACTTTCCTCCATTAGCAAACTTTTCGAAAGAATAATTCTTAATAGAATGATAACACATATTTATGAGAACTCAATTTTTGCAAATGAGCAGTTTAGTTTTCGCCATGGGCATTCCACTTCTAATCAGTTACTTAGAGTAACAAATATGATCTGAACTGATAAATCTGAAGGCTATTTGACTGGAACTGCTCTTCTAGATATAGAAATAGCATTCGACAGTGTTTGGCATAAAGGTTTAATAGCTAAAATGTCATATTTCAGTTTTCCGCTTCACCGCACCATAATGATACAAGGTTATTTGACTGACCGCACTTCACAGGTTAACTATCTAAATGGTAAATCTAATAGATTGCCTGTTAGAGCTGATGTGCCTCAGGGGAGTATCTTGGGCCCAATCTTATATAACATTTTTACTTCTGATCTTCCTGCTTTACCACCAGGTTGTGAGAAATCTCTGTTTTGTGACGATACAAGCGTTTCCGCAAAAGGAAAAAGCCTTCGTGTTATATGCAGTCGGCTACAAAATAGTTTAGATATATTTTCTTCATACTTGCAGAAATGAAAGATTTCCCCTAATGCTTCTAATACACAGATAATTATTTCTCCTCATAATCCAAGAGTTTTATTTCTCAAACCCACCAATAACCACGTTATTAAAATGAACAGTGGGATCTTAAATTGGTCTGATCAAGTAAAATACTTAGAATTAATTTATGATAAGAATATTACTTTCAAGGAGCACATTGAAAATATCCAGTCAAAGTGCAATAAGTATATCAAATGTTTATGCCCCCTTATCAACAGGAAATCTAGACTTTGTCTCAAGAATAAACTGTTAATTTACAAACAAATTTCTAGGCCAGCAATGTTATATGCAGTTCCGATCTGGAAAGGTTGATGTGCAACCAGGTAGAAGACAATAATATAAAAAAGCGTACAAATATATATGTGTGTGTGTTGAAATGTCACCATTTGTGGCAGAACACATAATATCAATTCTGAATAGATATTAGTACATAAATAAATCATTACAAACATTCCCCCCTAATTAAAAACAAAAAAAAAGCCTAAAGTGATCAAACAGTGTCGGACATAAGCTAAGCAATTAGTTTGAGGTATGGTTCGAATAATGTTTTTTTTTTTTCATTGTTGTCTGAGTAACATATGGATTGAATAAATACCTGCAAAAGTGATTCGACTTCAAGCAATAATAAAAGTTAGCGGGGGCCTAGCGTGGTTGGTAACGACTCTGCCAACCACGCTCGACGCCTGGGTTCGAATCCCACCGCCGACATAGATGTCGATGGTTGTGAGGTGTCGTGATCCACTCACAACCAACCCAACTGGTCTAGATTCAATCCTAGCCGACACCGGGAGATTTTCTGAGGCGAAAAATCTCTGGGATCACGCCTTCCATCGCATGAGGAAGTAAAGCCGTTGGCGCCGGTCCGTTAATCAACGGGTCGTGAGTTAGGGTCCCGGGTGGAGTCGCCTCCCCGGGCGTCGGTGATTGGCACAATAACAGCGGCGGAACAAGACCGACGGTAAATAAGCGAGAATAAAAAAAAAATAATGATAAAAGTTATATGTTGTACCACCCAGTTGCTTAATTTATGTCCGACACTGTACATACCACCGCACAAAAGCAACGATGCATCTGTCATCGATGCACATATTGCTTCTGTTCGCGAAATTGGTGACGATAATTGTCCTGATAGCTCGGTAGTTGTTTGCGGCGACTTCAATCAGCCTCAAATCGCCTGGGACATATGCAATGTGTGATACAGCACACTAATCTTGTACAGCTCTCTGCAAGTAATGCAACATTGATTGATGGTATGGATTTCTTGACCTATATCAGGTTAACTTGTAGCGTAATTATCTTGGTAGAGTTTTGGATCTTGTTTTCTGCACTAGTGGTAGTAACGTTTTGGTTTATAGATGTTAAATGCCGCTGATTCAATCATCCTCTAGTTATTACGCATCATCCTCTAGTTATTACGCTGTCTGTTCCTAACTGTCCAGCTTCTACTCCAGTGTATGTCTCACCGTCAATACAGGAATTGAACTATCGCAAGACCTTTTTCGATGCCCCTTTTGCATATCTTTCGAGCATTGATTGGACTAGTTTGTTCGAGTCAGAATCGGTTGACATTATGGCTATGCGCTTTTGCGATGCTGTTCGCTTATGGTTAAAACTCACCTTTCGTGAAGCTCCCCTACGCACCTGCATGGGGCACCAGCATGCTACGGTGCTTGAAACGACTTCGAAACACATATCAGTATTAACACCGTAAATGGCGGACTGTTCAAACCAGATACCACTTTAAACGTGCCAGTGGAAAGTACCGACGGTTAAATGCTAGTTTGTATGAATCGTATGTTTTGGTCGTTCAGGCTTATTCGCCAAGAAACCCGAAAAGTTTTGGAGCATCTAGTAAACTCGAAAAGAAAAAGCTCTGCAATTCAGTCGGAAGTGTTTTTCAATTAATCTTCCTCCTCAACTTAATCGAATGAAAGTGAGTTGTTTGCTACGTATTTTTCGTCGAACTTTGCTTCCAATCCTGTTACTAAACCGTTTAAGAGGCTGTGAAAAATGTTCCGAACAATTGTGTTGATTTGGATGTTTTTGAAATTACTCCAGAAATGATGATTGCTGCTGCAAAAAAATTAAAAACGTCTTATTCCGCTGTACCAGATGGGATTCCCGCTGCCATTTTTTGCCGGTGTGCCGTTTTGCTTGCTGAGCCACTATGCTGCATCTTCAATAAGTCCTTCACGTCAGGAAAATTCCCGGAGGTGTGGAAAAATTGTATTATGTTTCCAGTTTTCAAAATTGTTGATCACAGCAACGTCAAAAATTACCGTGGCATCACTAGTTTATTTGCTGGCTCAAAACTTTTTGAATTAGTCGTAAGTGTAGGTATTCTACGTAGCACTAGACGCTACATTTCCTATGACTGGCCGCTTGGTGACTACGAATCTTCTGATCTTCACCTCTAGTTGCATTAATGAACTGGAATGTAATGCACAGGTGGACGTGATATATATATGGATCTGAGGGCTGCTTTTGACCGTATTAATCAACGAATACTGTTGGACAAGACCTTACGAATGGGTTCTTCGCGACAGTTCGTAAAATGGCTAGGCTCATATTTGTGCGATAGAGTTATGCGAGTAAAACTGAGGTGACAATTATTGCCTTTTTCACCAATAAATCGGGTGTACCACAAAGCAGCAATTTGGGACTACTGTTGTTTATTTTATTTTTCAATGACGCTGCGGCTGCACTTGAAGTTGGCTGTAGGCTGTTTTATGCTGACGATCTTAAAGTATTTGTGACAATTCGTTATATCGAAGATTGTCGCCGTCTACAGGAAATATTAAATTCGTTCGCGTATTGGCGTAAACTAAATTGTTTGACAAACGGCATTACTGAATGCGAAGTAATGACTTTTCATCACATAAAATCGCCCATATTATTAAGCTAAGAAATAGATGGTCAAGCACTGAATAGAGTCGAATGCGTAAAGGATCTTGGTGTGACTCTCGGTCCTAAACTGACTTTTGACCGTCATCGCGCGATAGCTATTTCGAAAGCTATTCGTCAGCTAGGATTCATTCCAAAAATCGGACGCGACTTTAAAGACCCGTACTGCCTTAAATCACTGTATTGTGCTCATGTGAACGTGTGCAGTGAAGATTTATACGTATGGCTCTTCGGGACCTGCTTTGGCGACAACCTGACAATGCCCCCGTACTCAGATCGCTGCTGCTTGCTCAACCTAGATACTTTGTACGTCACCGCAAGATGCAACAGGTGTTGTTTGTGGCAAAGCTGCTAAATGGTGAAGTAGATTCTCCCAAACTTCTTTCTTTGTTGAATTTTTGTGCACCACAAAGAGCCTTACGACCTTCATCACTATTGACAAACCGTTATCATCGCACGAACTTTGGTATGTTTTATCGAGTGGCGGAATATTTTGAATTTGGTTAACCTTCGTTTAAATTGAAGAAGAAGCTAGCGTATAAGTTTTTCCTTTCTCCTAGAAAGGTATAGCAATCACTGGAAAAACCAAAGGTATAAAAGTGGTCCCAATGGCCGAATGTCATATACCACTCGACTTCTTTCGACGAACTGAGCATTTTCTGTATGTATGTATGTATGTATGTGTGTATGTGTGTGTGTGTATGTGCAACTTTTTTTTCTCACTCACTTTTCTTAGAGATGGCTGGACCGATTTTCATAAAATTAATTGCAAATGAAAGGTCTTGTTGCGCCATAGGTTGCTATTGAATTTTATTGTAATCGGATTTTAGTTTAGAGGTTATGTATCAAAATGTAAAAATCACGAAACATCAATATCTCAGAAACCACACAACCGATTTTAATAAAATTGGTTTCAAATGATCGGGCTGTCTCCAGAACACTTAACTTTTGAATTTCGTAATGATTGAACATATGGTTCAAAAGTTATGTAAAGAAAAGTTATCCTGAGGTTGTTTAAACTCACTCATTTTTCTCAGAGATGGCTGAACCGATTTTCACAAAATTAGTGTCAAATGAAAGGTCTAGTTGCCCCATAGGTTGCTATTGAATTTCATCGCAATCGGATTGTAACTTTGTCCGTTGTTCATGAAAATGTGAAATCACATAATGAAAGTTAACATATTGACTTCCTCCTAACGATCACTGGCTAATTAAAAGGTAGAAAAGTGATCCAAATGGCCGAATGTCATATACTACTCGACTCAGACGAATCGAGCATTTTCTGCATATAAGCATGTATAGGTGTATATGTTTGTGTGTGGGTGTGTACGTGTGTATGTGCACCTTTTTTCGCACTCACTATTCACAGAGATGGTCTGACCGAACAGATTTCAATGAAATTAATTGCAAATGAAAGGTCTAGTTGCCCTATAAGACCCTATTGAATTTTATTGTAATCTGATTTCTAGTTTAGAGGTTATGTATCAAAGTGTAAAAATCACGAAACATCAATATCTCAGAAACCACACATCTGATTTGATTAAAATTAGTTTCAAATGAACGGGCTACCATAAAAACCCTTAACTTTTGAATTTTATGAAGATTGAACATGTGGTTCAGGAGTTATAGAAAGAAACGTGTTCTGGAGACTATTTAATCTCACTCATGTTTCTCAGAGATGGCTGGCCCGATTTTTATAAAATTAGTGTCATATGAAAGGTCTTGTTGCCCCATAAGACCCTATTGATTTTTTGCCTTTCTCCTAGAAAGGTATAGCAATCACTGGGAAAACCAAAGGTATAAAAGTGATCCCAATGGCCGAATGTCATTTACCACTCGACCTCTTTCGACGAACTGAGCATTTTCTGTATGTATGTATGTATGTGTGTATGTGTGTGTGTGTGTATGTGCAACTTTTTTTTCTCACTCACTTTTCTCAGAGATGGCTGGACCGATTTCCATAAAATTAATTGCAAATGAAAGGTCTAGTTGCGCCATAGGTTGCTATTGAATTTCATTGTAATCGGATTTCTAGTTTAGAGATTATGTATCAAAATGTAAAAATCATGAAACATTAAAATCTCAGTAACCACATAACCGATTTCAATAAAACTGGTTTTAAATGATCGGGCTGTCTCCAGAACCCTTAACTTTCAAATTTCGTTATGATTGAACGTATGGTTCAAAAGTTATGTAAAGAAAAGTTATCCTGAGGTTATTTAAACTCACTCATTTTTCTCAGAGATGGCTTAACCGATTTTTACAAAATTAGTGTCAAATGAAAGGTCTAGTTGCCCTATAGGTTGCTATTGAATTTCATTGCAATCGGATTGTAACTTTGTCCGTTGTTCATAAAAATGTGAAATCACATAATGAAAGTAAACATATTGACTTTCGCCTAACGATCACTGGCTAATTAAAAGTTGGAAAAGTGATCCAAATGGCCGAATGGCATATACTACTTGACTCAGTTCGACGAATCGAGCATTTTTTGCATGTATGCATGTATAGGTGTATATGTTTGGGTGTGGGTGTGTACGTGTGTATGTGCACCTTTTTTTCGCACTCACTTTTCTCAGAAATGGTCTGACCGATTCTTTCTACCTTGGTGTCAAATTAAGGGTCCGTTTAGGTTGCTATTGGGTTTTATTGTAATTAAACTATTAGTTTTGACGCTGCGTCAGAATGTAAAAATCGCTCTTATATCTCAAAAGCTATGAACATAAAAATCACGAAACATAAATATCTCAGAAACTACACAACCGATTTAAACAAAATTGGTTTCAAATGAACGGGCTACCTGAAAAACTCTTAATTTTTGAATTTTATGAAGATTAAACTTGTGGTTCAGAAGTTATGGAAAGAAACGTGTTCTGGAGACTATTTAATCTCACTCATGTTTCTCAGAGATGGCTGGACCGATTTTTATAAAATCAGTGTCATATGGAAGGTCTTGTTGCCCCATAAGACTCTAATGATTTTTTTTTTTTGCAAACGGATTATTACTTTGCCTGTTGTGTTTAAAAATGTGAAATCCAGCTATGAAAAGAAACATATTCCGAAGACTACTTGGACTCACTCACTTTTCTCAGAGATGGTTGACCCGATTTCCATAGAATTAGTATCAAATGAAAGGTCTAGCCTCATAACACCCTATTGAATTTTGCTGTAATCGGACTGTAACTTCGTCTGTAATGTATCTAAATGTGAAAATCACGAAACTTCATTATCTTAGAAACTACACAACCGATTTGAAAAATATTGATATCAAATGAACGGGCTAGTGATGAATTATGATTGTACGCGTGGTTTTAAAGTTTGGCCGCCCTATACGTTCCCTTTTCATTTGATTGTAATCAACCTTGAGCAACCGTTATGTTTTAATTTGTAAAACCACGAAAGTCTATTATCTCACGACTTTTTTGAAAATAACTAGTGTCCTACGAACGAGTCATCTCTCAAACTTACAAATAACAAACTTCATAACAATTTGATATGCTGTTCAAAAGTTTTGGAAAGAAAAGAAATTCAAAGACTATTCAACACTATACCTGCTTTGATCAATATAAATGGTCTCAACATGATTTAAATGTGGTATCGTACTAACTGAACGTTCCCGGTATCGCTCGTGATTAAATTGTTCGAAATCAGGAGTCATTTCTTTTATTTCGCTATTTCTTAAACACTAACATGACGTCAAATTACATATTTTATACTCTAATTACAACATCAATATAATATAATATAATATCTAAACCCAAAGAGTGAATATACCAAAGAGTGAATATACCTCATTTGAAAGGCTGAGTTTGACCGCTAGGTGGATTAATTTAGGTTTTTAATATCATATATTAATTTTATACTAGTTCATTAAGGGGTTATATACCTTTTTAGTTTTCAAAAATCCGAAAAAAAATTTATTGTATTATCTTCGAAAACAACATTTTGAAAACATTTTCACAAATTTTCATAAAGCTCTGAGCAATAGAATGAAAGTTAGAGCGATTTGCAGCGCGCCTCGCCACGGCCGCATATGCTAAACTTGAAAGTTTACACGCGATTATCTTGGAATAGTGTTTTCCGAAAAATGACTTTGCCGTGATCCTGATTGCGGGAAAACTACTGAACCGATTTCCTTCATCTTTTTGCCTTTCTCCTAGAAAGGTATAGCAATCAGTGGAAAAACCAAAGGTATATAAAAGTTGTCCCAATGGCCGAATGTCATATACCACTCGCCCCCTTTCGACGAACTGAGCATTTTCTGTATGTATGTATGTATGTGTGTATGTGTGTATGTGTGTGTGCAACTTTTTTTTCTCACTCACTTTTCTCAGAGTTGGCTGGACCGATTTTCATAAAATTAATTGCAAATGAAAGGTCTAGTTGCGCCATAGGTTGCTATTGAATTTCATTGTAATCGGATTTTTAGTTTAGAGGTTATGTATCAAAATGTAAAAATCACGAAACATCAATATCTCAGAAATCACATAACCGATTTCAACAAGGCTGGTTTCAAATGATCGGGCTGTCTTCAAAACCCTTAACTTTTAAATTTTGTTATGATTCAACATATGGTTCAAAAGTTATGTAAAGAAAAGTTATCCTGAGGTTGTTTAAATTCACTCATTTTTCTCAGTGACGGCTGAACCGATTTTCACAAAATTAGTGTCAAATGAGAGGTCTAGTTGCCCCATCGGTTACTATTGAATTTCATTGTAATCGGATTGTAACTTTGTCCGTTGTTTATAAAAATGTGAGATCACATAATAAAAGTAAACATATTGACTTTCTACCAACGATCACTGGCTAATTAATGGCCGAGTATCATATACTACTCGACTCAGTTCGACGAATCGAGCATTTTCTGCATATATGCATGCATAGGTGTATATGTTTGTATGTGGGTGTGTACGTGTGTATGTGCACCGTTTTTTTCGCACTCACTTTTCTCAGAGATGGTCTGACCGATTCTTTCTATCTTGGTGTCAAATGAAGGGTCTATTTGCCGCTTAGGTTGCTATTGAATTTCATTGTAATCAAACTTTTAGTTTTGGCGCTGCGTTTGAATGTAAAAATTGCTCTTATATCTCAGAAGCTATAAACATAGTTAAATTCAAATTAATGGGCTTTTCAACCCTTAACCAATGAATTTCATAATGTTTAAACATGTGGTTTGAAAGTTATAGAAAGAATCGTAACCCGCAGACTGTTTAAAATTATAGCTACGATCAAATTATGTGGCCTAAACATCATTTAAATTTGATATTGTACTATTTCAATGTTGAAAGTTGAAATAAAAAGTCATCTCTATTATTTCACTTGTTGCCTTTCTCCTAGAAAGGTATAGCAATCACTGCAAAAACTAAAGGTATAAAAGTGCTCAAAAGGGCCGAATGTCGTATATCACTCGACTCAGTTCGACGAGCTGAGCATTTTCTGTATATGTGTGTGTGTAACGCTCTCCCAATCTCACTCGATTTTCTCAGAGATGGCTGAACCAATTTCAATAAAATCAATTGCAAATGAAAGGTCTTGTTGTCCTATGAAACCCTATTGAATTTTATTGTAATCTGATTTCTAGTTTAGAGGTTATGTATCAAAATGTAAAAATCACGAAACGCGATCACGATATTGATATATCTCAGAAACTACACAACCGATTTGAACAAAATCGATTTCAAATGAACGGGCTACTTAAAAAACCCTTAACTCTTGAATTTTATAAAGATTGAACATGTGGTTCAGAAGTTATGGAAAGAAACGTGTTCTGGAGACTATTTAATCTCACTCATGTTTCTCAGAGATGGCTGAACCGATTTTCATAAAATCAATGTCATATGGAAGGTCTTGTTGCCTCATAAGACCCTATTGATTTTTTTTGCAAACGGATTATTACTTTGCCTGGTATGTTGAAAAATGTGAAATCCAGCTATGAAAAGAAACATATTCCGAAGACTACCTGGACTCACTTTTCTCGGAAATGGTTGCACCGATTTCCACAAAATTAGTGTCAAATGACAGGTCTAGCTGCCTTATAATACCCTATTATTTTTTTCTGTAATCGGACCTTAACTTCTACTGTAATGTTTCGAAATGTGAAAATCACGAAACTTCATTATCACAATCGATTTGAACAATATTGATATCAGATGAACGGGCTAGTTAAGGGTTAACTGATGAATTATGATTGAACACGTGGTTTCAAAGTTTGGCTGCTCCATACGTTCCCTTTTTATTTGATTGTAATCAAACTTTGTTAAATTGTTAAAACAACGAAAGTCTAAAATCTAAAGTATTGCACGACTTATTTGAACATAACCAGTGTCATACGAACGAGTCATCTCTCAAACTTACAAATAACAAACTTCATCACAATTTGATATGTGGTTTAAAAGTTTTGGATAGAAAAGAAATTCAAAGACTATTTAAAACTATACCTACTTTGATCAATATATATGGCCTCAACATGATTTAAATGTGGTATTGTACTATTTGAACGTTCCCGGTATCGCTCGTGATTAAATTTTTCGAAATTAGGAGCAATTTCTTCTTTTTCGCTATTTCTTAAGCACTAACATTACGTCAAATTTCATATTTTATGCTTTAATTACAACATCAATATTTTAGAACCCAAAGAGTGAATATACTTTTATTGGATTGAAGCGTCCATGTAAATCTTTTTTACAAATAATAAGTTTGAATGAGAAAAGCTGAGTCTGACCGCTAGGTGGATTAATTTAGGTTTTACCTTTGTTATATTATACTATTACTTTTGTTATATTATACTAAACAAAGGTTATAAAATCGGTCGAAAAACGCAAAATAGATCCAAGATCTGGAGGGCCGAATCGTATATACCATTCGACTCAGCTCGACAAACTGAGCAATGTCTGTTCGAGTGTGTGTGTGTGTGTGTGTGTGTGTGTGTGTGTGTGTGTGTGTGTGTGTATGTATGTTGTCTGTATGTATGTGCCGCAAAATACTAACGCACCTTTCTCACTGAACGCAATATCCGATTTTGATAATCTTATACGCAAACGAAAGCTACTGTGCTCCCCCAGAATGCTACCGAGTGGATTTTTGATTAGTGGCTTAGTTCTCAAAACATTGATCAAAGAGTATTTTTTACATAAGATATTCAACTTTTAAGGTAAAATGAATGGCCCAATCGACTCAGATCGACGAATCGAACAATTTCTGTATGTATTTGTATGTGTGCTGTATGTATGATGTACGTATTTGTATATATGAGTAAATATATTATTTATATGTATAGTATATAAGAATCAAAACAAAAAATTACAAAACAAACGCTCATTTTACAGAACGCATATTCCGATTTTGATGTACGGATGCTCAAAGAACGCCCTAGAGCTCTTCAAAAATCATACTAAGTGCGAATTTTTATTGGTATCTATAGAAATTTGACCGAAATCAGACATGGGATATTTTACACAACATAACACGCGACGTGCCACGAGACAAAACACTTATGGTTCTTACAAACGAAAAAAATATGTTAAATTTACCTTTTGAGTCGAACGGTTTCGGGCACGATATTGCCCATCAACAGGACATGTCCAACTGATGATAAAAAAGAGGAAAAAATACAGCTTCGTACTTGGTGCAGTACTCGTCGTTGAGATGAAATTATTTTATTTTTCGTAACGTCAATTCGAAGAGAGGAGAAATCATCGGGGCGTCGATATCATTCATAAGCGGAGGTGCAGTGTTGATGTACATCGACTCCCATGCATTCAAATGGGAAACTTTTCTTACGCACTTTTTCAGTTTAGAATTTTCCCAATCTATTGCATGGTTAAATTTTTGAGAGTGAACTGCCACACTCGATTCGTTAGTTCTTCCGTTTTCTACCGCGTTTTTGTGATCCTTTAAGCGAAACTTGAATTTACGGCGAGTTTGGCCGATGTATACCGCGGGGCAGTTTTTACACGGGATTTGATAAATTCCCGACTTTTACTCTAGCGGGATTTTATTTTTGATTGCACACAACCGGTCCTTCAAGGTGTTGTCGCTTTTGTAGGCTACTTTCAACCCGTGTTTTTTAAAACCTTTTTGAATGGAATTCGTCACTTTTGGATAAAAGGGTAGGCTAATTCTTCTAATTTCTTCTTTGATTGGTTGAAGAGTAGTTGAGCAAAATCATTTCGAATGGCCTGGAAATACGCGAAAATTTAATCGACCATTTTTGATTTGAATAAAACTTTGCACACGTATTTGGCTCAGCAAACTGAGCATTTTTCACGGGTGGAGAGATTTTATACACCCATGAGTTACATTCTAAAAAGGCGTATGCCTTTTGGCATAGGTTTTATTCGAAGCATTTAGCCCAGAAACCGTTGCACAGTGGGGCGATTCCATACAAAAACTGGCCAAGCAGAAAAAGTGTCGATAAATGCGACAAAAACTTGGTATTTACATAATTTTGCGGCGCTGAACACGAATTTGGCATACATTTTTTGTTTGGGGCGGTCCATAAAGCACGAAATCCAATTTTTAATATTTTTTTGGCACTTTTTTCCTTTTTTATAAAATTATATGATCTTTGACCACAAGTAGTAGTCCTCCCCATTGAAAAAAATACGTAATTTATGGACGACCTCGAACTAAACAAATTTTGCCTAAATATATATATATTTTTTTTCAATAAACTAAAACAACATAAGTAATACAAACTAATTACAAATTGAAAAAATCATCATCAGCATCATCATCTTCCGCTGTGATCGCTTAAATCTCGTGTTGAATTGTTTCCAGAAAATTTGAAGTTCATTATACTTATCAGCAGGAAAAATGTCTCGCTGCAATTTTCATATCTTCTAGTAATTTTAGATGTTTTATTGTTTCATATATATGTTATCTTCCTAATCCAGTTTCTATGGTTGCAAGAGGACATTTAAATACATGTATAACACCATGAATTGACAACTTACTAGACATTGAATTAGGTGGTGCCGCTGAAGTTTAAGGCTCCATAATAAAATTCAACGAATTTATGAATTTGCAAACCAAGACACTGGAATGACACAACGTTCTAAATGAATACGAAAAAATGCGGAGGGCGACGACTGTTTTTGTTCTTTTCTCATAAAGCAAAATGTGTGCTTTACTTTTGTATGCCAACGAGTGCGAAGCAAAAGCAATCTTCAAACGGGCTATTGTCAGCCGGAGTTTGATGGTATAAATTTGCTGCTAGTATTTGACACTTCAATCAGTTTAGCGAATTTCATGATCATAAATTGAAAAGGGCTGAATGTTTTCAATATAGTTTTAAATTGGCAGAAAGTGATATAGTTTGACATAATTAGAAGTTTCATAAAGATTTGTTTACTATTTTCTTATTTAACACTTATTTTATAACTTTTGATTGATAAATATTGTAATTTATGCCCAAATATTTATTTTATTCTTACGAATCGAGTTCGATATCATAAATTTCCATTAATGGGGTTTCATGGTTATGACTAAAATTAATCCTGGATGAAATTTCAACCTCAAAAAAAATGAAAAAAAAAAACTGCCATCGCTTTTTTCACTAAAGTGACAATTTGCGCAGTTTTGCGCAGCAGCGGACAGTATGCATTTGAAAGCTTTCGTTTTTACCTAAATTTCAAATGTAGTCGCAACAGTGGCAAACTGCGGCAACTAAACTTTTAAGCACTTTTCTACAAAAAATCACGTTTTATTTATTTTTTTCTAGTGTCAGGCCTGTTATGACCAAATTTTACAATATCTAATGAAGAGGATTTGTTTTGCACAATATTTACAACAACTTTTTCTTTGACGTCGAAGAAATCCAAGCCATCATTGAAGCTACAGAGCGTTTCAAAGTAATGTGCTTTTTTCAAAAAAATGACAAAAAACGTCAGTTCGCCAAGCTTTGAAAAGTCATAAAAAATTGAGATTTCATGACATTGTGCCCAAATTTTGGATTTAGCCACTTGAATGTTATAGCAATAAAGGAAAAATATTATGAAACAGCTAACGAAAAAAGATTTTTTTGGCTGATGGCCAGCGATTCCCCACTGTGCGTTGGTTGTATAAAAAAACTGTCTGAGAATGAGTTGTAGCGAATCAAAAATGCATCATAAAAAAAATATACACTACCAGAAAAAAAAATTTTGACCAAAAAAAAATTAAAAAAAAACATTATATTTCAATAAAAAAAGAGTTGATTTTTTTTAAAGAAACTTGACGTTAATACGCAACTTTTTAAAAAAAAGTCCAGGATGGAGAAATGAAAAATATTTTTTATATGGTAGATTATTTTTTTATGAAAATTCTAATTCAAACAATTTTCAAAATATTTGTATTCTGATGATTTTAAAGTATGCAGAGAGTCCTTTTGAATCAAAAAGCTCTTGGTAGTAAACATTCCAAAGGCATTGGTTTTCGAGTTATTTTTAATTTAAGCTCGAAAAATTATAATTATTTAGGAAAATACACGTTTTTCTTAATTTGTCCATGGTTCTCCAGCAAAAACCATACGTTCATTGGAATGCTTGATCAAAAATATACAATTCATTTTTTGACAACAAAACGATTGGGCGAACGGTTCTCAAGAAAAGAGTTAAATGTTCTAAGTGATATAAATATATTTAAGAATCAAATATTTATTTTCGAGTGTTATTATCTTAGGAACATATTTTTTTATGACATAGATACTTTACAGAACTAGTTTCACATTATAATGTATATACATCATAAGTAAATGATTCGTCATTTTGAAAACAGCTTCGTTTGTATCTTATTTTCTGAAATCGGAACAAAAGAGTAATACAGCTTTATTATAGATTTTTTGAAAATATTGCTCCATTCTGTTACTCCTTGTTCATATTCTTCATATGATACCCAACTAAATGACATTTTTGATGAATTTTTAATACTTTTCTGATTAGATTCATCATACAATTCTTTTGCGCTTGTAATGGGATGTTCATATTCTTTAGCAAAACTTGCATTTCCTGCCATTCGTTTTAATATGCCACCAATTGCATCGCATAGGCCTTTAACATCAGAAATTGCAAAAAAATGCCACTCTGCATCGACGTTATATTTTGTTGCAAATTTTTTTTATTTTTATATTGTTAGGCAGCTCCATCAGACATTAATATCGCTTTTTTCAACTCTGTTGTTGTTTTCAAAAAACTCATTAATTTGGCAATGAACACCTGAACCGCAACAGTATCATGATGGAGTACTTTCGATATTATGATGATGCTGATATTCTTAAGTGTTCCAGATTCTGAATAGTAAACAACGAAGGGATGAATGGTGGCTTGACTATTATTCCAATAACTACACGAATTACAAATTGATAAAGACGTATTAAAATGAGCTTGACTGTTCAATATTTTTAATTTTGCAATAACGTTTTCGTTTAATTTGCGTAAGCTTGATGAGCACCGATGATCAGGAAAGGGTTTACATCATTTGGGCTTGGTGTATTCCATTTTCACTTCAATCATCTTCACAAAATGCAAACTGTTACTAACACATCTGGAGTAGTGCAATCGTATTTATATACGAAAACAGATATTATAGGTAACCCACTAGTTATTGGTTGCGTACTTTACAAACAGTTATTATTAGTAAACAAGTAGGTAGTGTTGCACGACAAACGTATTTTTTTATAAAACATTCGGCAAGGAGGAACTTGTAGGTAGGCTAAGGTTTAGCGCTTGAGTTATTTATACAATCGTTTTGTTGTCAAAGAATGAATTGTATATTTTTGATCAAGCATTCCAATGAACGTATGGTTTTTGCTGGAGAACCATGGACAAATTAAGGAAAACGTGTATTTGCCGAAACATAAATAATCCTTCGAACTTAAATTAAAAATAACTCGAAAACCGATGCCTTTAGAATGTTCACTATCGAGAGCTTTTTGATTCAAAATGACTCTCTGCATCTTTGAAAATCATCAGAATACAAATATTTTGAAAAATGTTCGAATTAGAATTTTCATAAAATAAATAATCTGCCATAAAAAAAATATTTTTTATTTCTGCATCCTGAACTTTTTTTTAAAAGTTGCGTATTAACGTCAAGTTTCTCAAAACAAATAAAAAAAATCAACTCTTTTTTTAAAATTGAAATTTTATTTTATTTTTAATTATTTTTGGTAAAAAATTTTTTTTTGTACAGTGTATATTTTTGCCTTTCTCCTAGAAAGGTATAGCAATCACTGGAAAAACCAAAAGTATAAAAGTGGTCCCAATGGCCGAATGTCATATACCACTCGACCCCTTTCGATGAACTGAGCATTTTCTGTATGTATGTGTGTGTGTGTGTGTGTGTGTGTGTATGTATGTGCAACTTTTTTTTCTCACTCACTTTTCTCAGAGATGGCTGGACCGATTTTCATAAAATTATTTGTAAATGAAAGGTCTAGTTGCGCCATAGGTTGCTATTGAATTTCATTGTAATCGGATTTTTAGTTTAGAGGTTATGTATCAAAATGTAAAAATCACGAAACATCAATATCTCAGAAACCACACAACCGATTTTAATAAAATTGGTATCAAATGATCGGGCTGTCTCCAGAACCCTTAACTTTTGAATTTCGTAATGATTGAACATATGGTTCAAAAGTTATGTAAAGAAAAGTTATCCTGAGGTTGTTTAAACTCACTCATTTTTCTCAGAGATGGCTGAACCGATTTTCACAAAATTTGTGTCAAATGAAAGGTCTAGTTGTCCCATAGGTTGCTATTGAATTTCATTGTAATCGGATTGTAACTTTGTCCGTTGTTTATAAAAATGTGAAATCACATAATAAAAGTAAACATATTGACTTTCTACCAACGATCACTGGCTAATTAAAAGGTAGAAAAGTGATCTAAATGGCCGAGTATCATATACTACTCGACTCAGTTCGACGAATCGAGCATTTTCTGCATATAAGCATAAATAGGTGTATATGTTTGTGTGTGGGTGTGTACGTGTGTATGTGCACCTTTTTTCGCACTCACTATTCTCAGAGATAGATACGACCGAACAGATTTCAATGAAATTAATTGCAAATGAAAGGTCTAGTTGCCCTATAAGCAGGCTTGTCATTCTCCTCAGTATGTGAAAGGAGAGGAGAAAAAATTCACCGCGCACTTCTTATCCAGTATGTGCCTGCGTGCAGCAAATGCTTTCACCACACTGCTTCTTTCTCACTCCAAAGTGTCTCAACCAGCTTACAGAGAGACAAACACACTTCACTTGATTTCTAGTTAAGAGGTTATGTATCAAAGTGTAAAAATCACGAAACATCAATATCTCAGAAACCACACATCTGATTTGATCAAAATTACTTTCAAATGAACGGGCTACCTTAAAAACCCTTAACTTTCGAATTTTATGAAGATTGAACATGTGGTTCAGAAGTTATGGAAAGAAACGTGTTCTAGAGACTATTTAATCTCACTCATGTTTCTCAGAGATGGCTGGCCCGATTTTTATAAAATTAGTGTCATATGAAAGGTCTTGTTGCCCCATAAGACCCTAATGTTTTTTTTACAAACGGATTATTACTTTGCCTGTTATGTTTAAAAATGTGAAATCCAGCTATGAAAAGAAACATTCCAAGACAACTTACTTGGACTCACTCATATTTCTCAGAGCCCTATTGAATTTTGCAGTAATCGGACTGTAACTTCGTCTGTAATGTATCGAAATGTGAAAATCACGAAACTTCATTATCTTAGAAACTACACAACCGATTTGAACAATATTGATATCAGATGAACGGGCTAGTTAAGGGTTAACTGATGAATTATGATTGAACACGTGGTTTCAAAGTTTGGCTGCCCCATACCGTTACCTTTTCATTTGATTGTAATCAAACTTAAGCAAGCGTTATGTTTTAATTTGTAAAACAACGAAAGTCTATTATCTCAAGTATTACACGATTTATTTGAACATAACTAGTGTCATACAAATGAGTCATCTCTCAAACTTACAAATAACAAACTTCATAACAATTTGATATGCTGTTGAAAAGTTTTAGAAAGAAAAGAAATTCAAAGACTATTTAACACTTTACCTGCTTCGATCAATATATATGGCCTCAACATGATTTAAATGTGGTATCGTACTATCTGAACGTTCCCGGCATCGCTCGTGATTAAATTGTTCGAAATTAAGAGTCATTGCTTTTATTTCGCTATTTCTTAAGTACTAACATAACGTCAAACTTCATATTTTATACTTCTATTACAACATCATTATTTTAGAACCCAAAAGTGGATAAACATTTATTGGATTTAAGCATTCATGTAAATCTATTTTACAAATAATAAGTTTGAATGAGAAAGGCTGAGTCTGACCGCTAGGTGGATTAATTTAGGTTTTTATGGTGCAGACAGTACTGGCCGGCTGCAACGTGCTTTTCAATCGATCCGATAACTAGTGATTTTACAGTGATTTTGGTGTAAATATATCGTTAAATATATGTAGGATTCTCTAGTTCGGGTCGCCGCGTGTGAAATGTGTAAAATTCGTCCAAAACAAGCTGTCTTACAAGCGTAAATTGAATTTAAAGATGTGTTTTTTCGGCTTGTTTTCTACTCTTTTTTGTCGTTACCTCGGTGACGGTGACGGTGTGAGGTGTTAGTGTGCGAGCGAGAACATGCAAGAGCAAGAGCATAGTGTTTTTATATCGGAGAAACAAAGTGTACTCACTGGATTATTGAATTTTAAGTAATTTATGCAAGCAAATTTGCTGGAAAGTGAAGAAAAGTTATCAGTGATGTTTTTATTATGCGCAAAGCCAGGAAAGTTGTGCAAGTGTTACTGCTAACTCGATGTATCGCACTGGCCAGCGGTGTGTTATACACGTACAAAAGATAGCGTGGTGATGCGAGCGAAAAGGATGGCAATTTGATAGCGTTGTGCTATGGTGTCGCTTGGTGCTGCTCGGTGTGCGTACCATCACCGACAACGCACCATCATCAGAATGATGCAGATGACTCAGATTAGTATAAGTTTTGTGTCTCATATTTTTTTAAGAATGCATAGGCACTCGGTTTTGTGTGGTATCTGATAGCGAGTTTCGGTTTGCCCTTTTGGCAAGAGTATGAATGTGAGATAGTGTGAATGATCTATTTGACGTACGAAGTTTTTTAGGCATGTAGAACATTTTTTCATTGCCAAGCTGCCATGCTGGGTTGTCGGGTGCGATGAGTCTCGTTTTTTTTGTTTTCAATTATGCGCTGCGCGTTTGTTTCCAGTAAACGACAAGAGCGTTTTTTGATAATGTGTTGAGATTCTGTTTCATTTCGTGTTTTAGGCGCAGGACGCAACACAAAATAACACTTTTGACATTTCGTAGAGTTGTATTGAATAACACTAATTACTTTAAATTGCTATTTGAATGTTTGTGATATATGTTTTGAACTGTTTTGCCGCGCATGGCGGGTCGGTCCCGTCGGTATTTTGAGCAAACCGAGAAAAATTTAATTTAATGTATAATTCCATACCATTGCTCATTACGATATGGGACAATATGTTTGAATGCATTTCCGAAATTTTTCAAAACAAAGTTGTTGAATTCATGAATTCATTAATTATTATGAAACTATACTTATTAAACTACCATTTCCGCCTAATATTTCAGTTTTGAAGGGGGTTCAAATGGGTCGGACACACTATGCGCGGCAGTATTATACTTTCAACTCTTTTTATGACTTCTTTAGAATTTAATAAATATTTTTGATCCCAAGCGAGGTATCAAGAATTGAGTTTTGTTTTTCCTTCAGTTGCCTTAATTGCCCCAATCGGTGGATTGTTTTTCAATCTTTGAACACGCTGGAATTGGAAGCATTACAATTTAGAAATTTATCGTTCGTGTTATGACCAGACGGTTACGAACATTTTGCTTAGTTTATGTATCTGCTTGTTTTATGATTTTTCGAGCTTTTGAATAAATGTTGAAACAATTTTATTTAATCACGTTGAAATCTTGTTGGTCGACATAGTAACTAACTCTTGATTGCGGTTGTTTTGGCATTTTATAAATCAACTTAGAACTCTTTTTTTTTTAAGGTGGCGGGAAAATCTGCAAGCAGACACCTGAGAAGCGAACTCAGGGTGTGGGGATGAGACTAGGGGAGAGATGCTGGGGTAGTTACACTCGCCCAGGCACCTACTGATCCCTGTCCCGACCCACTAAAACCCCTCCAGTTTCCAGCCCTGGTCTTTCGGAACGACGGTTAAGTATTACGTCGGGGAGTGGCTTTTGTGCGTGATGCACCCTCTTTACTCTTATAACCTCCTAGCTAACTACCTGGAGACGGGTAATTAGCTACCACTGGCGTGTTGGTGGTTGACCCGCCACACACGTTGCAGCTCCAGGACAACCTGAGAGGCGGCCGCACAGACCGCGTTCCAGATGTTCGGGTCGTCGCACATCCTCCGAACTAGATTGTCCGGAGTAGTGCCAGGCCCGCTCACAGCCATCATGTTGCTCCTTGCTCTTACGAAACGGGGGCATACGAAAAAGACATGCTCCGCAGTCTCCTCCTCCACGCAGTCGGGACACATGGGGGACACCGCGTGTCCGAACCTGTGCAGATATTGCCTGAAACAACCATGGCCTGACAGGATCTGTGTCAGGTGGAAGTTCACCTCGCCATGTCGCCTCCCGACCCAGCCGGATATTTCCGGTATAAGTCGGTGCGTCCATCTGCCCTTTGTGGAATTAGACCATTCCCTCTGCCAACGGAGCATCGAGAATGACCTTCTGGTGCCTCGTATGCCCCTTGTGTCACGTTGGTCGAAACACTCTCTGTCCTCCTTGATGGCGATGCTGATAGGCATCATGCCGGACAAGACACAGATTGCATCGTATGACACCGTACGATACGCACTCGCAACTCTCAGGCACATGACCCTGTAGGTACTTTCCAGTTTACCACGGTAACTGTTAGTACCTAGCGCTCTGGACCACACTGGCCCACCATACCTAAGTATGGACGAAACCACGCTGGCAAGAAGTCTTCGCTTGCTGCCATAAACCGCTGAGCTATTGGACATCATACGAGATAGTGCTGCAATAGCCGATGAGGCCCTCTTACAGGCATAGTCGACGTGACTCCCGAACGTGAGCTTGTCGTCCATCATAACCCCCAAGAGCTTCAGGGATCGCTTCGAGGTGATGGTGCAGTCTCCGACTTTGACCACCGCCTGTTGCTCCGATTTACTGTTGTTCACAACCTCCGTCTTATGATGCGCGAGCTCCAGTTTCCTGGAGCGCATCCAGTCCTCGACCTTGCGTATACAGTGCGCAGCCGTCAACTCGACCTCCTCGATAGACTCGCCGTAAACCTCCAGCGTTATGTCGTCTGCAAAGCCGACGATCACAACCCCTACAGGGAACTTCAGTTTTAAGATGGAGTATCATACATGACATTCCACAACACCGGGCCCTGGATAGAACCTTGCGGAACTCCTGCGGTAATTGGGACGCACTTCTGACCCTCCTCCGTGTCGTAAACAAAAACTCGATTCTGGAAATAATTTTCCAGAATCTTGTACAGCGACACCGGTACATGGATGCTCCTGAGCGCTATGGAGTCCCAACTGGCACTATTGAACGCATTCTTCACGTCGAGCGTGACGATTGCGTAGTAGCGTATTCCCCTTCTCTTGCGCGGAAGAGATTGCATCCAGCGTGGACCTGCCCTTCCGGAAGCCGAACTGGTTACTTGCCAGACCGTGTATACCCTCCGTGTACCTCACTAGTCTGTTGAGGATGATCCTCTCAAGCACCTTGCCCGCGGTGTCCAGCAGGCAGATAGGCCTATATGCTACTTAGAACTCTGTCTTGTTCGATATGCATGTTTGCATTTTTGCAAATTTTCGAGCTATGAATGCATGAAATTTTGCCAGTTTTTATACTCAGTAGGTATCTTAGCTTAATTATTCGAGAAGTAAGAAATAATCAGCGCGAAACTCCGTGTCCCTGCGCGTCTGCGTCGGTAAGAGGGAATAGAGATGTCGTTCATAATGCTCCGGTGTAAACATGTCTTCGGCCCGGAATTTTCGGTGTGTTGTGACTTCCGAGGTGTATCAAATCATTTATTCGAAGACTGCCCGCTTGTTGGTTCTATTCCAGCACGTTGCGATTCAGGGCAGGTTTCGTGCAGTAAATATAGCATCGTTCGACAAATTATTAAAATCATTCGCAATAATATAAACGCGATGTATACCTCTACTGAAGTGCGCTTGCATTCTTGCAGGATCTAATACGCTTGCTTTCTCGAAGCTATTCAGGATAAATACTATAGATGCTTCGGGTTGTATATGATTTCCGCGCGCGTCATTCGCGATTCCGTCAAATATCGTGAAGACATGATAACACAAACCTTTCTTTCCGCCGCAGTAGTAGAGATTTAGAAATAAACTCAATCTTGGACTGTCCGTTTAGCCGAAGTTTGTTGCTTTGATATAAGCGTGTTGTCAATCAAAGTAGGTTTCGTCCGGTTTATGAATATCTTGAATAATCTAATGGCTCCGCAAAGTATACCTTTGAAAGAACCGCGTTTATCGAAGTGCGGTTCTGCGTTTCTGATACTCGGGATATACCTTCTTATGGTTTATTGGTTTAAATCAGATTCACATCGTGTAGTCGTATATGCGTGGCTCCAATAATATTATATTGTAAAAATCAGTCAATTTTGTGCTCCATTAAAATAAACCATGCACACCTGTGCGCGGCCCCAAAGGCATTGGTAATGTCTCTTGGTCTAAACCGGTACCATTCGAGTGTTCGTGCTTGCGATTGTTAGTCACACGCGACAGCAGCTCCGGAGAAAATTGAGATTATTCTTCTAAACCAGGATAATTTAACTATCAAGCTGTGTCCAGTATAGACATTAACTTCAGTATAGTGCTACGAAAGTGAAGTTTACAGCTTGAACTCATTACTTGAAGAATTAAATAAACAATTTCACAAGCAGTGAATAGAGCAGTATGATTTCGATACACGTGCGCTAAACAATAGGAAGCGATGAGTGAGGTTAGGAATCAAACAATGTCGCCGCATGGCGGTATGGCAACCAGTTCGTCTTTCAGCGGGCGAGACTTCCCAGCGTTAGGGCTGATTCCTCAACGTGTAGAAGGACGGTACCTCGTGCTGGAACGGACAGATGAAGGTCAGACACTAGAAAAGCTTTCCCCTTTTCTAATTGATAAGGCCATTAGAAATTGCTGCGGAGAAGTCACAAGTGTCAAACGAATCAATGATGGTAAAATACTGATCCAAATTAGAACGGACAAACAAGCCAGTCAGTTAGAAAAACTTAACGAGCTTGTAAAGGGCATCAATGTTTAAGTCTCTGGTCACAAGACACTAAATGTATGCCGGATCGTAATCTCATGCAGAGACCTTCTCGATGTAAACGATGCCGAAATCTTAGATGAACTACAATCTCAAAAAGTGACCAAACTCGAGAGGATCCATAGAAAAATTAACGGCGAAAGCGTGAAGACGTCTACATTCATTCTTACTATTGAAACTGCCATAGCCCCGAGAGTAATAAAAGTTGGATTCCTGGCTGTGAAAGCACGACCATACTACCCCCGACCAATGAGATGTTTTCAATGCCTTGCATTTGGACACATTGGAAAATTTTGCAAAGCAGATAAAATTTGTGCTAACTGCGGAGAGAGAGAACACGGTGAAGAATGCGACAAACCAAGTAAATGTGTAAACTGCAAAAATCAGCACAAAGCTACCGACCGGAACTGTCCAACATTGATAAGAGAGACGGAAATCATAAAAATTAAAATAGATCAAAATATTTCTTTTCCAGAAGCTAGGCGTATAGTCAATGCCCGATTTGAAGTGAGTAGGAACTATGCAGAAATGACAACCAGGGAAATTCGAAAGTGCAACTGCAAAAGAAAGCTGCGGTTCGAAAGACAATGGACCGACAGGTAATATGCAACTCGACACGGCAAGAAACACAAAACCTGAACCGACTATGACCATCCAAACAAAAACAGTAGGCATCGATTCAACTACCACAGAACCAAATCCGAGTGTAACTAAAATTGTATTTGAAGACTGCAATTTATCTCCAAAATCAAAGCGAACTAAAACAATGTCGGACACCAGCAGCGAAATTTCAGTTTCATCATCTCGTTCTGAACTTGAAAAACACATCCCCGTGAAAAATCCAAAAAGGAAAGGAGGGCGTAAAAGTCGACAAGAAAGAAACTAAGGGATTCAATCGAGAAGTATTTTATATTTCATCGAAAAAAACAAAATGGCTACAATAACCCAAAAAACTAACTATGAAAATAACACCCTCATATCTTGGAACATACAAGGTCTCAGCCGAACCAGATGGAAAATTGAATGTACGGACTGGAACTTGTACCAAAACTCTTTATGTTTTCAGCGGCATGATTGTATCAGCAAACAAATCTCGCACATCACTGACGAAATAATAAGAGCATCAGAAATAGCGATCCCCCAAACAAAAGGACACCAAAGACTTAAAAAAGTACCGTGGTGGAACAAAGAAGTGGCAAATGCCATCCGAACGAGGAAAAAAGCTCTCAGAAAATTGAAGAGAGTTAATTTACCCTTTGAAAGCTGTGAAAAAGAGCAGTTAGTGAAAGATTTTCAGAAATCGAGAGCCCACGCCAGAGTTGTTATTCAAAAAGCAAAACAGCAGCGGTGGATAGAATTTGCTAATAGCTTCAACGGAGAAACCCCGGTCAAGGAAATGTGGAACCGTTTCAGACGAATACAAGGAAAAACAATAAATACAGAAATAAGAGCGATTACTACCGAACATTTGACAGTGACTGACGATACAGAAATTGCTGAAACTATTGGAACGGCTTCTGAGAAAATTTCGAGTGACTCGGTATATAGCGAAGCACTTTTACTACAAAAAAGAATGGAAGAAGCAAATCAATTACCCACAAGAGATGAATATGTTGCAGACTACACTCGGAATTTCAAAATTGTGAACTAGCCAAAGCACTAGAAGGTCTAAAGGGTTCATCACCAGGTGAGGACAAAGTTCATTACGCTATGATAACACATCTCCCTCCAGATTGTAAGTCTATACTTTTGGAAGCATATAATAAACTGTGGATAGAATCTACATATCCAACCGTGTGGACGAAGTCGATAGTTGTACTCATTTATAAAGGTAAAGGGTCCCGAACCGATCCATCAAATTATAGACCGATATACTTGAACAGCTGTTTAGGAAAAGTTTATGAGAGAATGATTAACAACAGACTAATTCATTTCCTGGAAACAAATAACTTATTGTATGAGAATCAATTCGCCTTTCGCAAAGGCAAATCTACTACTGACCATTTGACAAGCTTAGAAGAAGTGTTACGAATAGCACTCAGTAAAAAACATGTCGCACAAGCTGTGTTTTTGGATATACGCAAAGCCTATGATACATGTTGGAGAAGACTAGTGCTCAATAGACTTCTAGAATCCGGCATTAGAGGACGCATGCTGCGAAATTTAGAGAGCATGCTACAGAAAAGAACATTCAATGTTATGACAAACGGAAAATTTTCAAGCGAGAAATAAAAGGAAACAGGCTTGTGCCAAGATTCTGTTTTGAGCGTTACTCTGTTCCTGGTTGCAATCAACACAATTGCTAGATTCATTCCACAAAACATAACATGCTTAATATACGCTGACGACGTTGTACTGGTAGCCAGCGGACCAAACGCTTTAGAAGTTGAAAGGCAGTTACAAACAGCATTAAATAACATCCAAATATGACAAGAAAGTACTGGTTTTCAAATGTATTTCGAAACAGCTGGGCAAAAAGACCAGTGAATACAGGCACACTTAGCATCAATAATACAACGATTCCACGAACCGGCGTACACAAATGTCTTGGAGTGACATTCGACGAAGTTTTGAATTTCAAGAAACACATTGAAACAGTTAGAGCTGCGTGCTTAAAACGAGTTCAGTTCATTCAAAGTGTAGCAAAAAATAACTGGGGTGGGGATAAAGCTACCCTCACAAAGTTATATCGGTCAACCGTCCTGGAAAAAATGTTGTACGCTGCTCCCATCTTGCTAGCAGTTAGTACTAAAAATATTCAAAGGCTAGAAACAGTTCACAATAGAGGTTTAAGAGTGGTATGCGGAGCGTTTCATACTAGTCCCATAGTGAGTATACAGGCAGAAACGGGAATACCCAGCTTATGCACATGGTTAGAACAACGGGCTGCTATTCACGCAGCAAAGGTAACAGCACTGAAGAGTGAATGTGTTCTTGATGGAGGACAATTACCTGAAAATTACTCAGATTTATCAAGTGAGAGCAGTAGCAGCTCTGGAGAATTTTGGGGAGAAGACACAATGTCGGAAGCCGAAACCGCAATTAAAAGAGGGATCAAAGAGATTGACAAACTGAACATAACTTCGACAAAAATTACCATTTTCAAAAGACCTAGCAGTGCACCTTGGGAGAGATCAAAAATATTATCAGATACGAGCCTTACCATACCGTCACGACGCGGAGCCAGCGCTTTTGAGCTGAGACGCCTGTTCGCCGAAATGAACACCACAAAATATAGAATCCACTCGAAAATTTATACAGATGGTTCAAAAACTGATAACAGATGTGGATTTAGTGTAATTGCTGAAAACTTGATTATAAAAAAACGAGTTAACACGCTATGCAGTATTTACAGTGCAGAATGCTATGCAGTGAAAGAAGCACTTCTATGGGTGTCAAAACAAGAACTAGTGGGAGCGTATATTATTTGTACTAATTCTTTGAGTTTGGTTAGCAACACAAAAAACCAAAAAATTCAAAACTTCTGGAAGGATGAATTTTTAAAAGCTTACATTGCAGCTACTAAAAATGGAACTGAAGTAATACTAGTTTGGGTCCCAAGCCATATTGGAATTCCGGGTAATGAGAAAGCGGACGAGTACGCAAAGTTGGCATTAAAGGAAAACCATGTCTCCGATTCGACGATAGATTTTGAGGATATAAAGAAAAAAAATTAGAGAAAAATGGCAAGAAAAATGGACAGCACTAACAGAGAATAAATTAAGGGAAGTAAAAAATATCATCATACCATACCAAATAACTACAGGATCATCAAGACAGGAGAGTGTGGCACTAACGAGACTTCGGATAGGTCATACAAAATTTAGCCAAGCATACTTGTTGGAAAAGGAGAGTGTACCCAGATGTCCATACTGCAACGAACATATGGCAGTAAAGCATATCATCGCGATTTGTCCAGAACTTGACAATGAACGCAGGGCAGTTGGAATGTCGGACAACTTGAGAGAAGCACTAGCGGACGATAAAGAGAGGGCAGAAACAGTTTTAAAATTTATGAAAAACATCCATTTGTATACAAAAATTTAATTTGATTGAAACTTATTATACATATTATACATTAAGATAACGAACACTCGAAGCACCTGAATGACCAAGTGGTTAAAAGGTGCCTTATACACAAAAAAAACGGTACCAGATATAAATAGGCTAGTTGTGTTTCTCTAGTCAGCCGGCTGACTATAGAATAAACCGAAAATAGCTCAATAGAGACGGATAGGAGTTAAATGTATGATCGCATCACTTATCAAAGTGAATCCTGATCCAACGAGCCCTCCCCTACTAACAGAAACCTCCTTCCTGTGACCTTTGTGGAGAATAGCAAGGGTCACACTAACATCCCTTACCTCTTCCCACCTGATTGCAAGGACGTGGCCGGCGTCGTTATTGATCCTTTAAAGTATTGAGTCACTAAAACTTGTACAATGAGAATGGTCGGTCACACCCAACCCCATTCAGTTGATTCACTGTACAATTTTACTGATTCGGATCAATCACGGAGTGCAACCATTGATATGTGCAGTCAGTCAAGCTAAGCTAAGCTAAGCTAAGTGTATATTTTTTATGGTGCATTTTTAATTCCCTACAACTCATTCTCAGACAGTTTTTCTATACAACCAACGGTTTCTGGGCTACAATGCTTCGAATAAAACCTATGCCAAAAGGCATACGCCCTTTTAGAATGTAACTCATGGGTAAAAAAAATTTCTCCATCTGTGAAAAATGCTCAGTTTGCTAAGCCAAACACGTGTGCAAAGTTTCATTCAAATCAAAAATGGTCGATATTTGACCATAGGTCATTTGGTGCGATTTTGCTCAGTTGCGTTTTGTCGGTGCTTTTTCCGCTCATGTTTTCGTAGAATTTTATTCACGAATTCCGCATCGTAGCCGTTTAATACAGCTGCCTTTTGGATTTTGTCCCTTTCTATATCGAATTCCAATGTTTCCATCGGTATGTTCAATAGACGGTGTACCATAGAATGAAAAGCGGCTTGCTTCTGGGCATCGAAATGATTTTAATCAACCGTGATATATCGGTCTGTAGATGTTGGTTAATTTTTGGTGTTATCCTCTTTTCTCGTAATCATTAGATCCAGGAAAGGGAGTTTTCCATCTGCTTCTTTCTCAACCGTAAACTTTATCGAGCTGTGTCGCAAGATCAAAAGGTCGAGTATCTGTGGCAAATGCCGCTCTGTTACTGTTGCGAAAATATCATCAACGTAACGCCACCAGACACGAGGGAAAAGCTTTTCTTTTCCGAGCTCTTCTTCAAAATCGCTCATGAATAAATTGGCCAAAAGAGGTGAAAGCTTACTTCCCATACTAAGTCCGTACGTTTACTTGTAAAACTTACCCCTAAACAGGAAATAGTTTTGATTCATGCACACTTCCGCCACGGTAAAGTATGCTTCGATATTATTAGGTGGCGCTCGGCATTGTATCAAATGTTTTCGTAAGCTGCGAAGTGCTTCAGGAACAGGAACGTTAGGGAAAAGAGCGGTGACGTCGAACGACACGAGAATTTCACCCCGCCGTAACTCAAATCTGTCCAATTTGTTAACCAAATCTATCGAGTTCTTCACGCTCTTACCGTGGGTAACAGGATACTTCCTCATTTCTTCTACCAACCAAGCAGCCATTTTCTCAGTGGGTGTACAAGTATTAGAAGAAATAGGGCAAATTAACCTATAATGGACCCCTTTGCTTTATTTCCCTATAATGGACCACCAGTCAATTTACCTCAATTTCTCTTGACCTAAATCGGAATGTATGAATCTTTGTAATGCAGATTGGCTAGATAAGTTGTGAAATGAAAATTTTTTGAAAATCTCTCAAAGTTTTGCAAAAATTGAGTTAATCTTGTGGCTGGTGGTCCATTATAGGAAAGAGGTCCACAATAGGTTAATTTACCCTAGGTCGCATTGCCACCGGATTTTTGTGAATTTTCTCTAGACAATGCAACGATGCTACCCTTGGATTTGGAACGATAAATTTCCTTTCCAGATGGTCTTCTCTCATCCAGTGTGCAACTTTTTGCCGTGTGCTGTTTGCTTCTTCGATCAACATATTGAGAGGATCTCTAGGCTTACCGTTTTTGCATTTGCACTCTTGGTACGGGCCGGTGGCGATCATGTCTTGGGCTCTGGCATCGTAATCCAATTTGTCCATTATTACGACAGCGTTCCCTTTATCCGCGCGAGAGTAAACAACATTTCGTTCTTTCAGTTGCTGGATCACTTTTTCGGTGTTAAAAACAGACGGTTTTTGGCAAACTTTCTTTTTCGCTGCATTAAAAATGCAGCGTTTAACATCGTGACGAAGGGCGGCTTCTGACGAAAAGTTATTAAACTGTATGGCGGTTTCAATGTTATTTACGATCTCAGCAACCGGCGCATATTGAGAGGGAACGGCAAAATTCAACCCCTTATTAAGTAGATCGTGTTCAGTTTTCGTCAATTGAACGGTTGATAAGTTCACCACAAAATTATCAATGATTTGTGGGAAACGTATTGTAAAAACCATAAGTGTTTTGTCCCGTGACACGTCGCGTGTTATGTTATGTGTATTACTGTTCTTACGTCATAAATATGAGGGATATTTTACTTTTTGGATAATTCATCTCTTTCTCCCTGCTCTCTATTCTCTATCCCTTTATTTCTTTTTTTCGTATCGCTATTTATTTCTCAAATGAAAGCAGCAATCATCAGCAATCATAAATTTTTACACTCTTCGTAGTGCGTCTAAACTAATGTAAATAAATTACCCTTTAGCTTTTTCTTAATAATTTGAATTAGATTTCAGAGGAAACTGCAATGCTCACTTAGTTCCTTCTCTGCCTTCCGTTCTCACTTTCTTTAAAATATATATTAAATTGTACGTTGAACCCTGGTTTGCGAAGAATAAGAAACTTCTACAGCTTCCGGGAGCCAAGCATTGTAGCAAAATCTGATCCCACAGTGTTCAAATGTAACAGAATTAGCGTTACAGATAATTTGAAAAGCTTTAAGAAAGATGTATAGACGTATTTACGTACGAATATGTTAGTGCCACCCGTTTGCAATGCTACATTTTGAACAGGTGGAAAACTTTTCAGTTGAACACTTATTCTATGTTTTACATTCAGTTCTGAATATACTTTTCACTCATGACCAGGAATCTACAGTTGATGGTGAACGTATTCGGCAAAATCAGGAAATGTTATTCCGCTTCTCGTTATAGCAGCAAGTTTTAAGGTCTTCATTTGAATTTTATCATACAGCCTAGACCTTCGAAAAGAATAATGTTCTCGACTACACTCTGAAAATCCAAAATTCACAAATGTCGTGAAAAACGATCATTTTCAAATACTGCATTTGAGATAGAAATAAATTGACAACTTTTATAAATAGTTTTTCTCCTGTATAATTCTGAACTATAACTTGTCGAGAACAGGGTTGTAGAAAATTTTTTTCAATTTGTAAAAAATATAAGATGCTGATTCATAATTCTAGGTCTAGGTCTATGTCACAAAAGATCAAAAAATTGGTCGCAGTGATAAAATACCCAACACGAAAAAAAAATAATTCTAGGTCCTGCGATTTCTAAAAATAAAGCAAAAGTAATATTCAAACCTGAATTATTAAAAAAAAAGAACTGCATAAAACTAACATACATATTTACTGTTCTAGTATGAAATCAGCATCATTGTTATTACTGTTTCCTCACGTTCGATAAAATAACACTTATATACTCCAGCGACAACATCCATAATATTTGCGAAACCCACAACAAGCTTTAATTCAATTGTCGTATTTGGTTGACCCGCTGAAAGCTATCTTTTAAATTCGTCTCATTCATTATTAGAATTAGACTTACGTTGGTATACGATTTGTGGTTTACTGGTCTAATAAGTATAAAGTAATAGGTAGTTTATTTTATATTTATTGCGAATAATTACGATATTATGTTGCGATTAATTACGTTTAATGTCGCAGTTATTTAATTCATTACGATATTTATCGAACGAACGAAACCTCTTCTGAATCGTAACTTGCTGGAATAGAACCAACGGGCGTAGTCTTCGAATAAATGATTCGGTACACCACTGAAGTTGCAACAGTGAGACCCAGAGTAACTTATGCCTCGCTTGTGTGGTGGCCTAAAACTTCACAATTATCAGCTCAGAAAAAGTTAGATAAACTACAACGTCTGGCATGCTTATCAACAACAGGAGCAATGGCCAGTGCACCATCCAAAGCCTTAGAAGCTCTTTTATATCTTCTACCCTTACATCAGTATGTACAACTTGAAGCCGAAAAAGGTGCTCTTAGGCTAAAACGTGTTAAATTCTTTCAGGAAGGAGATCTACAGGGACATTTACAAATCCTCAAAAATTTCCAACTGAACACCTTAGTAACCATGAATGAAGATCGAATGGACTCTAAGACTAACTTCAGTGTTCCTTTCAAAGTGATTGAATCCAATCGCACCGAATGGGATGAAGGAGGTCCTAAGGTTCGTCCAGGATCAGTCATTTTTTATACAGATGGCTCTAAAATTGGCGAGTCTACGGGCGCTGGGGTCACTGGACCAGGAATCAATATATCAATTCCAATGGGGCAGTGGCCCACAGTTTTTCAAGCGGAAATAAATGCTATTCTAACATGCACAAGTATTTGCTTGGCTAGGAAATATAGGTATGCCAATATCTGCATTTTCTCAGATAGTCAAGCAGCTCTCAATGCTTTAAAAGCATACACATGTCAGTCGAAGTTGGTATGGGATTGTATTCAATCCCTACGACAACTAACTGTAACAAACGTTGTCAATCTATACTGGGTGCCTGGTCACTGTGGTATAGAAGGAAATGAAAAAGCCGATCTCTTAGCGAGAATTGGTTCTTCAACTGCCTTCGTCGGGCCGGAGCCATTCTGTGGGGTATCTTCATCCTGTTTGAAATCTGAGCTAAGAGGCTGGGAATCAATGATGATTGATGCCAACTGGAAGTCTTACTCCAAAGCAAGGCAATCTAAACTATTCATTACACCATGTAAAATAATCACACGGAACCTACTCAGTATGAATAAAGCTGATCTGAGTACGTTAACTGGCCTACTTACTGGGCACTGTCCGAGTAAGTATCACCTTAAAAAAATAGGTAAACTGACAGATGACTTATGTCGTTTCTGTAATTCTGAAGTAGAAACCTCGGAACACTTACTGTGCCAATGCAGCGCATTAATTCTTGGAAAAGGTATCCTCACGCCTAACGAGATATGGTCTGCTGAAAAAATGAAGGTAAGAAACTTCATCAAAGAAGTCATACCTTCTTGGGGTGAAATGCAAAGTCTGGGTGCGACTATCACTGATACCCATAGTGATGGAACGAACTGACAGTGCATAAAAATTAACGCGGAGTATACCACAATATATCTAACTAATGGTAGCAGTGGTCATAGGCTCCTACAGGAAAAAAAAAAGTTGCAACAAACCGAAATTCTTAGACGAGTATAGCTCACTCGGGCCGAAGAGCATTATGAACGACCGCTCTATTTCCTCTTACCGAAGCATACGCACAGGGACACGGTGTTTCGTGTTGGATATTTTTAACTTGTCGAATAATTGAGCTAAGATACCTGCTGAGTACAAAAACTGGCGAATTTCATGCTTTCATAGCTCGAAATTTTATAAAAATGCATTTATGCATATCGAACAAGACCGAGTTGTAAGTAGATTTACAAAATGCCTGAACAATCCCAATCAAAATTTAGTCCTGCTGACCGACGAGATTTCAACATGGTTGAAAAAAATTATTCCGTGTTTCAATAATTGTTCAGAAGCTAAAAAAATATAAAACAAGGGCATAAACTGGGCAAAATGTCCGGTAGGGGCGCGAACGATGAATTTCTAAATTATATTATATTTCTCGTAAAAGCCAGCGTATTCAATTTTTCAGAACATCTCACCTATTGGAGCAATTTTGTCTATTCGAGTATTGACTTTAGCAAACGAAACGACTTCACAAAACCAGGCTAAAATGACAAATCTCCATATACTGTATGCAATGTAACCAGATATGCATCTCCCAACAACAAACAAAAAAAAATTTATAGAACCTCAACACATACTGCAAGTGATCACGCGAGTGAACCTAAAAACGACCTATCCGCTTGGCCATTGTCGCTCGATTTCGTTTGCTAAAGTCTATACTCGAATAGACAAAATTGCTCTGTCGTGTTTTGAGCACTCGTCATAGATTCGCTCAAGCTTGTCATAGAACTCATCATCATAGAACTCATCTTTGTTGTCGGATTTGTCGTTTGTCGGTGCGTAGGTGTTGATTAAACTGTAGTTGAAGAACTTGCCCTTAATCCTCAACACGCATATACGGTTATCTACGGGCCTCCACCGGATGACTCTTGTTTTCTGATTCCACAGCACTACGAAAACGACGTCCCGTTCCGCTGCTTTGCCGCCACTGTAGTAGATGTGGTACTTGAAAGAAGTGCGTGCAATAGGGTCTACTGCACGGAATTCCCTTTCTCGGAATTTGGCCACCGAACCTCATGAATCGCTGCGATTTAGACTCCCTGCCGTTGTAGTTCTCGAGCAAGCAAGCCAGCCCGCGCTGGTTCATTGAGAGATCGGACGTTCCAAGTACCCAATTTCCAATCGTTTACCTTAATCTTTTTCCGTGTTCGTAGCCTAGGTCTTTGCCGATTGATCCGTTCCGTATTTCTAAATTCGTTGTTCGTGGTTGATGAAAGCCTTCGGTATGCTACCTTACCAGGGTCACGATACCTGCATCCTGCTGATGGGGCTGCCATCTTAGGTGTAGCTGGCGGGATACAGCATTCCATAATTCAGCCGCCCGCTCCGGGTCAGACGCTGTTGTACGCCGCCCCTATGGGGATACAGCCGCGTACGACCCCCTTCCCAGTCAGCATACGACCATAGTTTCTACCGGGGTTGGTTACCCGATCTCCGCTAAGGTTACTCGTATTCCGGTCGGCACCACGTGGAGGTTTGGATAGGAGTTGCTGGAAAGAGGTGAATGGCCACATTAAGGTTTCAAGTTACACGTGTCCAGCCATTTGCCAACCGAGAGTACAGTTTATCAACATCAAAAAATACGTTTGATTTTAAGATATACCAATAATTACTGGAGTAATGGCCGTTTTCCCGAAACGCTTTTTTTTTTGCAGAGGCTTGCGGTGATCCTGATAGAGACTCAGCGGGTCAACCGAAATCAAAAAACTCATATTATTTCATTAGTTTAGAAGTGTGCCGGTCGCTTTTATGAGTATTTTGTTTCCAGTGCAAATGGGAACGTTTTTTTCCAAAAAATACACGTTTTGAGCGCTAAAAATTGCATTAAAAATTTTTTTGCGGAAAAATGTAACTGTATGTTGCGAAAAGTGATCGTTCAAGGACCGGCGAATTTAATAACGAAAATTTAAAAAAAAGATGAAGGAAATCGTTTCAGCAGTTTTCTCGCAATCAGGATCACGGCAAAGTCATTTTTCGGAAAACACTATTCCGAGATAATCGCGTGTAAAGTTTCAAGTTTAGCTTATGCGGCCGTGGCGAGGCGCGCTGCAAATCGCTCTAACTTTCTTCCTATAGCTCAGATCTTTGTGAAAATTTGTGAAAATGTTCTCAAAATGTTGTATTTGAAGATAATACAATAAATTTTTTTTTCGGTTTTTTGAAAACTAAAAAGGTATATAACCCCTTAATGAACTAGTATAAAACTAATATATGATATTAAAAACCTATATGCTAGCTTCTTCTTCAATTTAAACGAAGGTTAACCAAATTCAAAGTATTCCGCCACTCGATTGAACATACTAATGCATGAGGATTCATTGCGACCGAAGTTCGTGCGATGATAACGGTTCGTCAATAGTGATGAAGGTCGTAAGGCTCTTTGTGGTGCACGAAAATTCAACAAAGAAAGAAGTTTGGGAGAATCTACTTCACCATTTAGCAGCTTTGCCACAAACAACACCTGTTGCATCTTGCGGTGACGTTCTAAAGTATCTAAGTTGAGCAAGCAGCAGCGATCTGAGTACGAGGGCATTGTCAGGTTGTCGCCAAGGCAGATCCCGAAGAGCCATACGTATGAATCTTCACTGCACACGTTCACATGAGCACAATACAGTGATTTAAGGCAGTACGGGTCTTTAAAGTCGCGTCCGATTTTTAGAATGAATCCTAGCTGACGAATAGTTTTCGAAATAGCTATCGCGCGATGACGGTCAAAAGTCAGTTTAAGACCGAGAGTCACACTAAGATCCTTTACGCATTCGACTCTATTCAGTGCTTGACCATCTATTTGGTAGCTAAATAATGTGGGCGATTTTATGTGATGAAAAGTCATTACTTCGCATTCAGCAATGCGGATTGTCAAACAATTTAGTTTACACCAATACGCGAACAAATTTAATATATCCTGTAGACGTCGACAATCCTCGATAAAACGAATTGTCAAAAATACTTTAAGATCGTCAGCATAAAACAGCCTACAGCCAACTTCAAGTGCAGCCGCAGCGTCATTGAAAAATAAAATAAACAACGTGCGAGCACGCGAGTGAACCTAAAAACGGGCTATCCGCTTGGCCATCGTCGTTCGGATCGAACAAAAAAAGAAAAGATCTGTGCGTATGATTCTGATATTTATTGCGAATATTTACGATATTTCGTGGCGATTAATTACGATGTTATGTCACGATTAGTTAATCACGATATTCATCGAACGAACGGAACCTACTCTGATCACTACGTGCTGGAAAATAACAGAAGCATACGCGCGGAGACACGGCGCTCTGTGGGGCAGAACCCAGAAAAGTCGCGACAAAACTCAAGAAACGAAATTCAATTTTCATGCCTCATTTTATTTTCTACTTGCAGTAGACATGTTATCAACTGGAAATCATGATAATTTACTTTGAAAAATAATTTAGAAAATGTGCTATGATATTGTGAAAGTGAGGATTTACAAGGCTTGTAAAATGGAAGAAAAAATTTACACAGACATTTTCCAGTAGGACATGCGAATACTTAGAAATTAATTAGCTAACTCATATGATCCTCATAGAATAGAGTATAAACTAAAAGGTAATGTATGTAAAACAAGTTTTTTTTTGTAATTTTTCCTCATTTTCGGCAATATGAAAAACATAAAGTTCTACGTTGTTTTGCTATGACACTATTATTGTAATAAAATAGTATTGTTTATTACTAAACCAAAAATCAGCTGCTACTAGTTGCGACTTACCGAGTAATTCGAGTTTTCGCAACGATTGTTTTCATGTTAATTCATGTAAAAATCGTTAATCAGCAGAGTCCGTATCGATGTTTTTCCTACAATAGGCTTTGCTAAATGCCGGTGTATGCAACACGACCATAATTGTGTTTGGGGGTCTTTCAAAACTGACGTCCAGTAGTATGAAGCCCCCTCAGCAATAACTATTCGTACTAGGAACAGTTTGTTATTGGATGAACAGTGTCTTAAACAAAAGTAAGCGTTTAGTATCTATGCCAAATGGAACAAAATATACAAGAGGAGCTCTTAGAAAGGGAACATGACCAACTAATCTTTAATTGAACAATGTTCCTTTTTGAAATATTTTGTCATAAACAATAACATCAAAATTATATTTTATATTCTTTCTCAAAAATGATGACACATCATAGGTTGGCAAAAAACTATACAAAGGCAACTATAGACTTCCGAATATTATAAATACATCTTCTTTCTTGAATAAAGCAAAAAATACAGGATACAGGATAAACAGATTCAGTTTGTTTTGGATTTCGTTTTGGCTGCTACTACTTCCGACGGGTCTGCAGACCCATTCTTCCCTTGGCACGCATAACGTTACTCGCCGAGGTTCCAAGGCTTTCTCGCCACATCTCGTACTGATACTGAAGGATGCCGCTTGTAGTATTCCTTAACCTTTTTGTCCATTGTGGGATCAACAGGCCCGGGTTTTCTACCACGTCTTGGGGCATCAGTAAATGTGTACTTTTCACAATACTTCCGCAATGCGGTTTGAACTGCTCCGACACATATACCTTCTTTTCTGGCTAATTTTCTTATAGAAAGACCACTCACGGTGCCCCATTTGTGCACAATTCGCTTTCTTTGCCTCACGATCCTTTTGGTTTAAAGAGTTTTTAGCAAGAGGTGTCAGAAAAGTTACCACAGGGATAACTGGCTTGTGGCCGCCAAGCGTTCATAGCGACGTGGCTTTTTGATCCTTCGATGTCGGCTCTTCCTATCATTGTGAAGCAAAATTCACAAAGCGTAGGATTGTTCACCCTTTCAAGGGAACGTGAGCTGGGCTTAGACCGTCGTGAGACAGGTTAGTTTTACCCTCCTGGTGTGCGCACGGCCGCTGTCTTAACGGAACTCCTGTGCAGTACAAGAGGAACCACAGGTGCGAACCTATGGCCCAATACTAGTTCGACCGGACTATGGTATAACGCTACGTTCGTTGGATTATGCCTGAACGCCCCTAAGGTCGTAACCAAACCGAGCTGACAGTGTCTCCTATAGGTGGTCGTCGATCATGTGGCCTAGAAACCTACAAGATCTGCTAGCGTGATCACCACGTTGGCATCTTATTGCTGCTCTCGTCAGACAGCTGTCCAGCTTAGGTTGCTCAGCATGTGTAAAAGCAGACTACCCTTGCTTTTGGCCGAGTTGCAGGCCACCACGGGTCGACGCCTGGCGACCGTCGAGGCCATGCACGCGTGTGTGACCACCGATAGGTGTGTGATAACATCAATTAGTTCTGGACCGGCAGCGGGAGCTTGCCTAGGGAGTGGTGGGGTTTCGGGCATTGGGCAGTCGATTCCCCGTAAAAGCCACGGCCACCCGTAAGCAGCTTCGACGGAGCGAGTAGTGCCGCTCCCATCATCCAAATGTACTAACCTGCCTATTGGGGCTGATATCAGTAAGGTCCCAATTATGGTGTACTGGTCGCTGTGTTTTTAGGTTTTTGAGAGGGAATACGATTTTATACCACGACGTTGGGCTGGCACCTGCACCGAGCTCCCTTAGTAAAGTCGTGTGACAACGGCTTGAAACGGCGAGGTGGCATACGGCTGCAGGGGTCTCCGTCCCGTAAAACCTGGCAGGCCTTCCAGTACGTTCCGCGGTCATTGCCTGATGGGAATCAGGCAGGAGTGGGATCAGATGCCCTTTCCTGACTTACGCCGGTCGGGAGGCGTCATAGTTTGCTCATGAGGGGCTATGGCGACCTTCACTAGCCATGACCTCACTGCTCCGGCATAGGCCACCATGGGACCATATAGCCGACCACTCCACCATGACCAAGGATAGCGGCTGGAAGGGGGACCCTTTTAACCAAAATGTTTTCTTATAAAATTGACGAAGAGGCGAAGCTAGTGGATGGGGCGGACGGGTTAGTAAACCCGTTTGCCAGGCGGGGCATCGCCCGGTCTCCACCGAGACTGGCCGATGCCGGTAAAGGCGGCGCACAGGTTGGTACACCTTTTGCGACACCGACAGGGGAATTCCGAGTTGAGGCAAAGGCGGGCACGCCTAAGCCAGCATCAACCGGAACGGCGAAGACTGGTGGCAAGGTGGAAACACCTAAAACCGCCAAGGAGCGGGAACAGATATCTGGGGCTATGCTACTCTTTGCGGTAGAAAGCCACATGAACAAGTTCCCAAGCGTGGAGGCGGTGTCCGTACAACTTGATGAAATACTCAAGTTCACGGACGAACGTAGCAACATATCAAAAGACCTGAAACAATGTCTTCTGTTGTTACGTATGAACGTTTGCAGCGCGAAGTCCGAGCTTTTGCAAGCCCTTAAACGGGCTAACGATGCCAAAAGCAAGGCACTCGCGCTAGAGGCGAGGCTCAACCAGCCTAAAAAAGGGAGTGCTGCAGCTGTGTCTAAATACACACAAACAGCTGCAGCATCGTTTGCCGAAGTCTGTTCAACTGAACCGACTGGCAAACGTGCGAGGGGCTCTCCGGGGAATCGGCCCCCAGGACGCAACGAAGGCGGTTGTTCGGTGACAGCCAGGAAGCTGGCTCGTCGGTCCAGCCGAGCAAAGAACCGGCAAACGGCGAAGCCACGGATTGGACCACCGTGGTGAATAAGATGCGGCAGAAGCGGGAACGACGCGCGAAGCGCGGCGACCGCAATAAGAAGCCGCAAGAGGCGAGTAGGCGGAGCAAGGGTGACGCGCTCATTTTCAAGACCGATGCGTCTAAGTACGCTGAAGTCTTGAAGGCCATGAGAGGCGAACCCAAGCTCAAAGACCTCGGCACGGGCGTCAGGTCAATTCGTCGGTCACGCACCGGCGAGATGATCCTCGAACTCCGCAAAGAGGCGAAGGGCAAGGGCTGTGCCTATAAAAAGACGGCCCAGGAAGTGCTAGGCGAGGAGGTTCAAATCCGAGCCCTCACTCCTGAAGTGACTCTCCAGCTTAAAAACCTGGACGAGATCACCGAAGGGTGCGACAAAGCACAAGGCTTCGAACGAGAGTGTGGAGTGGTAGTGACCGCAGAGTCAGTTCGTCTCCGCAGGGGCCCGGCCGGCACCCAGGTTGCTACCATAAAGCTTCCACTAGCGGAGGGTAACAAGGCCCTGAAGAAGGCCACGATGAAGTTGGGTTGGCCGGTCTGCCCTCTGGGCACCTTCCAACAGCCTGACGTTTGCTTCAGGTGCTTTGAGCGGGGGCATAAATCCTGGTCGTGCAAAGGGCCCGACAGGTCCAATTTATGCCGCCGCTGCGGTGGCGCAGGCCACAAGGCACGGGACTGCGGTGCACCTCCCAAGTGTCTGGTATGCACCGGTGAACGGGACGCCAAACACGCCATGGGAGGCCCCAAGTGTCCGGCTGCACGGCCGGCTACTAAGCCGCAGGCCTAAGGGTGATACATTTAAACCTGAACCACTGCTATGCGGCGCAGCAGTTGCTACACCAAGCGGCTGCTGAGTCGTTGTCGGACGTGGCCATCGTCTCGGACCCATACCGTATCTCAACCGGAAACGGTAACTGGGTATCGGACAAGTCTGGGAAGACGGCCATTTGCACGACAGGCAGGTCCCCGGTTCAGGAGATTGTGTCGACCTCCAGAGAGGGGTACGTTATAGCCAAAGTGGATGGAGTATTCTACTGCAGTTGCTATGCTCCGCCAAGTTGGTCTACCGAAACGTTCGCGCAGATGGTCGATAATGGAACCGTGAAACTGACGGGCCTATGGCCGTTGGTGGTTGCGGGTGACTTCAACGCTTGGGCTGTCAAGTGGGGAAGTCGCTGTACAAACCAGAGGGGCCAGGTCTTGTTGGAAGCTTTGGCAAAGCTCAACTTAGACTTGGCTAACGTTGGTACAAAATGCACCTACAGTAGAAACGGTGCCGAATCGATTATCGATGTGACGTTCTGCAGCCCGGGACTGATCACGAACTGGAGGGTAGACGACAGCTACACGAATAGCGATCGCCAATCGATCCGCTATGAGGTAGGCGTGCGGAAGCAATTAGCGAGTAGGGCTAATATTCCATCCTTCTACGGCTGGAAAACATTGCATTTCGATGCAGATGTTCTTGGGCAGGCAATTAGATGGAAGCACGAAAGGGGTGAACTGCTCCCGGATGTGGACCATCTAAATTCGATGCTGTCATGGGCGTGCGACGCCACGATGCCTAGGTCTCGTCCGCCTAGAGAGGGTAGGCCACCGACATACTGGTGGAGCGATACGATAGCAGGCCTGCGCAATGCATGCCTCCGTGCAAGACGGAGGATGCAACGCGCACGTTCCGACGAGCAAAAAGCGGAACGCGGTGTCGCATTCAGATCCGCTAAGGCAACGCTTAAGAGCGCAATCAGAGCCAGCAAACGAGCCTGTTTCGAACGACTCTGCGCCAGTGCCAATTCGAACCCGTGGGGTGACGCCTACAGGATCGTTATGACCAAGACTAGAGGTGCGCTAGCCCCGGCCGAACAATCACCAGCGATGCTAGAAACGCTCATTCAGGGCCTCTTCCCAAGCCACGAACCAAGTCCCTGGCCTCCGGCTGACGAGTCACCACCTACCGTGAGTGACGGCAGCCGTGCAGAGGCTGACGATGCGGTAAGGGTGACAGAAGATGAATTGATCGAGATCGCAAACTCCCTGAAGGTAGGCAAGGCTCCGGGACCAGACGGAATCCCGAACTTGGCCATCAAGACGGCCATCAAAGAAGCCCCCGGGTTGTTCAGGGCGGTCATGCAGAAATGCCTTGACGACTGCCTCTTCCCGGACGTGTGGAAGCGCCAGAGGCTGGTGCTGTTGCCGAAGGTTGGGAAACCACCAGGTGACCCATCGGCATACAGACCAATCTGCCTGCTGGACACGGTGGGCAAGGTGCTTGAGAGGGTAATCCTCAATAGACTGGTGAAATATACAGGAAGTGAGAACGGTCTATCAAGCAACCAGTTCGGTTTTCGGAAAGGTAGGTCCACGGTGGATGCAATTCTCTCCGTCACCAGAACGGCTGAGGTTGCAATCCAACGCAAGAGGAGGGGCATTCGTTACTGCGCGATCGTCACGCTTGACGTGAAGAACGCGTTTAACAGTGCCAGCTGGGACTCCATAGCCTTAGCGCTACAGAGTCTCAGAGTGCCGACGCCGCTGTACAAGATTCTGGGCAACTATACTTTCAGAATCGAGTGCTAGTGTATAACACAAACGAGGGTCAGAAAAGCGTTCCGGTTACCGCAGGTGTACCGCAAGGTTCCATCCTGGGCCCGGTACTGTTTTTTTTTTTTTTTTTTTTTTTAAGGTGGCGGGGAAATCTGCAAACAGACACCTGAGAAGCGAACTCAGGGTGTGGGGATGAGACTAGGGGAGAGATGCTGGGGTAGTTACACTCGCCCAGGCACCTACTGATCCCTGTCCCGACCCACTAAAACCCCTCCAGTCTCCAGCCCTGGTCTTCCCGGAACGACGGTTAAGTATTACGTCGGGGAGTGGCTTTTGTGCGTGATGCACCCTCTTTACTCTTATAACCTCCTAGCTAACTACCTGGAGACTGGTAATTAGCTACCACTGGCGTGTTGGTGGTTGACCCGCCACACACGTTGCAGCTCCAGAACAATCAGAGGCGGCCGCACAGACCGCTTTCCAGATGTCCGGTTCGTCGCACATCCTCCGGACTAGATTGTCCGGAGTAGTGCCAGGCCCGCTCACAGCCATCATGTTGCTCCTCACTCTTACGAAACGGGGGCATACGAAGAAGACATGCTCAGCAGTCTCCTCCTCCACGCACTCGGGACACATGGGGGACACCGCGTGTCCGAACCTGTGCAGATATTGCCTGAAACAGCCATGGCCTGACAGGATTTGTGTCAGGTGGAAGTTCACTTCACCATGTCGTCTCCCGACCCAGCCGGATATCTCCGGTATGAGTCGGAGCGTCCATCTGCCCTTTGTGGAGTTGGACCATTCCCGCTGCCAGCGGAGCATCGAGAATGACCTTCTGGTACCTCGTATGCCCCTTGTGTCACGTTGGTCGAAACACTCTCTGTCCTCCTTGATGGCGATGCTGATAGGCATCATGCCGGACAAGACACAGATTGCATCGTATGACACCGTACGATACGCACTCGCAACTCTCAGGCACATGAGCCTGTAGGTGCTTTCCAGTTTACCACGGTAACTGTTAGTACCTAGCGCTCTGGACCACACTGGCCCACCATACCTAAGTATGGACGAAACCACGCTGGCAAGAAGTCTTCGCTTGCTGCCATAAACCGCTGAGCTATTGGACATCATACGAGATAGTGCTGCAATAGCCGATGAGGCCCTCTTACAGGCATAGTCGACGTGACTCCCGAACGTGAGCTTGTCGTCCACCATAACCCCCAAGAGCTTCAGGGATCGCTTCGAGGTGATGGTGCAGTCTCCGACTCTGACCACCGCCTGTTGCTCCGATTAACGGTTGTTCACAACCATGACCTCCGTCTTATGATGCGGGAGCTCCAGTTTCCTGGAGCGCATCCAGTCCTCGACCTTGCGTATACAGTGCGCGGCCGTCAACTCGACCTCCTCGATAGACTCGCCGTAAACCTCCAGCGTTATGTCGTCTGCAAAGCCGACGATCACAACCCCTACAGGGAACTTGAGTTTCAACACTCCGTCATACATGACATTCCACAACACCGTCCCGTAAAACCTGGCAGGCCTTCCAGTACGTTCCGCGTCCATTGCCTGGTGGGAATCAGGCAGAGAAGGATCAGATGGGGGGGAACTAGTCCTAGGACAAGATGCCCCTTTCCTGACTTACGCGGGCGGGGGCGTCATAGTGCTCATAAGGTACTATGGCGACCCCCCTTACCCATGGCCTCACTGCTTCGGCATAGATTACCATGGGACCATACAAGCGACTTCTCATCTATGGACAAGGATAGCGGCTGGAAGGGGGACCCAATTAACAAAAATGAGCTCGAAGAACCAAAAAGAGACGGGTGCGGAGGGGTTACCAAATCCCTTCGCACGAGGTGGCATCCAGCGGTCTCCGCAGAAGAAGGCGGAGATGGATGCGGCGAAGTCTGGAGGTGGAAAAACGGCGAATCCGTCGGTGTCCACACCAGACATCTCGGTGGACGGTCCCTTGCTAGTCAAGGCCGTCGAAAGGTGCATGGACACGCGGCCAAGAGTGGCGGCGCTGTCTGAACAACTCGATGCCATAATCGAGTTCTCGGCGAACAGGCGAAACATCGCTGGCGACCTGTAGCAGAGCCTCCTCCTGCTTCGGAGCACCATTGATGAAGCCAGAAAGGAGCACGAAGAACTCGTAGCTCGGGTGAAGGCGGCCGAGAAAGCGGCCAGGACCGGGAGGGCGACTGCATCTAAAGAGCCCCCTCGTTCGCGTCGGTCTGCTCCACGGGGCAGGTCGCTAAGCGAACGAGGCAGTCCCCGGGGGAAACGGCCCCCGGGAACACCAAGAAACGATTGGTCGTGCTACTCCCACGGGAACACACGCCAACCGGTTCAAGGTCCACCGCGGAAAAGGCACAGGTGGAGGCTACGGGCAATCCTTGGACTACCGTAAAGGGTAGGAAGCGTCGGGAAGGTGCGACGCGTCATGATGGCGGAGCAGCCAGAGGACCAAAAAAGGTCAAAAAGGCGCGGAGTAGGGGTGATGCCCTCATACTCAAGACGGATGGGTCGAAGTACTCAGAAGTCTTGAAGAAGATGAGGGGGGAAACCCAGCTCAAGGATCTGGGGGCGGATGTGCGGAGTATCCGCCGATCTCGCACTGGCGAGATGATACTTGAGCTCCGGAAGGACGCCAAGAACAAGGGGGCTACCTACAAAACGGTAGCCGAAAAGGTCCTAGGGAAGGAGGTGCAAGTGCGGGCACTCACCTCAGAAGTGACTCTCCAGCTTAAAAACCTGGACGAAATCACTGAGGGGTGCGACATTGCACAAGCCCTTAAAGCGAAGTGCGGGGTGGAGGTGGCTAAGGAGTCAATCCGCCTCCGCAAAGGTCCGGCGGGGACCCAGGTAGCTACCTTCCGACTACCGTCGGCGGACGCTAACCTGGCCCTGAAAGAGGGCAAGTTGAAGGTCGGCTGGTCGGTATGTCCTCTGGGCATACTACAGCAACCAGACATTTGCTTCCGGTGCTTCGAGGGCGGACATAAGTCCTGGACCTGCAAGGGGCCCGATAGGAGCCAGCTGTGCAGGCGATGTGGAGGTGCAGGCCATAAAGCAAAGGACTGTGGGGAGTCTCCCAAGTGCATGGTATGTTCCGGGAAACGGGACGCCAAACACTTTATGGGAGGCCCCAGGTGCCCAGCCGGTAAGCCGGCTGCGAAACCACGGGCGTAAGGGTGACGCAACTGAACCTGAACCATTGCTTCGCGGCTCAGCAGCTGCTACACCAAGCAGCCACTGAGTCGTTGTCGGACATCGCCGTCATATCGGACCCCTACCGCATCCCTCCCGGAAACGGTAACTGGGTTGCGGATAAGTCCAGATTGGCGGCCATATGTACGACGAGCAAGTTCCCGGTTCAGGAGGTTGTCTCAACCTCAGAAGAAGGGTACGTAGTTGCTAAGGTGAACGGAGTGTTCTACTGCAGTTGCTATGCTCCGCCACGTTAGTCTACCGAAAGGTTCATCCAGATGGTCGACCTCCTATCCATGGAGCTAACGGGCCTAACGCCGTTGGTGGTGGTGGGCGACTTCAACGCTTGGGCTGTTGAGTGGGGAAGTTGCTTCACGAACCAGAGGGGCCAGATCCTGTTGGAGGCTTTTGCAAAGCTCAACCTAGATCTGGCCAACGTTGGGAACAAAAGTACATTTAGCAGAAATGGTGCGGAGTCGATCATCGACGTGACGTTCTCCAGCCCAGGACTGATCAAGAACTGGAGGGTAGACGATGGCTACACTAATAGCGACCACCAGGCGGTCTGTTTTAGTGTAGACAACAACGAGAGGGGGCAAGCGACGGGTAGAGCCAACACTCCGACCGTTCGCGGGTGGAAGACATCGCACTTTGATGCCGAGGTATTCGAAGAGGCAATGAGAAGGGAGCGCGAGGGGGGCAGTTGGCTTCGCCCGACTGCTGACCAACTAGTTGCTATGCTATCGCGGGCGTGCGACGCCACCATGCCTAGGACTCGCCAACCTAGGAATGGAAAGCCACCGGTTTACTGGTGGACGGACGCGATAGCCGACCTTCGCAGTGCGTGCCTCCGTGCAAGACGGAGGATGCAGCGTGCGCGAAACGAAGAAGAGAGGACAGAGCGCCGCGCAGCATTCAGTTCGGCAAGATCGATGCTAAAGAGTGCGATAAAGGCCAGCAAGAGGGCCTGCTTCGATAGGCTATGTGCGAGTGCCAATACAAATCCGTGGGGTGACGCCTACAGGATCGTAATGGCCAAGACTAAAGGCGCGCTGGCGCCTGCAGAGCGATCACCAGCGATGCTGGAGCGTATCATCGAGGGACTGTTTCCACGCCACGAGCCAAGTCCTTGGCCTCCGGCGGTCGAGTCTCACGTCCGACGTTCCAGTATCTCAGACATAGACCAGAGATGGTCGGCCAACCTGCCGAGCATCCAATCCGTGAGCGACGACAGCCGTGTCGAGGCAGGGGAGGAGGCAAGGGTTACGAATGAGGAACTCATCGTGATCGCCAAATCCCTAAAGGTGAGCAAGGCACCGGGACCGGATGGTATCCCTAACCTGGCGATCAGGCTGGCGATAAAAACGGCCCCCGGGCTGTTCAGGGCAGTCATGCAGAGGTGCCTGGATGACTGTCTCTTTCCGGACAGGTGGAAGCGGCAGAGACTGGTCTTATTGCCGAAGGCTGGGAAACCGCCAGGGGACCCATCGGCATATAGGCCTATCTGCCTGCTGGACACCGCGGGCAAGGTGCTTGAGAGGATCATCCTCAACAGACTGGCGAGGTACACGGAGGGTGTACACGGTCTGGCAAGTAACCAGTTCGGCTTCCGGAAGGGCAGGTCCACGCTGGACGCAATCTCTTCCGTCATCAAGACGGCGGAAGAAGCAATCCAGCGCAAGAGAAGGGGAATACGCTACTGCGCAATCGTCACGCTCGACGTGAAGAATGCGTTCAATAGTGCCAGTTGGGACTCCATAGCGCTCGCGCTCAGGAGCATCCATGTACCGGTGTCGCTGTACAAGATTCTGGAAAATTATTTCCAGAATCGAGTACTTGTTTACGACACAGAGGAGGGTCAGAAGTGCGTCCCAATTACCGCAGGAGTTCCGCAAGGTTCTATCCTGGGCCCGGTGTTGTGGAATGTCATGTATGACGGAGTGTTAAAACTCAAGTTCCCTGTAGGGGTTGTGATCGTCGGCTTTGCAGACGACATAACGCTGGAGGTTTACGGCGAGTCTATCGAGGAGGTCGAGTTGACGGCCGCGCACTGTATACGCAAGGTCGAGGACTGGATGCGCTCCAGGAAACTGGAGCTCGCGCATCATAAGACGGAGGTCATGGTTGTGAACAACCGTTAATCGGAGCAACAGGCGGTGGTCAGAGTCGGAGACTGCACCATCACCTCGAAGCGATCCCTGAAGCTCTTGGGGGTTATGGTGGACGACAAGCTCACGTTCGGGAGTCACGTCGACTATGCCTGTAAGAGGGCCTCATCGGCTATTGCAGCACTATCTCGTATGATGTCCAATAGCTCAGCGGTTTATGGCAGCAAGCGAAGACTTCTTGCCAGCGTGGTTTCGTCCATACTTAGGTATGGTGGGCCAGTGTGGTCCAGAGCGCTAGGTACTAACAGTTACCGTGGTAAACTGGAAAGCACCTACAGGCTCATGTGCCTGAGAGTTGCGAGTGCGTATCGTACGGTGTCATACGATGCAATATGTGTCTTGTCCGGCATGATGCCTATCAGCATCGCCATCAAGGAGGACAGAGAGTGTTTCGACCAACGTGACACAAGGGGCATACGAGGTACCAGAAGGTCATTCTCGATGCTCCGTTGGCAGAGGGAATGGTCTAATTCCACAAAGGGCAGATGGACGCACCGACTCATACCGGAGATATCCGGCTGGGTCGGGAGACGACATGGCGAAGTGAACTTCCACCTGACACAGATCCTGTCAGGCCATGGTTGTTTCAGGCAATATCTGCACAGGTTCGGACACGCGGTGTCCCCCATGTGTCCCGAGTGCGTGGAGGAGGAGGAGACTGCTGAGCACGTCTTCTTCGTATGCCCCCGTTTCGTAAGAGCGAGGAGCAACATGATGGCTGTGAGCGGGCCTGGCACTACTCCGAACAATCTAGTCCGGAGGATGTGCGACGACCCGGACATCTGGAACGCGGTCTGTGCGGCCGCCTCTCAGATTGTTCTGGAGCTGCAACGTGTGTGGCGGGTCAACCACCAACACGCCAGTGGTAGCTAATTACCAGTCTCCAGGTAGTTAGCTAGGAGGTTATAAGAGTAAAGAGGGTGCATCACGCACAAAAGCCACTTCCCGACGTAATACTTAACCGTCGTTCCGGGAAGACCAGGGCTGGAGACTGGAGGGGTTTTAGTGGGTCGGGACAGGGATAAGTAGGTGTCTGGGGGAGTGTAACTACCCCAGCATCTCTCCCCTAGTCTCATCCCCACACCCTGAGTTCTCTTCTCAGGTGTCTGTTTGCAGATTTCCCCGCCACCTTTAAAAAAAAAAAAAAAAAAAAAAAAAAACAACACTGAGCCCAGGATAGAACCTTGCGGAACTCCTGCGGTAATTGGGACGCACTTCTGACCCTCCTCCGTGTCGTAAACAAGTATTCGATTCTGGAAATAATTTTCCAGAATCTTGTACAGCGACACCGGTACATGGATGCTCCTGAGCGCGAGCGCTATGGAGTCCCAACTGGCACTATTGAACGCATTCTTCACGTCGAGCGTGACGATTGCGCAGTAGCGTATTCCCCTTCTCTTGCGCTGGATTGCTACCTCCGCCGTCTTGATGACGGAAGAGATTGTGCTCAGCGTGGACCTGCCCTCACGGAAGCCGAACTGGTTACTTGCCAGACCGTGTACACCCTCCGTGTACCTCACCAGTCTGTTGAGGATGATCCTCTCAAGCACCTTGCCCGCGGTGGCCAACAGGCAGATAGGCGTATATGCCGATGGGTCCCCTGGCGGTTTCCCAGCCTTCGGCAATAAGACCAGTCTCTGCCGCTTCCACCTGTCCGGGAAGAGACAGTCATCCAGGCACCTCTGCATGACTGCCCTGAACAGCCCGGGGGCCGTTTTTATCGCCAGCCTGATCGCCAGGTTAGGGATACCATCCGGTCCCGGTGCCTTGCTCACCTTTAGGGATTTGGCGATCATGATGAGTTCCTCATTCGTAACCCTTGCCTCCTCCCCTGCCTCGACATGGCTGTCGTCGCTCACGGATTGGATGCTCGGCAGGTTGGCCGACCATCTCTGGTCTATGTCTGAGATACTGGAACGTCGGACGTGAGACTCGACCGCCAGAGGCCAAGGACTTGGCTCGTGGCGTGGAAAGAGTCCCTCGATGATACGCTCCAGCATCGCTGGTGATCGCTCTGCAGGCGCCAGCGCGCCTTTAGTCTTGGCCATTACGATCCTGTAGGCGTCACCCCACGGATTTGTATTGGCACTCGCACATAGCCTATCGAAGCAGGCCCTCTTGCTGGCCTTTATCGCACTCTTTAGCATCGATCTTGCCGAACTGAATGCTGCGCGGCGCTCTGTCCTCTCTTCTTCGTTTCGCGCACGCTGCATCCTCCGTCTTGCACGGAGGCACGCACTGCGAAGGTCGGCTATCGCGTCCGTCCACCAGTAAACCGGTGGCTTTCCATTCCTAGGTTGGCGAGTCCTAGGCATGGTGGCGTCGCACGCCCGCGATAGCATAGCAACAATAGCAATAGCAAAGTTGGTCAGCAGTCGGGCGGAGCCAACTGCCCCCCTCAAGCTCCCTTCTCATTGCCTCTTCGAATACCTCGGCATCAAAGTGCGATGTCTTCCACCCGCGAACGGTCGGAGTGTTGGCTCTACCCGTCGCTTGCCGCCTCTCGTTGTTGTCTACACTAAAACAGACCGCCTGGTGGTCGCTATTAGTGTAGCCATCGTCTACCCTCAAGTTCTTGATCAGTCCTGGGCTGGAGAACGTCACGTCGATGATCGACTCCGCACCATTTCTGCTAAATGTACTTATGTTCCCAACGTTGGCCAGATCTAGGTTGAGCTTTGCAAAAGCCTCCAACAGGATCTGGCCCCTCTGGTTCGTGAAGCAACTTCCCCACTCAACAGCCCAAGCGTTGAAGTCGCCCGCCACCACCAACGGCGTTAGGCCCGTTAGCTCCATGGATAGGAGGTCGACTATCTGGGTGAACCTTTCGGTAGACCAACGTGGCGGAGCACAGCAACTGCAGTAGAACACTCCGTTCACCTTAGCAACTACGTACCCTTCTTCTGAGGTTGAGACAACCTCCTGAACCGGGAACTTGCTCGTCGTACATATGGCCGCCAATCTGGACTTATCCGCAACCCAGTTACCGGGAGGGATGCGGTAGGGATCCGATATGACGGCGATGTCCGACAACGACTCAGTGGCTGCTTGGTGTAGCAGCTGCTGAGCCGCGAAGCAATGGTTCAGGTTCAGTTGCGTCACCCTCACGCCCGTGGTTTCGCAGCCGGCTTACCGGCTGGGCACCTGGGGCCTCCCATAAAGTGTTTGGCGTCCCGTTTCCCGGAACATACCATGCACTTGGGAGACTCCCCACAGTCCTTTGCTTTATGGCCTGCACCTCTACATCGCCTGCACAGCTGGCTCCTATCGGGCCCCTTGCAGGTCCAGGACTTATGTCCGCCCTCGAAGCACCGGAAGCAAATGTCTGGTTGCTGTAGTATGCCCAGAGGACATACAGACCAGCCGACCTTTAACTTGCCCTCTTTCAGGGCCAGGTTAGCGTCCGCCGACGGTAGTCGGAAGGTAGCTACCTGGGTCCCCGCCGGACCTTTGCGGAGGCGGATTGACTCCTTAGCCACCTCCACCCCGCACTTCGCTTTTAGGGCTTGTGCAATGTCGCACCCCTCAGTGATTTCGTCCAGGTTTTTAAGCTGGAGAGTCACCTCTGAGGTGAGTGCCCGCACTTGCACCTCCTTCCCTAGGACCTTTTCAGCTACCGTTTTGTAGGTAGCCCCCTTGTTCTTGGCGTCCTTCCGGAGCTCAAGTATCATCTCGCCAGTGCGAGATCGGTAGATACTCCGCACATCCGCCCCCAGATCCTTGAGCTGGGTTTCCTCCCTCATCTTCTTCAAGACTTCTGAGTACTTCGACCCAACCGTCTTGAGTATGAGGGCATCACCCCTACTCCGCGCCTTTTTGACCTTTTTTGGTCCTCTGGCCGCTCCGCCATCATGTCGCGTCGCACCTTCCCGACGCTTCCTACCCTCTACGGTAGTCCAAGGGTTGCCCGTAGCCTCCACCTGTGCCTTTTCCGCGGTGGACCTTGAACCGGTTGGCGTGTGTTCCTGTGGGAGTAGCACGACCAATCGTTTCTTGGTGTTCCCGGGGGCCGTTTCCCCCGGGGACTGCCTCGTTCGCTTAGCGACCTGCCCCGTGGAGCAGACCGACGCGAACCGACGCGTCTGTCTGCACCTCTTTAGATGCAGTCGCCCTCCCGTTCCTGGCCGCTTTCTCGGCCGCCTTCACCCGAGCTACGAGTTCTTCGTGCTCCTTTCTGGCTTCATCAATGGTGCTCCGAAGCAGGAGGAGGCTCTGCTTCAGGTCGCCAGCGATGTTTCGCCTGTTCGCCGAGAACTCGATTATGGCATCGAGTTGTTCAGACAGCGCCGCCACTCTTGGCCGCGTGTGCATACACCTTTCGACGGCCTTGTTTAGCAAGGGACCGTCCACCGAGATGTCTGGTGTGGACACCGACGGATTCGCCGTTTTTCCACCTCCAGACTTCGCCGCATCCGTCTCCGCCTTCTTCTGCGGAGACCGCTGGATGCCACCTCGTGCGAAGGGATTTGGTAACCCCTCCGCACCCGTCTCTTTTGTTTTTGAGTTCAACATTTTTGTTTATTGGGTCCCCCTACCAGCCGCTATCCTTATCCATAATGGAGTAGTCGCCTAAATGGTCCCAAGGTAGTCTATGCCGGAGCAGTGAGGCCATGGCTATGGGCGGTTGCCATAGCGCCTTATGGGCAACTATGACACCCCCGACCGGCGCAAATCAGGAAAAGACATCTGATCCTACTCCTGCCGGGCTCCCACCAGGCAATGGACTCGGAACGTACTGGAAGGCCTGCCAGGTTTTACGGGACGGAGACCCCTGCACCGGTTGTTATCTCGCTGTTTCAAGCCGTTATCACACGACATTACTAAGGGAGCTCGGCGCAGGTGCCAGCCCAAAATCATGGTACGAAAACGAAATCCGACTCTTATCCTATAGTGATGCGACCAGTTGCCGTAATTGGGAACATTACTGGCATCAGTTCCAATGGGTGGTATAGTGCATTTGGGTGGTGGGAGCGGCACTACTCGCTCCGTCGGAGCTGCTTCCGGCCAGTGTGGCTTTTGCGAGAATTCAGCGGCCCAGTGCCTGAATCTCGCCACGACCTAGGCTAGCTCCCGCTGATGGTCCGGGACTGCTTGCTAGCAGTGAGCACTTCCGTGGCCTTCGGTAATCGCCAATTACCGACCCGTGGTGGCATTCAGCTCTGCCGATGGATGGATTTTGAAGGTGAAAATATGTACTTTCATCCTAAATGTGTTGTTGTTTTTTTTTTTTTTTTTTTTTTTTTTTTGTTCACGCTACATTTATTTGACACGGCACAGTACAAATTAATGTTTTACAGAGCCAATTAAATCTAATGCCTTATGGTCTAAAATATCTTATAATCTAAAGGCAAATTCTCTACCCTCGCTGCCGACTACGAGCTAAAACTAAATCTACTACTAAAACTTACATGGTTTTTTTTTGTTTCGCTGTTAAATTGGCACCTTGATGCTCTTCAAGTAGCTATAAACATGTAGCATGTATGGCAAGTTTCGATGAGCGAGAATATCACGAACTGGCACATAGGGCTGTATTCCTCGGGCCCTGAGGGTATCCAAAAGTAGAGATCTGGCACCGCAGAATTCAGCACACACCCAAACCACGTGTTCAATGTGTTGATACCCCAATCCACAAACGCAATGATTACTGCTCGCCAGTCCAATACGCAAGAGATGTGCATCTAGCCCGTAGTGGTTGGACATAATCCGAGACATCATGCGAATGAAATCTCGTCCTACATCCAATCCTTGAAACCAAGGTTTGGTGGAAACCTTGGGGATGATGCTGTGTAGCCACTCTCCCAGTTCTCCCTTATCCCACGAGGCCTGCCAGTTGACAAGTGTATTTTGAAGTGAAAATTTTAAAAATTCATTGTAGGCAATTGGTCTGTTGTAAATATCACCGTTTGTTGCGCCCACCTAAATGTGTTGTTGTTGCTTACATGTGCCAACAAGGGAGTAGGGTGTCATTTTAAAACAAAAAAAAAACCTGTAACTTTTTTCTTTAAAAGCTAAAAATTATCTATTAGTGTCAAAATATGCTGTTTTTCACGCCCTAAAAGTAAATCAAACACCGCTTTTAAATCCGAAGTAAGCTGAAAAAACTAGAGCAATAATAGTGTTTTTTTTTCGACCCACCCCGAACTAATTTAGAAAAATTGGCCTAGAACAGTGAAAAAACAAAATAGAGCAATATTTTTTTAACAAAGTTTCATAAAATTCAATTATCTATAATTTTGTGGAACATGATATTTCTCTATATCGTAAGATAAAAAAGTTTCGATTTTTATTTTGAGTACAATAGGACCACCCTAGTAACCAGTCATACCAAAAGATAAATTCCTCATAGTAGAGAAACTTTTTAGGAGACAAGAAATTTCTAGCATCTCTGGTTTCCGACTTACAGGCTTTTGTCGTGAAATCTCACGCAATGTGAATTTATTTGGTACATTAAGTTGATATAAGGGTGGTCGGTATTACCGACTTTTTGAAAAACCGGTATTTCGGTATTCATAAAAATTAAAACCATTCGTTGTTTTGCTTTCGTCTTGATTAGACGCAAATTGTTTATCTCCGTTTGATTCGCAAAATAACAATACACGAGTTATCGTACGGGTGTTTTTTTTTTCGATTAGTTCTTGTGTGCGATAACAATAGCCTGCAATATATCGGCAGAAACATCTTCTGCACACTGGTAGGGGCAGGCTACCCCGCCAGTGATCTGATACGCAGCTGATTTATCAGCAAGAATAATTCTCCCGCACCGCTGTTACCCCGCTAGCAGCACGGACCATCATACGATCGAGCGAGTGGAAGTCAACTACAAGTGGCATCTACAAGGTCGAGTGTAAGATACGGCCACTGTGTCACAACACGAAGCTGGATCGTCATTGTTTGTTCTGCGGAGACACTCGATTAATCCAACTATCAGCCGTGAGGTCGTGACTAAGACCTACGGTGAAGTATTCACTTTAGAACTTTAATCATTATTATTAATATTATAATTATTATTGTTATTATTATAATTATTATTATTATTATTATTGTTATTATTATTATTATTGTTATAATTAATATTATTATTATTACTATTATTACTATTGTTATTAGTATTAGTATCACTGTCTTTTTTTATTTTGATCCATTGTAGTTTGAAAAATAGTTTTTAAAATATAATATCAACTACTTGATCCCCCCACCCCCCCACATTCGAATATTTATCGTTTGTGTGCGGTCGAGCGTAACGCTCCCGCAAAATGGACGACATGCAGGTGCAACTATTCCTGGATGTGGAAACAAATGGGGAAGAGATTGAGATCTCCCCCATCAATTCCCCTCTACCTTCCCCGCTACCTAGCCCCGTACCAAGGGTACCGGCAACACGGGTGAAAGCTTACCCAGATGCTTCGAAAGGTCCGTTCGTAGTTTACTTTAGGCCCATAAAGAAGCCTCTTAACATTATACAAATGGGCAAGGACCTGGCAAAACAGTTTTCGGCCGTAACCGAGATTACGAAGGTGAGGCCGAACAAACTGCGAGTTGTCGTGAGTAGCTTGAAGCAAGCAAACGAAATTGCTAGCTACGAGCTATTTACAAGGGAGTACCGCGTGAACATCCCTGCCAAGGACGTGGAGATCGACGGTGTGGTTACCTAAGGAAGCCTCACGTTCGAAGACATTTTGCGTCACGGGGTTGGCTGTTTCAAGAACCCCCTGATTCAAGATTTAAAGATACTGGATGTCAAGCAATTACATTCAGTATCCATCGAAGAAGGGAAGAAGAAATTCCTCCCTTCGAATTCCTTCCGTGTAACATACGCCGGATCCGCATTGCCGAACTACATCTCTTTGGACAGGGTTCGCCTGCCTGTACGCCTGTTTGTACCGCGGGTCATGCATTGCCAAAACTGCAAGCAGTTAGGTCATACAGCCACCTACTGCTGCAACAAGGCACGCTGCAGCAAGTGCGGAGGCAATCATGCTGAGACCGCTTGCAGTGAGGATACTGAAAAGTGTCGTTAATGCGAGGGAACTCGGCATGACCTTTCGGCGTGTCCCGCGTACAAACAGCGCGAGGAAAAAATTAAGCGTTCCCTTAAGGAACGATCAAAGCGCTCTTTTGCAGAAATGCTTAAGGGGGCTGAGCCACCCTCGACAGGAAACATCTTTCCCGTTTTGCCAACCGATGAGGGTACATCTGACGATCCCGTCGAAGGGTGTTCTTATGCCATGCCAGAGGGATCTAGGAAGAGGAGAATGCTCAACTCTCCTAATCTTTCTCGCAAAGGTCGTAAGATAACCCCTAGCGGAATGACCAATAAGACAACACAGAAAGGAAGCGGTGAAGAAAAACCGAAGCAAGTACCCCCCGGTTTTAATTTCAAATCAAACCAGGAGTACCCACCGCTTCCTGGGGCACCAAAAACCCCTCGTGCACCCATTTCTCGATCAGAAGACATAAAAGAAACAGGGTTCATAAAAGTCTCTGATATTGTGGACTGGATATTTAAAACATTCAACATACCAGATCCCCTTCAAAACATTCTTCTTGCCCTTCTCCCGACAGTGAAAACCTATTTGAAGCAACTCACAGCAACTTGGCCCCTCATTTCAGCTATCGTATCTTTCGATGACTAATACGTCGAAAGAGGTTAGGAATTTTGTCACTGTGTTACAGTGGAACTGCAGAAGTATCATCCCCAAATTCGATTTATTTTCACAATTGATAAACACATACAATTGTGATGCGTTCGCGCTCTGTGAAACTTTTCTCAATTCAAATAACCAACTTAATTTCCACGATTTCAACATCATTCGTCGAGATCGAGACTCACACGGTGGAGGGGTACTTTTAGGGATCAAAAAGTGCTATTCTTTTTTCAGAATCGACCTCCCCTCGATCTCGAATATTGAAGTTGTTGCCATTCAAACGAATATGAATGGAAAAGACCTTTGCCTTGTTTCGTTATATATTCCCCCATCCACGCGGATTGAACAGAAGCAACTCCTTGATATAGCAGAATTGCTTCCCGCACCTTTTTTGATTTTGGGAGATTTTAACTCTCACTGTTCGCTATGGGGGTCGCTGTACGACGACAACCGATCTTCTTTAATCTGTAACTTGATCGACGACTTCAATATGACAGTTTTGAATACTGGGGAAGCGACACGCGTACCAAATCCTCCACCACGTGAAAGCGTGCTTGACCTATCCCTCTGCTCGACATCACTTGCGTTAGATTGCCAGTGGAAAGTAATCAACGATCCCCACGGTAGTGATCATCTTCCAATCGTTATATCAATTGCTAATGGTTCAACTCCCCCGAACCCAATCAATATTTCCTACGACCTTACACGTAATATTGATTGGAAGCGTTATGAGTCTATTATAGCGGAATCTATCGAGACTCACGAGGAACTTCCTCCGGAGGAAGAATACGCGTTCTTAGCTGGCTTGATAATCGACGCCGCGACGCAAGCTCAGACGAAACCGATACCCGGGGTAACGATTAGACAGCGCCCTCCCAACAAATGGTGGGACAAAGAGTGCTCTGAGATGTACGTGCGAAGGTCCGCGGCGTATAAGGACTACCGGGAGTACCGCACTGTCAACCTGCTTCGAAAGTACGAGGCACTGGGCAGGCAGATGAAGAGCTTAGTAAAGGCGAAAAAACGCGGGTACTGGCGGCGGTTCGTAAACGCGTTGTCGAGGGAAACAGCGATGAGCACTCTTTGGGATACCGCCAGGCGCATGCGTGACGTTTCGAATGAGAGTGAGGAGTATTCAGATCGCTGGATACTCGATTTTGCCAAAAAGGTCTGTCCGGATTCTGTACCGGAACAGAAAACCTTTCGCGACGCGTTTATAGTAACTACGGAAGAGCCTCCATTTTCGATGTTGGAATTTTCAATGGCTCTCCTGTCGTGCAACAATAAGGCTCCAGGGTTAGATAGAATAAAATTCAACCTGTTGAAGAATCTACCCGACTCTGCAAAAAGACGCTTGTTGGACTTGTTCAACAAGTTTCTTGAGCTAAATATTAAGATAGGGTAAATAGGTAAAAGTCATTGCTATTCGGAAACCCGGGAAACCTGCCTCTGATCACAATTCATATAGGCCGATTGCGATGCTCTCTTGCCTCCGGAAATTAATGGAGAAAATGATCCTCTTACGGTTAGACAAATGGGTCGAAACAAACGGTTTACTTTCAGATACTCAATTTGGCTTTCGCCGGGGCAAAGGGACGAACGATTGCCTAGCGTTGCTTTCTACTGAAATTCAACTCGCATTTGCTCGAAAAGAGCAAATGGCTTCTGCGTTCTTGGATATTAAGGGGGCTTTTGACTCTGTCTCTGTAGAAGTTTTAAGCGCGAAACTTAATTCGCAGGGACTTTCACTAAATCTGAATAACTTTTTGCTCAATTTGTTGTCAGAAAAGCATATGTATTTCTCACATGGCGATTCGACAACTTCCCGAATTAGTTACATGGGCCTTCCCCAGGGCTCATGTTTAAAACCTCTCTTATATAATTTTTACGTCAATGACATCGATGAATGTCTTGCAAATTCATGCACGCTAAGGCAACTTGCAGACGATAGCGTTGTATCCATTACTGGTAGCGAGGCTAGCGATCTGCAAGGACCATTGCAAGATACCTTAGACAATTTGTCTGAATGGGCTCTTAAGCTGGGTATCGAATTCTCTCCGGAGAAAACTGAGTTGGTCGTTTTTTTCTAGGAAGCATAACCCAGCTCAGCTGCAGCTCCTACTAACGGGTAAAACGATCTCTCAGGTTTTAGTCGCTAAATATCTCGGGGTCTGGTTCGACTCTAAATGCACCTGGGCTTGTCATATTAGGTATCTGACACGAAAATGACAACAGAGGATTAATTTTCTTCGTACGATTACCGGAACCTGGTGGGGAGCCCACCCAGGAGACCTTCTAAGGCTTTACCAAACAACGATATTGTCAGTTCTTGAGTACGGCTGTTTCTGCTTTCGCTCCGCCGCGAACACGCACATTATAAAATTAGAGAGAATACAATATCGTTGTTTGCGTATTGCCTTGGGTTGCATGCAGTCGACCCATACGATGAGTCTTGAAGTGTTAGCGGGTATTCTTCCATTGAAACATCGTTTTTGGAATCTCTCTTACCGGTTGCTAATTCGATGCACAGTTATGAACCCATTAGTAATTGAAAATTTCGAGAGGTTGGTCGACCTTCAATCTCAATCCAGATTTATGACTTTATATTTTGACTATATGGCTCAAGATATTAATCCTTCTTCATACGATTCCTCCAATGTTGCACTTTTAGATACTTCTAATAATGCTATATTCTTCGACACCACCATGAAACAAGACATTTCTGGTATCCCGGATCAATTGCGACCCCAAGAGATCCCTAAGATTTTTTCGAATAAGTTTAAACATGTTAGTTATAATAAAAGGTTTTACACTGACGGATCTAATCTAGATGAGTCCACTGGCTTCGGTGTTTTCCACGAAAATTTTACCGCCTCCTACAAACTCGATGCTCCTGCTTCCGTGTACGTCGCAGAACTTGCTGCTATTCAGTACTCTCTTGGAATCATCGAAACCCTACCCACAGACCACTACTTCATCTTCACAGATAGTCTCAGTGCCATTGAGGCTCTGCGATCGATGAAGCCTGTGAAGCACACCCCGTATTTCCTGGGGAAAATACGGCGGTTTTTAAGTGCTTTAACAGATAAAAATTACCGGGTTACCTTAGCGCGGGTCCCTTCTTATTGCTCGATTCCGGGTAATGAAAAGGCTGACTCTTTAGCTAAGGTGGGTGCTATTGATGGCGATATTTATGAAAGACCAATTGCTTATGATGAATTTCATAGCATTTTGCGTCAGAGAACACAGTTGGCAATCATCATGGAACTCAGATGAACTGGGACGGTGGCTACATTCCATTTTTCCTAACGTATCGACGAAAGCATGGTTCAAGGGGTTGGATGTCGGTCGGGACTTCATTCGCGTGATCTCCAGACTTATGTCCAATCACTACACGTTAAACACGCATCTCTTTCGTATAGGGCTTGTAGACAGTAATCACTGCGGTTGTGGCGATGGCTACCATGACATCGAGCATGTTGTTTGGTCGTGTACCGAATACTGTGGTGTTAGGTCCGAGCTTATAGATTCCCTTCGGGCCCGAGGAAAACAACCGAACGTACCCGTTAGAGACATTCTGGGAAGCGGTGATCTCCAGTACATGATACAGCTATACTGCTTTCTGAAAAACGCTGACATTAAAATTTAAAATTTTCTTTGTCTATTTGTCAGATCAAGGATACAAATATGCTATGCTGAAGACACGGAAACGAAGAGCCCGCATCTATGCTTACACAAATATTTTGAACCCGCAACAAACAAGAATACAATTGCTCTACCAGTTGAAAAACAAAGTTCCAAAATAGTTTTAAGTCAAAATTGTATCTCCCCTCCTCTCACCTTAAATCCCCACTAGCTCGTAGTTGGCCGCGAGAATAAAGAAAAGGCCTCCCTTTTTCCCTGCTAACGTAGAATTAATACGAATTTAAACTAATTTAAACCATTACTGACACAGTTTCCATTGTCTCCATAACTGGAACATAAGAATGGTGTACAATTATTCATTTTGCATACTTAATTTGTTAAAAACATATGCAAACTGTAATTGTACATGACAGTTTATGATATTTTCTATAACACCAAAGAAAAATGGGTTTGATATATGCGATTTGAATATTGATATTCTCGTTTTTAAAAAACATTGGTGCTTAGACCCTCCATTACTAGATCATCTACCCTAGATGAATATTTCTCCCAACTTTGTGCAAAATCTGTGATGGTTGTGTCTTGTGCTGTTTCGTTGTCACTTTGTATAGAATGACCCATATGCATTGTTTATTTGTTCGAAACCTACAACGCTAAACTACATAAAGATGAATTGTTTTAGTAAAATTTTGCATCTATCCTACCAATTGGTTTCATTAAATAGTGTGTAAATCGTTTTATAACGAACTATTTCTTGTTCCAAAAAGCGGAAGATGGATCAAAACGTATACCAGTTTCTAAATTTTTCAGATTAAGGAGAGAAAGATGGATCAAAACATATACCAGGTTCAAAATTTTCCAGTTAGCTCTGGCATAAAACAAAATTTATAACACCGGTGCAATCTGCTGAATCTGCATATTTTACGAGTATCACTCCAATGGCTTTTATATTAAAAGTGACGGTTTAAACTATTTTCATTCGCTTCTCTGCTTTCGTTGCAATAGAAAGCAAACAAGCATCGCTCCGTACAGATCTACCCGTACGATTCAGAACAATACGAATTGTTCGTCGACGCGTGTGTTGCTTGTGTTTTCGGTGTCGGTGCTGCGATAGTTTGTAATCCAGTAGCCGGAGTGAATTCCCCGCGCTACCGCCTGCCGTTTACAGCACTGTCCCAGGCTGTGTATTGTGCACAGACGACACGTGATATATTTTGATCTCGGTGTCACATCATCCATATCATTCAGCAGCAAAAAAATGTTTCCCGCGTCGCCGGGCGCTAGTTAGTCTCTAGCGCCGGTTCAGCCTGCCGGTCATCATTGGATCATCGGATTAGTCCAACGTGCAGCCAGGAGGGCGCGTAGATAATTAATATAAGAAGTCTGGTGAAGTATTCGCTTTTATTATTAGTATATTTTTTATCTTATTTTCATAAGATAACAAAAATATAATAATAAAAGCGAATACTTCACCAGACTTCTTATATTATTTATCTATCTGACAGGACAGAAGGTATGGAAAAGCGGGCAGCGGGCGGCTACTTTCTACCAGAGTTGTACCACCAGCGACCTGGGAACCGGCTTCATAGTACTGGGTAAGATGCGCCAACGCGTGATAGGGTGGCAGCCGATCAACGCAAGGATGTGCAAGTTAAGGATAAAAGGCCGGTTCTTCAACAGCATCATCAACGTGTACTGCCCACATGAAGAAAGACCCGACGACGAGAAGGAAGCGTTCTACGCGCAGCTGGAGCAGGTCTACGATAGCTGCCCGCGACGGGACGTGAAGATCGTTATTGGGGACTTGAATGCTGAGGTAGGACGGGAGGCAATGTACAGACCGGTAATCGGACCAGATAGCCTGCATGCCGTGTCTAATGATAACGGCTATCGGTGTGTAAACTTTGCGGCCTCCCGTGGTATGGTAGTCCGAAGTACCTTCTTCCCCCGCAAAAGTATCCACAAATACACCTGGAGATCACCCGACCAACAGACAGAGAGCCAAATCGACCACGTTTTAATCGACGGCAGGTTTTTCTCCGACATCATCAACGTTCGCACCTACCGCAGTGCGAATATAGATTCGGACCACTACCTAGTAGCTGTGTGCATGCGCTCAAAACTATCGACGGTGTATTACACCCGCAGAGGTCGAACGCCGCGAGCAAATATTGAGCAACTGCGGTACGCCGAGGCTGCACAGGAATGCGCGCAGCAGCTGGAGGCAGTGCTACCTACGGAAGAGCAGCTTGGCGCAGCTACCCTTGAAGATGGCTGTAGAAGCATTCGATCCGCCATAGGTAGCACTGCAGTAACGCTACTAGTTACAAGGGACCCGAGTCATAGGAATGACTGGTTTGACGGCGAATGCAAACGGTTAGTCAAGGAGAAGAATGCACCATGGGCGAGAATGCTGCAACACCGTACGAGAGCGAACGTGGAACGATACCGACAGGCACGGAACAGCCAAAACTCAGTCCTCCAAAGGAAGAAGCGCCAGCAAGAGGACCGAGATCGCGTAGCGATGGAAAAGCTGTATCAAACTAACGACACTCGGAAGTTCTACGAGAAGCTGAACAGCTCCCGCAAAGGCTTTGTAACGCAAGCCGATATGTGCAGGAGCTCGGACGGCAACCTCCTTACAGACGAGTGTGAGGTGATCGAAAAGTGGAGGCGGCACTTCGAAGAGCATCTAAACGGCGATGCAGTAGAGCGCGAGGGTGGTATGGCAACTGATCTTGGTGCACGAGCAGAAGACATCAGAATTCCAGCCCCCGATCTTCTGGAGGTGGAGGAGGAGATTGGTCTGCTGAAAACAATAAAGCTGCTGGAATGAACCAACTTCCCAGCGAGCTATTGAAATACGGTGGAGAAACACTGTCTAGAGCAAGGTCAAGGTTTGGGAGGAAGAACGAGTACCGGAGGAGTGGATGGAGGGTATTGTGTGTCCCATCTACAAAAAGGGCGACAAACTGGAGTACTGCAATTACCGGGCAATCACTCTGTTGAACGCCGCCTACAAGGTGTAGGCTTTGCCGTCGACTATAACAATTTGCGAAGCATTTCGTGGGGCACTACCAGGCGGAATTTATGGATGCCCGCGCCACCACGGATCAGATATTCGCAATTCAGCAGGTTATACAGAAATGCCGCGAATATAACGTGCCCACACATCATTTGTTCATCGATTTCAAATCGGCGTACGACACAATCGATCGGGACCAGCTATGGCAAATTATGCACGACTACGGATTTCCGGACAAACTGACGCGGTTGGTCAAAGCGACGATGGATCGAGTGATGTGTGTAGTTCGAGTTTCGGTGGCACTCTCGAGCCCCTCGAAACCCTAGAGGTCTAGGGCAAGGAGATGATCTCTCATGCCTACTGTTAAACATTGCCCTGGAAGGTGTCATTAGAAGAGCGGGGAATAACACGAGTGTCACGATATTCCAAAAGTCGGTTCAACTCTTTGGTTTCGCCGACGATATTTTGTGGCTCGGGCCTTTGTGAAGAAGGCGGGTACGTACATCAGACTAAAGGCTGAAGCCAAATGGATTGGACTGGGCATCAATGCATCGAAGACGAAGTACATGAAAGGAAGGGGTTCACGAGAGGACAGTGCTAACCTCCCACCTCGAGTTCAAATTGGTGGTGATGAAATCGAGGTGGTTGATGAGTTCGTGTATCTGGGCTCACTGGTAACTGCCGACAACGATACCAGCAGAGAAATTCAACGGCGCATTATGGTAGGAAATCGTGCATACTTTGGTCTCCGGAGGACGCTGCGATCGAGTAGAATTCGTCGTCGCACCAAGCTAACCCTCTATAAGACGCTGATTAGACCGGTAGTCCTCTACGGGCATGAGACATGGACTATGCAGTTTTCGAGCGGAAGGTGTTGCGTACCATCTTCGGTGGACAGCAGATGAAAAACGGAGTGTGGAGAAGGCGAATGAACCACGAACTGCAGGAGCTGCTTGGGGAGCCATCTATTGTTCACACCGCTAAGATAGGCAGGTTGTAGTGGGCTGGACATGTTGTAAGGATGTCAGGCGACAGCCCGGTAAAGATGGTTCTTGAAACCAATCCGTCAGGGACGAGACGGAGAGGTGCACAGCGGACAAGATGGATCGATCAGGTGGAAAACGACCTGTGGACCCTACGCAGACTGCAGAGCTGGCGAACTGCAGCCATGGACCGAGTGGAATGAAGACGACTCTTACGTACAGCAAAGGCCACACCACGGCTTGTGACTGTTTGTTAAGGTAAGTAATTTTTTTAATTTCATATTTCATCGTCTTTTTTCTACTTGATCCTTCTTGTTTTGGAGAATTATTTTAAATTTTTTATACATTATTTGATCTCTCCATATACGTTATTTATCGCTTGCGCGTGGTAGAGCGAAACGCTCCCGCGAAATCATGGACAACATGAAGGTTGGATTATTCCTGAATGTTGGAACAAATGGGGAAGAGATTGATATCTCCCCCCTCACTTCTCCTCTACCTTCCCCTGTACCTTCCCCAGTAGCTTCCCCTTTACCTTCCCCTGTACCTAGTCCAGTAGCAAAGGTCCCGGTACGGCTAAAAGCTTGTCGAATGCCGCTGGCGGTCCTTACGTTGTTTTTTTTTCAGGCTTATTTAAAAGCCTTTGATCATTTTGCAAATCGGCAAGGACCTTGCAAAAGATTTTTTGGACGTCACTGAAATTACAAAAGTGAGACCGAACAAACTGCGAGTTATCGTAATAGCTTGAAGCAAGCAAATGCAATTGCTTGCCACGAGTACTTCACGAGAGAGTATCGCGTGTACGTCCCTGCCAAGCATGTAGAAATCGACTGTGTAGTTACCGAAGGGAATCTCACTGTCGAAGACATTTTGCGTTACGTGGTTGGCTGTTTCAAAAACCCTCTGATGCAAAGTGTAAAGATACTGGATGTCAAGCAATTGCATTCAGTATCCATCGAAGAAGGGAAGAAAAAATGCTTTCCTTCGGAGTCCTTACGAGTGACATTTGCCGGATCCGCACTGCCGAACTACATCCGTTTGGACAGGGCTCGTCTACCTGTACGCCTGTTTGTGCCGTGGGTTACTGCCAAAACTGCAAGCAGTTGGGTCATACAGCCACCTACTGCTGCAATAAGGCACACTGCAGCGAATGCGGTTGGAATCACGCCGAGACCGCTTGCAGTGAGGAAACTGAAAAGTGCCTTTATTGCGGTAGCCCCCTGCATGAACTTAAGGCATGTCCCGAGTATAAACAGCGTGAGGAGAAAATTAAGCGTCCCCTCAAGGAACGGTCAAAGCGCTCTTTTGCAGAAATGCTTAAGAGGGCTGAGCCACCCTCGTCAGGAAACATATTTTCCTTTCTGCCAACTGATGAGGGGACAGCCGACGATCCCGGCAAAGGGTGTTTTTATGACTTGAAAGAAGGTCTAGGAAGAGGAGAATGCTCAACTCTCCTAATCTTTCTCGCAAAAGTCGTAAGGTAACCCCTAGCGGAATGACCAATAAATCAACATACAAAGGAAGCACTGAAGAAAAGCCAAAGCAAGTACTTCCCGGTTTTAATTTCAAATCAAACCAGGAGTATTCACCGCTTCTCGGGCCACTAAAAACCCCACGTGCACCCATTTTTCGATCAGAGGAGAAAAATTTTCAACATAACAGATCCCCCTAAAAACTTTCTCCTTACCCTACAGTGAAAACCTTTTAAAAACAACTAGCAGCAACTTGGCCCCTCATTTCAGCTATCATATCTTTCGATGCCTAATACATCGAAAGAGGTTAGAAATTTTATCCCTGTATTACAGTCGAATTGCAGAAGTATCATCCCCAAATTCGATCTATTTTCAATTTGATGAGCACATGTAATTGTGATGCGTTTGCGCTCTGTGAGACTTTTCTTCATTCAAATGACCAACCTAATTAACATGATTCATCGAGATCGAAACTCACACGGTGGAGGGGTACTTTTAGGGATCGACGACTTCACCATGACGCCTTTAAATACTGGGGAAGTGACTCGTGTACCTAATCCTCCAGCTCGTGAAAGCGTGATTAACCTATCTCTCTACTCGGCCTCACTAGCGTTAGATTGCCGATGGAAAGTAAGTAATGATCCCCACGGTAGTGATCAACTACAAGTCGTTATCTCAATTGCTAATGGTTCTACCCCCTCAAATCCGATCAATATTTCATACGACCTCACACGTAATATTGATTGGAAGCGTTATGAGACCATCATAGCGGATACCATCGAGTCTCACGAGGAACTTCCTCCGGAGGAAAAATACGCGTTCCTTTCTGGCTTGATCATCGACGCCGCGACTCAACCTCAGACGAAACCGATACCCGGGGTAACGATTGGACAGCGTCCTCTTAACAAGTGGTGGGACAAAGAGTACTCTGACCTGTACACGCAAAGGTCTTCGATGTATTTGGCCTTCCGAAAACACGGCACTCTTGATCTGCTCCGACAGAACGATGTAATGGATAGGCAGATAATGGGTTTAATTAAAGCGAAAAAACGCGGATACTGGCGTCTGTTTGCAAACACGTTGTCAAGGGAAACAGCGCTGAGCACTCTTTGGAACACGGCCAGACGCATGCGGAATCGTAACGTTTCTAATGAAAGCGACGAGTATTCTGGCCGCAGGATATTCGACTTTGCCAAAAAGGTCTTTCCGGACTCTGTACCGGAACAGAAAACCTTTCGCGACGCGTTTTTATTACCCACGAAAGAGCCTCTATTCTCAATGTTGGAACTTTCAATGGCCCTCCTTTCGTACAACAATAAAGCTCCAGCGTTGGATAGAATCAAATTCAACCTGTTGGAGAATCTACCCGATTCTGCAAAACGACGCTTGTTGGACTTGTCCAACAAATTTCTTGAGCTAAACATTGTTCGCACGATTGGAGGGAACCTGCCTCTGATTACAATTCTTATAGTCCGATTGCTATGCTTTCTTGCCTCCGGAAATTAATGGAGAAAATGATCCTTATACGGTTAGACAAATGGGTCGAAACAAACGGTTTACTTTCAGATACTCAATTTGGCTTTCGCCGGGGCAAAGGAACGATCGATTGCCTAACGTTGCTTTCTACTGAAATGTGTATTTCTCACCTGGTGATTCGACAACTTCCCGAATTAGTTGCATGGGTCTTCCCTCTCTTATATAATTTTTACGTCAATGACATCGATTAATGTCTTGCAAATTCATGCACGCTAAAGCAACTTGCAGACGATAGCGTTGTTTTCATTACTGGAAGCGAAACTAACGATCTGCAAGGTTCATTGCAAGATACCTTAGACAATTTGTCTGAATGGGTCCTTAAGCTGGGTATCGAATTCTCTCCGAAGAAAACTGAGCTGGTCGTTTTTTTTCTAGGAAGCATAACCCAGCTCAGCTGCAGCTACTATAAACGGGTAAGACGATCACTCAGGTTTTAGTCGCTAAATATCTCGGGGTCTGGTTCGACTATAAATGCACTTGGGCTTGCCATATTAGGTATCTGACACGAAAATGCCAACAGAGGATTAATTTTCTTCGTACGATTACTGGAACTTGGTGGGGTGCTCACCCAGGAGACCTTCTAAGGTTATACCAAACAACGATATTGTCAGTTCTTGAATATGGCTGTTTTTGCTTTCGCCCCGCCGCGAACACGCACATCATAAAATTAGAAAGAATACAATATCGTTGTTTGCGTATTGCCTTAGGTTGCATGCAGTCGACCCATACGATGAGTCTTGAAGTGCTAGCGGGTATTCTTCCGTTTCTGGAATCTCTTCTTTCCGGCTGCTAATTAGATGTGCAGTTGTGAAACCATTAGTAATTGAAAATTTCGAGAGGTTGGTCGACCTTCAATCTCAATCTAGATTTACTTTACTTTACTTTACTTTTAAGGCGACAGACCGATTATCGATCCAGTGCCGAATCCAAAATACGTCGCCATGTCCCTCGGTCTTGGGCTGCTATACTCCAATCGCCCCTAACACCTATTTCGCGTGCATCATCGTCGACAGCACACATCCAACGAGTGCGGGGTCTACCCCGAAGTCGACGACCTCTATCGGGATTCCTGCTAAATAAAGCCTTCGCTTGACGCTTATCCGGCATTCTCGTTACATGCCCACCGAAGCCTGCCGTGTTTTATCCGCTTGACTACATCCGCCGATTTGTATGCCTGGTATACTTCATGGTTCATGTATCTGCGCCAAACACCATTTTCTAGTTTGCTGCCAAGGATTGAACGCAAAATCCTACGCTCAAAAACACCAAGAGCTTGCTAATCAGCCTTTTTCAGCGTCCATGATTCATGGCCGTAGAGAGCCACCGGAAGAATCAGTGTTTTATAGAGTGCTAGTTCAGTACGGATTTGCAGACTGCGGGACCTTAGCTGGTTATGTAATCCGTAAAAGGCCCTGTTTTCGGCTGCTATCCGCCTCTTTATCTCACGGCTTACCTCGTTGTCACATGTCACTAATGTTCCCAGGTAAATAAATTCGTCGACTACTTCAAATGTTTCCCCATCTAGCACCACCACAGCACCAACCTCCGAAGGACTACCACGCACTCTGCCAGCCACCATGTATTTCGTTTTGGCAGAGTTTATGTCCAGCCCTAATCTCGCACCTTCCCTCCTGAGAGGTCCGAAGGCCTCTTCCACTGCTCTACGATTGATACCAATAATGTCGATATCGTCCGCAAAACCTAGAAGCATGTGTGACTTCGTAATGATGGTGCCGCTTCTCTGCACACCAGCCCTCCGTATAGCACCTTCCAATGCGATGTTGAACAATAAGTTCGACAGCTCTTCACCCTGCTTCAAACCATCTAACGTCACGAACGAATCCGATATCACACCGGCTATCCTGATGCTTGATGTAGAACCTTCAAGGGTGGCAAGTATCAGCCTAATCAGCTCTGTTGGGAAACCATGTTCGATCATAATCTGCCATAACTCATTTCTCTTAACTGAATCGTACGCTGCCCTGAAGTCTATGAACAGATGGTGCGTCTGCAAGTTTAATTCTCGAAATTTATCGAGGATTTGTCGCAAGGTAAACATTTGGTCCGTCGCACTGTGGTCCAGAAATGAAAAAAGGTGGTCAAAAGTCATTTTCTCATAAACGTTACATTTTAGAGCAATACTGTCTTCGGGAAAGTTTTAGAGTAAGATGCATCAAAGGTAAAAAGGCAAAGCTTGCTTTGTTTTTTGCAACAAAGATCCGCTATTGATCAACATGACTTAAATGAACTCACGTTAAAGTTGTTTTGTTTTCATGGTTTTATAAGTTTCTGCAAATTTCTGCAAGAAATTTTAACTGCCGTGTGTGCAGAGCACATGGACAATTCAATTGGTGGTAATCTTGCCGTGGGATGTGTTGGGAAACGGCAGAAAATCGAAAATTACTGGTCGAAAGTAATTTTTTTGGCAGGAAAAATTGAAAGAAACCTAATTATCATCAAATAAAGTCTGCTGTAACATATGAAAAATAAAGGTCTGATGTTGTTTTAAAAGTTCAGTAGGAATATCAGAGGTATAGTGGTATAAAATATGAATTTTAACGGCAAAAACCTTTTTTTTAAACATCATTGAACATAATCAGATAGCTCAGTAAGTTTGAGAAATAGCTACCTAGTGTCTTCAGCAAAGTTTTTTGTTATGTTATTTTAGAAAACTTTGCCAGAGACGGCGATAAAAAATATTGATTTTTAGAGAAAATACTTTTTTTATCTCACTTGTAGGGAGATTAATCACGGATTTGTTAATGTCCAAAGAAGGATCTTTTTTTACTCTAAAACTTTCCCGAAGACAGTATTGCTCTAAAATGTAACGTTTATGAGAAAATGACTTTTGACCACCTTTTTTAATTTCTGGACCACAGTGCGTCGTGGATTACCCCCTCGAAAACCGCATTGGTACTCGCCAACAACAACGGCCTCAGTCTGTGGAACAGGATGCGGGGGAGAATTTTGTACACGGTATTGAGAAGAGTTATGCCCCGATAATTGCTACAGTCCAGGCGATGACCTTTTTTGTAGATCGGGCATATGAGACCCTCCAACCAGTCCGAGGGCAATTCTTCACCAGACCACACTCTCAGCATGATCCGATGGATGGCACGATATAGCTGTTCGCTCCCGACTTTGAAGAGTTCGGCGGGAATGCCGTCCTTCTCGGCTTCCTTGCAGTTTCTCAGCTCTTTCACTGCTTTCTTCACCTCGTCCATGGATGGAGGATCCACAGCTTGACCATCATTCTCAATAGTCATCCTGCTCCTTTCGACTCCACTGCTTTCTTCACCGTTCAACAGCACACTGAGGTGTTCCTTCTAACGCCTGGCCACCTCTGTTTTATCGGTTATCAGGTTCCTCTCTATCGTTGCACATGACAGGGGCTGACACGTTTCGATTCCTGATTCCGTTGACCTTCTTGTAGAAACTCCTCGCATCGTGCCTGGAAAAGCAAACTTCCGCCTCCGCAAGAATACGCTCCTAATGCTGTCGTTTCTTCCAGCGGCTCTAGCATCTCGAAATCTCCCCATGCTCTGACGAGTCACAGCCGTTGCCAACATGTGACCCCTGGCGCGGCTCTTCTCCGTCACTCGCTGGCACTCAGCGTCAAACCACTCATTGGACGCAGCTGCCGCAGTTGTACCCAACACTTCTCGTGCTGATAGAACTGTGGTTGTGCCTTTTCATCCAGGTTCCATTCAATTTTTTTCCCAATCCGTTCATCAACCTTCTGCGAGTACTCTGCAGCCACTCCTTCAGTTGATAGCCGCTAGATGTTCAACTGCATTCTTTTTGTTGCCTTTGATTTGAACACGTTGGACAGCCGAGCGCGGATTTTGGATGCTACGAGATAATGATCAGTCAACGTTCGGTCCTCTGAACGACCTTACGTCTGTAACGTCTGAAAAGTGCCGTCCATCAATCAGAACGTGGTCAATTTGAGAGCAAAGCTCTCCATTCGGGTGCATCCAGGTGTGCTTACGTATGTTTCGGCGTGCAAAATAAGTGCTACAGATAGCCATCCCCCTAACTGCAGCGAAATTAACAAGCCTCAGGCCATTGTCGTTCATAGTAGAGTGGAAGCTTTCCCTACCAGTTACGGGGCGGAAGAAGTCTTCCTGCCCGACCTGTGCATTTGCATCTCCGATGACAATCTTTATATCGTGTCCTGGGCACTCATTGTACGTTTTTTCCAGGAGCTCATAGAACTCCTTTTCGTAATCGGGTTTCTCGTTGTTCGGTGCGTACACATTTATTAGGGTGTAGTTGAAGAATTTGCCCTTAATTCTTAACACGCATATACGGTCACTGATCGGCCTCCATCTAATGACACGCTTCATCTGTTTTCCAATTAGCACGAAACCGACTCCTCTTTCTGCTTTCACGCCGCCGCTATAGTAGATGTGGTACTTAAATGAAGTGTCCGCAATAGGATCTACTGCTCGGAATTCGCGTTCTCCCGATTTCGGATTCCGCACTCTTGGATAGCTGCAACCTCCACATTCACCTTCCGCAGCTCTCTAGCCAGGATACTTGTGCGTGCTGGTTCTAGTAGAGTCCTTACATTCCAAGTACCAAGTTTCCAATAATCGTTGTACTTTTTCGTTCGCCTAGGTCCATGCCGATTATTCCGTTCCGTATTTATATCTGGATTGTTCGTAGTATTTAATATTCGGTATGCTGCCTTACTAGGGCTGTGATACCTTGCCTCGCGACGGGGCTTTGATATAGCTGGCGAGACACCGCCTTTGATGTTTCAGCCGCCCGCTCCGGATCAGACGCTGTTGTACGCCGCCCCTAACATGGGGAAACAGCCGTGTACGTTCCCCCTTACCAGTCAGCATACAATCAAAGTTTCCACCGGGGTTGGTTACCCGATCTCCGCTATGATTACTCATATCCCGGTCGGCACCACGTGGAGGTTGGGAGAGGAGTTGCTGGACAGAGGTTAATGACCACAATAGGATCTCAAGTGACACGTGTCCAACCAATCGCCAACCCAACCTCAATCTAGATTTATGACTTTATATTTTGACTTTATGGCTCAAGATATTAACCCTTCTTTATACGTTCCTTTCGATGTCGCACTTTCAGATACTTATGCTATATTGCTATATTCGTCAACACCACCATGAAAGAAGACATTCCTGGTATCCCGGGGTAATTGCGACCGCAAGAGATCCCTAAGATTTTTCCAATAAGTTTAAACATGTTAGTTGTGATAAAAGGTTCTACACTGACGGATCTAATCTACATGAGTCCACTGGCTTCGGTGTTTTTCACGAAAGTTTTACCGCCTTTTACAAACTCGATGCTCCTGCTTGCGTGTACGTCGCAGAGCTTGCTGCTATTCAGTACTCTCTTGGAATCATCGAAACCCTACCCACAGACCACTACTTCATCTTCACAGATAGTCTCAGTGCCATTGAGGCTCTGCGATCGATGAAGCCTGTGAAGCACGCCCCGTATTTCCTGGGGAAAATACGGCGGTTTTTAAGTGCTTTAACAGATAAAAATTACCGGGTTACCTTAGCGTGGGTCCCTTCTCATTGTTACATTCCGGGCAATGAAGAGGCTGACGCTTTAGCTAAGGTGGGTGCGATAGATGGCGATATTTATGATAGACCAATTGCTTATGATGAATTTTTCAGTATTTTGCGTCAGAGGACGCTCAAAAGTTGGCAATCATCATGGGATACAGATGAACTGGGACGGTGGCTACAATCCATTTCTCCTAAGTTATTGACGAAAGCAGGGTTCAAGGGGTTGGATGTAGGTCGACACTTCATTCGCGTGATGTCCAGACTTATGTCCAATCACTGTACGTTAAACACGCATCTCTTTCGTATAGAGCTTGTGGAAAGTAATCACTGCATTTGTGGAGATTGCTACCACGACATTGAGCATGTTGTTTGGTCGTGTACCGAATTCTCTGGTGCCAGGTACAAGCTGTTAGATTTCCTTCGGGTCCGAGGAAAAAACCGAACGTTCCCGTTAGAGACATTCTGGGTAGCGGTGATCTCCAGTACATGACACAGCTTTGTTGTTTTTGAAAAATGTCGACATTAAAATTTTAAATTATTTTGTCTACTTGTCAGAATACCACTATGCTGGAGACACGAAAACGGAGAGACCAAAACTGCGCCACCTCACTATTACTGCTCTACCAGTTGAAAAACAAAGTTTTGAAATAGTTTTAAGTCAAAATTGTTCTCCCCTCGTCTCACCTTTAATCTCCACTGGCTCGTAGTCGGCCGCGAGAAATAAAAAAAGTGCCTCCCTCTTTCTTCCTGCCAACTAAGACATAATAAGAATTGTTTTTGGTTCAGTAAAACATAAGATTTATCGTGCCGTGTCAAGTAAACTATTTAAACTATAAACTGTTTTGCGTAGGTTTTCTTCGGCATCATCAAACATCTACATTAATAGTCGTTTTCTAAGTTCAGACGTAATGTAGTGACTAGCTGATTAAATTCTTATTATATAATTTGATTAACTCGTTTGAGGTAAATAATTTTTGTTATACTATTTTTCAGGGAATTCCTTTTCACATCTGAAACTAATGTGTGAGACACTTGGTGCAATTTGTTCCAATTTCTCTGCAACTTACGAAGATGGCACGTTTAAAACTATACTACTAGCAATTTTGAAAAAACTAGAAACATACGCAACATTATCTTCACTCGATTCCAATAGCGCTGTAATAGTTGAACTACTTGCATCGATTTGTTTACAGGCAGCTGTAGGATCAATAATTCCGGAAAGAATCAAGCTGATTTTTAGTAATCTCATCAAAATATCTAATTGTTGGACTCAATACAGAATCGCTAGATCAGCATCCAGGTAAGCATTTTCCTCACAGAATATCCTGTATGTATTACTTAAAATATGTGGCATTTCAAAGATAAACACGAATTATGCTGGTGAGTTTTCATTCGAAATAATTAATGGTATACTTCGATTTTACGCACATTCACGTTTTGGAAATATGCGTAAAATCTGGGAATGTGCGTAAAATCGAATTGTGCGTAACATCGAAGCAAAATTTTTAATATGTTTTATAACCCAAAATTAATTTTTGTTACCGGAAATTTGCAAAAATATCTAAGGGAACATTCACTTATTACGTAACATTCGAAAAAGGGGTTGGAAAGTTTGACAACATACGTAAAAAAATTTAAGGTGAGAAAAAGGGGTGACAAAGGAGAGAAAGGTTCAAAGAAGGTAATTACTTGCGTTACGTTATTAATAGACATTCTCTAATGCGCCGTGTATGGCAGGGAACATAAGAAAAAATACTTGAAAGCAGACTTCCTGTGCACGCGCTTTTTTTTCAAGCGACGAGAGAAATCTTTCTCTCGCTCGTAGAATTTCCATGTATGTGCGACGAGACGAGACACGTCACATGCAATTTGCAGGTTGCTCTTTCGCTTCTCTTTCGGTTCGGATTGCGATGCGCAAGGCGATGTTTCATCGCACTACGAACTGAGCGAGACGCCCGTACTGTACATACTTGATACAGCTCGTGCGCTACAGCTCGTGAGACTTTCTCGTGTACACAGACTTCCTGTACACGCGCTTTTTACTCAAGCGACGAGAGGTTTCTTTTCTTTTTTTTCGGTAAGAGACTGCGGCGCACCAGACGATGTCTCATCGCTTTACGAACTGAGCGAGACGCCCGTACTGTACCTTAGTGAACCTGTATATTAGAGAAATGACAAAGCACTCGCCGTTAAGGAAACTGTCAACATCAAAACGGGCGAGCTGTATAATTTTGCATTGCCGTTATCCGTTTTGATGTTGACAGTTGCCTTAACGGTGAGTGTCTCTGCGTATCTCTGGTGTATAGGCTGCCTACCGTACCTACATACGATATATGCCGTCAGATCTGATCTGATGTAGGTACGGTTTTCAAGGAACTGGGATGATGTTCAGAGGCCGGGAATTGAAAAAAAATCGCTGTCAACCATGCCATCCTTCGAACCGCTTAAGTAGTGTAGCTCTCGAAAATAGCAAATAATTAGTAAAAATTGAAGGAAGTTCGTTTGGATACACAAGGATCAGAAGGCCATTTTGCATTTCATTACGTACAGCCATTTGAAGTCATCAACGCCATTTTTGATGTTAAATCAAACGCTGCCGGTTCCGTTGGATATTTATAAAAATTATAACTCCACTCGTTCTCGATCACATCTTCCTCCTGTTCAACAAAGCTATTTCGTCGTCGGTTTTTCCAACTCCTTGAAAAGATGCCAGGATTATACCACTGCAAAAGAAAAAAAAAGTAAACTCTTTAGACATCCTTAGACTGATTAGTCTAAGGATTATCGAAAGCATTGGAGAAACTTTTGAAGGGTCAAATGTGTGCTTACTTGAAACAAAGCATCTTACTCTCTGACCGACAAGCTGGCTTCAGTGAAGGGCAAGGAGTTAGCACCGCACTATTGAGAGTGTATGATGATATTGCTGTCGTAGTCGGTAAAAAGCAGAATGCGATTTTACTATTACTGGACTTTTCCAAAGCGTTCGACACGGTTTCGGTTAGGTATTTGTGTGGGAAACTGGCATCCTATTTTCAGTTCCAACGTTCAGCCGTAGAACTCATTTGATCCTATCTCACAGGAAGGACTCAATCTGTGTTTTGCGGCAATGCCCACTCGAGTAAATTAGCTGTAACATCAGGAGTTCCACAGGGTTCTGTTCTTGGTCCTTTGCTCTTTTCAACGTACATTAATGATTTACCCAACGTTCTAAGGCACTGCAGTATTCAGATGTTCGCGGATGATGTTCAGCTAATCAATCCCAACGTCACAGTAGAAGAGTTGATCAGACTTATCAATCGGGACCTTCTACGCGTTCATTGGGCAAGAAAGAACAGTTTGAAATTAAATCCTGCAAAATCCAGAATATAGCTGTTTGGTCCAAGGTGTGTGCCTATATCACTTCCAGCAGTTACCGTGGAAGGTTACCATATCGAACTCAGCAGTGAGTCTAATAACCTTGGGCTTATTTTTCAAGACAACCTTGAATGGGATAAAGCTGTCTCTGTACAATGTGGTAAAATTTACGCCTGCCTCCGGACTTTGAGGTTAACATCTGTTTACCTACCTGAATGGACCAAGTTTTTTTTATCAATGGACCAATATCAAGGACCAAGTCCTTGATATTTTCACATATTATTTTTTGCGATGTTGTACACCTCAACATGAGTGCTGCCATGACTCGGAAACCGGAGGTAGCTTTGAATGACTGCGCTAGATACATTTTCAATCTAAATCGGAGTGAAGTTTCTTTTGAAGTTCTGCGTCATTTCCAGAAGGAGCTTTTGAGATGCCCTTTCCGATGTTTTTATGCCATGAGATCATGTTTGTTCTTATACAAAGTTTTAAAAGAACGAGCTCCGAACAACGTTTTCACTAAGCTAATGTCATCGCATAGTCGTCGAACAAACAAGTTGGTGGTTCCCGTGCAGTATGCATGTAGTATACATCAAAATATGGACAAACTTTCTTCGTGAGGAGTGTGGTTTACTGGAACATGTTACCTCTCGCTTTGAAGCTGATTAACTCATTTGCGATGTTCAAGAAAGGCTGCTTGACCTTTTTCAATCAATAAATGTTCAGTAAGATTTAGTGGAATGTTTATAGAGGCATTTGGGTTGCCAGTTTAGTTTTTAAGCATAATCGTTAACGTCAGTGGTTATTGAAAAGACTTTGTCTTATGCCATGTATTATAAATAAATAAAAGAAAAAAAAGAAAAAGGAAAAAATCAACCCCTTACTTCATTTTGAAACTTGTATTTGCAACTTCCGATTTCTGGAAAACATCCTCAAATTGCCAAATACAATCCAATAAAGGTGTATCCACTCTTTGGGTTCTAGAATATCGATGATGTATTTGAAGTGATAATATAAGTATTTTATAAGTATGTGAAATTTGACGTAATATTTTTGCTAAAGAAATAGTGAAATTCTAAGACTTTTTTTAGTTTCACGGCGACAGACCGATTATCGATCCAATGCTGAATCCAGGATACGTCGCCATGTCACTCGGTCTTGGGCTACTATCCTCCAATCTCCCCTGACATCTATTTCACGGGCATCCTCGTCGACAGCACACATCCAACCTCGGAGTCGACGGTCTCTATCGGAATTTCTGCTGAATATAGTCTTTCTTCCGGCACTCTAGCTACATGCTCAGCCCACTGCAACCTGCCAAGTTTTATCCGTTTGACTATATCCGCCGATTTGTACACCTGGTACACTTCATGATTCATGCGTCTGAGCCAAACTCCATTTTCTAGTTTGCCGTTAATGATGAGCCCTATTGAACATTTGGTCGGTAGTGTAGCGTCCCCCTCGGAAGTAATTGCCAACAAAGGTCTCCGACAACGGCCTTAGTCTATGGACAAGAATACGGGAGAGAATTTTTTTAACTGTATTGAGAAGGGTTATGCCCCGATAATTACTACAGTTCAGGCCGTGGTCTTTATTGAAGATCGGGTATATGAGACCCTCCAACCAGGGTAATTCTTCATCGGACCACACTTTTAGCATGATCCGGTGTAAACCACGATACAGCTGTTCGTTCCCGACTATGAAGAGTTCGGCTGGAATGCCGCTCTTACCAGCCGCCTTGCAGTTCTTCAGCTCCTTCCTTTTTTTCTCGTCCATGGATGATGAGTCCACAGCTTTGCCATACTCCTCAATCACCATCCTGCTTCTTCCGATTTCGCTGTTTATTTTCACCATTCAACAGCACACTAAATTGTTCCTTCCAACGCCACCTACGTTTTAGCGGTAATCAAGCTATCGTTGCACATGTCATTGGCTGACTCGTTACGGTTTTTAATTCCATCCATCTTCTTGTAGAAGCTTCTCGCATCGTGCCTTGAGAAGCAACCTCCCGCCTCCGCAAGAATACGCTCCCAATGCTGTCGTTTCTTCCTGCGATGGAGCTTTTTTTCATTAGCTCTAGCTTCCCGGTATCGTCCTACGCTCTGACGAGTCACTGTCGTGGCTAACATGTGTGGATCTGGCGCGGTTTTTTCCATCCGTCACTCGATAGCACTTCGCGTCAAACCACTCATTGGCGGTGGCTGACGCAACTCTTCTTCCGCTGTGGTGCTGATTGGTACTGTGGATATCCCTCCATTGTTCATCCAGACTACCTCCAACTTGATCTTCGATCCGCTCATCAACCTTCTGTTGGTACTTTGTAGCCACTTCTCCAGTTGATAGCCGCTGGATGATCAACTGTATCTTTTTTGTTGATTTCGACACGTTGGACACGAATTTTGAATACCACGAAATAATGATCCGAGTCAACGTTTGGTCCTCTAAACGACCTCACGCCTGTAACGTCTGAAAAGTGCCGACTATCAATCAGAACATGGTCGATCTGAGAGCAGGCCTCTCCATTCAGGTGCCTTCAGGTGTGTTTACGTATATTCCGGCGTGCAAAATAAGTGCTACAGATAGCCAGTGGTTATTCGTATCCCGGTTGTGGCACCTCGTGGAGGTTGGGATAGGAGTTGCTGGACAGAGGTGGATGTCCACAATAGGATCTCAAGTGACATGTGCTCAGCCATTTACCAACCCTTAAATTATAGCAATCATAAATATGACTTAATTTCGAACACTAATCCCTAGCAACACTAATCACCTAGCACCGGGCACGTTGAAATAGTACAACATCAAACATGAATGTTGAGGCCACATATTTTGATCATAGCAGCTAGTTTTTGGGGTTCATTTCTTTCCATAACTTTGGAACTACATATCAAATTGCTATGAAATTTATTACTTGTAAATTTGACATAGACAACCCGTTCGTATGAATCTAGTTACGTTCAAATAAGTCATGTATTCTTTGAGATAATAGACTCGTTATATTCGCAATTTAATTCATAATGATTGAAAGAATAGTCGTATAGGGCCCTAAACTTTCATTTTGACACTAAGATTATTGAAATCAGTTTAGCTTTCTTTGGGAAAATGAGTGAATTTGAAAAGTCTTCGGAACACGTTTTTTCCATAACCTGTGAAGGGTTTTGAAGCTAGTCCGTTTGTTCGATATTAATTTTGTTCATCTTAGTTGTGTTATTTCTGAGATTATGGTGTTTCATGATTTTCACATGATTTTATACTTAAGGGATTATATACCTCTTTAGTTTTCAAAAAATCGGAAATTTTTTTATTACATTATCTTCAAATACAACATCTTGAGAATTTTCATATAGATCTGAGCAATAGGAAGAAAGTTAGAGCGATTTGCAATGCGCCTCGCCACGGCCGCATAAGCTAAACTTGAAACTTTACACGCGATTATCTCGGAATAGTTTTTTCCGGAAAATGACTTTGTCGTGATCCTGATTGCGGGAAAACTACTGAACCGATTTCCTTAATCTTTTTTTCAAATTTTCGTTATAAAATTCGCCGGTCCTTGAACGATCGCTTTTTGAAACATACAGTTACAATTTGCCGCAAAAAAAATTTTAATGCAATTTTTAGCGCTCAAAACGTGCATTTTTTGGGAAAAACATTCCCGTTTGCACTGAAAACAAAAAAGTCATAAAAGCGATCGTTCAAGGACCCGGCACACTTCTAAACTAATGAAATAATATGAGTTTTTTATATCGGTTGATCCGCTAAGTCTCTATCAGGATCACCGCAAGCCTCTGCAAAAAATAGCGTTTCGGGGAAACGGCCATTACTCCAGTAATAATTGATATATCTCAAAATCAAACGTATTTTCTTGTTGTTGATAAACTGAACTTTCAGAAAAATACTACTTCGATGCAATGAAAATGATGCTATGCACTTGAAAATAAATTCAAACTTCCCTCATTTAACATTCCCCCTTAACAAAAAAAGTTACAGTCCGAATAAAATAAAATTCAATAGGGGCTTATGAGGCAACTGGATCTTTCATTTGACACTAATTACGTTAAATTTTTTTAACCTATTCTGAGAAAAGTGAGTGGGTTTAAGTAGTCTAGTCTTTAGATTGAGTTCTGGTTGCACTTCTTGAGCTGCGGATCAACTTCCTTTGTGATCCGTAGTTCTTTGCAATTTCTAAGTTAAATTGACAAAGTTTATCAGTGCTTTTGGTCTCTGTGGAAAATTACAAGAGCACAGTGTTCCGAAATAGTGCGCGATAATCAAGAAGTGCTTTAAAAGCTAATAATTTAAGTGGTTTTCTCTTGTGACAAGTGTTCCATTAAGGTAAACAAACGTACAGCTTATAACTGGTGAGTGGCAGAAACTGCATGCTACTATACTAATCTTGCATGAGATTATAAAGCTATAAACTTTCAGCTTGTAATATCAAGCTTTAAACTTTCAGCTTGCAAAAAAACTTGTATGCAACTGAAAAAAGCTTCTTGTGCGCAGCTTACAAGCGCTTACGCAAGGATACAAGAGCTTGGCTGGTGAAACTTGCGCAATTGTGACTTGTGTGCGCTCTAACACACAGTGGGACAATTCACTAAAAACGATGGAAAAAAATATTTTTAAATATATAAATAAATTAATTAAAACATAATTTAAATTTAAAATTGAATTTAAGAAATAAATTGGTCTCACAATAAAACGGAAATTATTAAAATCAATCTTAAATAAGGTTGATAAAATGTCGCTGGAAAAATCTCTCGGTAATCAAACCGAACGAGATATATTTTCCAAAAATGCAATCTGCTTAGGAACTTAGTGAATCTCCACCACGCTAAAGGCGCATCGGCAGTCCTTAGTAGGAGATTCAAAAAGGAGGAGCATGACATGGTTCTCATTCAAGAACCATGGTGCAATAAAGGTAAAATATTAGGGATTCAAATGAATTCTGGCAAACTATATTACGACGATTCACAGAGTTCGCCAAGAGCTGCAGTTCTAGTGAACAAAGCAGTAAAATGCTATCCTGTGACAGAATTTGTAAAACGACATATTGTAGCGGTCATGGTTCAGGTGCCAACCACCAGGGGGAATACTGAGGTAATTGTTGCTTCGGCTTATTTTCCAGGTGAAATAAATGAGGCGCCTCCTCCTGAGATTGCTTCGCTTGTCAAATTTTGCAGAGACATTAATAGGGCATTCATCATAGGCTGTGATGCCAACGCTCACCATACAGTTTGGGGGAGCAAGGGCGTTAATGGTCGTGGTGAGTGCCTATTGGAGTTTCTCTCGTCAAGTAATATAGATATATGCAATAAAGGTAACAAACCAACATTTTCAAACGCTATCAGAGGTGAAGTTTTGGATCTGACGCTATGCAGTCCAGCAATTTCTGAAAAAAATGTTAACTGGCATGTATCGGATGAAACCTCACTATCTGATCACAAGCACATTTTGTTTGAATGGATTGGTGGGAAACCATCATCTGTTACTTACAGAGATCCTAAAAAACAGACTGGGATCAATATGCACAATATTTGCGAAAAGATTCACCTTCAAATTGTAGCAGAATTGAAACAGTTTCAGAATTGGAATCTATGACAATTCAGCTAAATGAAATGGTGATAAATGCATACAATAAAAGTTGTCCCGCCAAACAATCGTCCTCAAGTAGGGACGTGCCATGGTGGAACGAGAAGCTTGAAAGTCTTCGAAAAAATAGTCGGAAACTTTTTAATGAAGCAAAACGTCTGGGGTCAATATAGAAGAGCCTTAACTGAATATAGCAATGAAATCCGGAAATCTAAAAGGAGGTCTTGGGTTCAAATGTGTGAATCTATAGAAAAAACTCCAGTTGTTTCTAGATTACAAAAGACTCTTGCCAAAGATCATACCGTTGAGCTTGGCAATCTAAAGCGTCACGACGGAATCTATACTAGTGGTCCTCGTGATACCTTAAATCTCATGATGGAAACGCATTTTCCCGGTTCTATTGAAAAGACGGATTCAGCCATCTCTGATTTAGTTGAAATTTGTTCTAGGCAGACTAGCTCTTGGTCTGCTAGAACGGAAAATACTGTATCAGATGTGGCGGATGAAATTTTTACGAGAACCAGGGTGGAAAGTGCTATGAGATCCTTTGAGCCTTTTAAGTCTGCAAGTGTAGATGGAATATTTCCAGCATTGCTTCAAAAAGGTGAAGCAATACTAATTCCTTCTCTCATTGAGATTTTCAAGGCCAGTTTAAGGTTGAATCATATTCCATCAAAATGGAGGGTAGTAAGAGTAATCTTTATACCTAAAACTGGGAAGCGTGATAAGACGCATCATAAATCATTCAGACCCATTAGTCTTTCTTCGGTTTTGTTGAAGACAATGGAAAAAGTGCTGAATGATTCCATTCATACATCTTACATGCAAACAAAACCGCTTTCAAAGTTCCAGTTTGCCTATCAAACTGGAAAATCCACTATAACAGCGCTTCATACGCTGGTCATGAAAATTGAAAAGTCACTTTCAGCTAAAGAAATTGCTCTGTGCTCTTTCTTGGATATTGAAGGTGCTTTTGATAATGCGTCCTATTCTTCAATGTCTAGTGCAATGAAGAACAAAGGATTTCACACGAGCATTGTTAACTGGATTCATACCATGCTTGCAAAAAGAGAAATCACTTCTGAGTTGGGAGGTTCGTCTATTACGGTAAGGGCAAAGAAAGGATGTCCGCAAGGAGGTGTTCTTTCGCCACTTATGTGGTCTTTGGTGGTGGACGATCTTCTCAAAAGCTTAGAAGCAAAAGGTGGGCTATGCAGATGACATAGTCATCTTGGTAAGAGGAAAGTTCGACAACATAGTTTCGGAAAGAATGCAGGAGGCTCTGGAGAATACCCAGTCTTGGTGTATAAAGGAGGGTCTCAACATTAATCCGACAAAAGCTGTAATCGTACCTTTCACCAGAAAGAGGAAATTCAATCTAAAAACTCTCAAGCTTGGAGGAGTAGAAATTCCATTCAGTGAACAGGTTAAATACTTAGGAGTTATCCTTGATGCCAAGCTAAACTGGAATGCACATCTTGACTATGCAATCAACAGTGCATTATGGTTGTGCTCCAAAACCGTTGGGAGAAAGTGGGGCTTGAGACCGAAAATGGTGATGTGGATATTCACATCTATTATACGTCCAAAACTGACCTACGCTGCGTTAGTGTGGTGGCCAAGAACCAAAGAGTCCACCGCTAGAACAAAGCTAGATAAAGTTCAACGACTTGCGTGCATTGCTATAACAGGAGCAATGAAAAGCACCCCGTCAAAAGCTCTTGATGCAATTCTTCATCTGCTGCCGTTGTACGAATACGTGCAACTAGAAGCAGAAAAGAGTTCCTTGAAGCTAAAAAGAACAAAAACTATCTTGTCAGGTGATCTTGTGGGTCACCTGACAATACTGGACTTTTTCAAAAGAGGGCCAGTGATGAGTATGAATGGAGACTGGATGGCACCTCAGGATAACCATGATATTGCCTACAAGGTATGCGAAACGTCCCGAGCAGACTGGGAAGTCGGAGTTCCTGATGTCCGTCCCGGTTCAACGATATTTTTCACAGATGGCTCAAAAATAGGTACCAAAACTGGTGCAGGAATCTTCGGCCCTGGAATTAATATTTCAGTGGCAATGGGACACTGGCCAACAGTGTTTCAAGCAGAGATTTTTGCAATCCTTGAATGTGCGAATGTATGTCTGAATAGGAAATACATACATGCAAATATTTGTATTTTCTCTGACAGTCAAGCAGCACTGAAAGCACTTGATGCTTATAATATACATCCAAGATTGTCTGGGAATGTATTCTCACATTGCGACAGCTATGTCAAACAAACTCAGTAAATTTGTATTGGGTTCCAGGACATTGTGGCATTGGTGGGAATGAAAAGGCAGACGAACTTGCAAAACAAGGATCTAACTCACAGTTTATCGGCCCAGAACTTTTCTGCGGTATATCAAGCTGTGCAGTGAAAATGGAGCTTAAACGCTGGGAGGAACAAAAGGTGATAACCAATTGGTTTGATGTCAAAAAGTGTTCCCAATCTAAAAGATTTATCACACCAAACGAGAATCATTCGAAAAAGCTCCTAGAGCTCAACAAAAGAGCTCTTTGTACATACGTCGGCCTAATAACGGGGCACTGTCCGAGTAGATATCATTTAAAGAACATTGGCCGGGTTCAGGATGATATCTGTCGCTTTTGTAATATGGAAAGCGAGACATCGGAACATCTGCTGTGCAGTTGTGGTGCATTATTTAAACGCAGATCAAGGTTTCTTGGCAGTGGCTGTTTACAACCCAAAGATATTTGGTCTTTAAATCCTGGGAAGGTGATTGGCTTCATAAACCATATTTCACCTGACTGGGAGCGTGTCGGTGCAGGTACCTGATCACTCAACAATAGTGGTCATTGTATTTTGCAAGGGAACACGTATAGCAATTGACTGGTATATATATTACAAAAGTTCACATCAATGGACAACGTAATTCTAATTCCCTAACAAAAAAAAAAGTAGTCTTCGGAAAATGTTTCTTTCCATAGCTTGATCAATCAAAATCAATAGGCAGTTAAACTCTCTATGTGAAACTGATTTTGTGAAAATCCCACTCCAGCCATCTCTGAGAAACATAAGTGAGATAGTCTCCGAAACACGTTTCTTTTCATAATTCTTGAATTATATTTTCATTTTATAAATTAATCAAAAGCCCGTTTAAAAACACGCCCGTTATTTTGATACCAATTTTGTCCAAATCAGTTGGGTAGTTTCTGAAAAATGAAGTTTCGTGATTTTCACATTTCGATACATAACAGACAAAGTTACAGTCCGATTACAATTAAGGGGGGACCCTACTCTGGAAAGTCTGCTGAACCGATTTTGCTGATTTTTTTTTAACATGTAAAAATGGATTATCTTACTTGTTACGTAGCCGTTTTTTGATATCTGAGTTATTCAATGTTTTATGATTTTTTAAGTAGTGATTTTTCATGAAAAAAAAACATATTTTTTACTAAAATGGCCGCCATTTTGGCAATTTTTGGAATTCAGCGAAGCAATTCAGCGAAGTGTTACTCTGCGTGAGGCAACCATGCGAAATTGTGTTACGTGAAAGTTGGGGGTGTTGAAAATTGCCAATTTCCGCGTTACGTAACATGCGAATGTTTCCTAAAAGAAAAACTGTTGGCACAAGGTAACCGTGTTGATCAGCGGTTCTCAACCTGGGGTACGCGTACCCCTGGGGGTGCTCGAAAGCCTTCAGGGGGTACGCGAAAGAAAATTCAGTAATGGCGGACTAAGCCATTTTTCTTTATAATACTTCATGTGTTATTCAATCTTGCTCTTAAAACATGACTGTAGTAGCAATCAAACAAACCATAGTTCAATTTGAAACCTGACTAGACTACCACAACATAATCTAGCTCTAGTCTCTCTCACTCTACGAGAACATTCCAAGCCAGGAGGTACAATCGATATAGGAAATATCGCCAAGTTAGAGTTTCAAAATGCTTTAAATCTTAAGAATTGCAATAATAAAACCCCTAATAATATTTTTTACCATCAGTCAGCTATCCCTGCGCCGTAATGTTGTCTTTCCTGTGCTTTATTTGCCTGATGTAAGGCTGCGCCTAGTCTTTTTCGCGATATCGGACATGCGATGCACAGCGACTTTGACGCGAAAAATGTATGAAACAGTAGCCGAAATCCCTATTAACAACGCGATCACGGTTTAAATCAGAAGTTTTAATATTTTTCGCTACTAACGTACTCCGAATCGCCTTTGAACGCATGGCGGTTAGGCGGGTGTCGGTTACTACTTTTACTCCGGGTTGCTCTGGTACTTCTTTTACTGCCTTTGTGGCCACTATACACCTTGTCACTCATATTTAAGTACTTTTGAATACGACTCACAGTAAAAAAGTATAGAAAAATTCGAAGAGAGAACGTACACAACGAGAACGGCTGATCGACTAAACAAAGAGAAATTGTGAGCAAACACATGCTGTAGAGACGTTGTAGCGCTCGAAACTGGTGTAGCGACCTCTATACTATAAATTTGAAAAACGATGTCGGTGATAGGTAACTTCTACTTGTTTACAAAAAATTGATTTGAAAGAACTTTGTGTTTAGATCTGTACTTAGGCGATGTAGACTTTGATTCTAGGATGATTTAGACCAATGATAAAATGGCAAAAACAAATTTTTTTTTGGTGGATATTACCTCTTAAACAAACTTAAAATTGCCAGAAACGGCTATCATTGCAGATTCAGGCAAGGCAGAAAACTATTTCGATTCGGGGTAAAAACAAAGTGCTCTAGTTATTTTAAAAACTCTGAAAAATAACTAGAATGAGGCCGTTCCTAAACCACGTGGTCATAAAGAGGGTGGCGGGGGGGGGCGGTTGTCAAAAGACCACGAAAGACCACGCACGGGGGTGGGGGGGTTGACGAAATGACCACGTGGTCTTTTCTGACTTATAATTTATTGTTGTCACTTAGTCAAGAATGAAGCTTTTGCATTTTAGAAATATGAATGTAGGTACTGAAAGTATAACAATAAAAATCTTAAAAAATTAAGCGAATTTTCGGCACTTGACAAATAAAAAGACCACGTGGTTAAAGTCGCAAGGGGGGAGGGGTGTTGCGACCAGAATCGTTGATCTATTGTGAGATATGCCCGGGTGTCTACTGTATCCCGCACTTCTGTTATTTGCAATACCGCTATTGAAAAGTGGCATGTTTATTATTATTATTTTTATCAGTGCTTGTGTGTATTGTCTACCCTTCCATTTACATTTGTTTTCCTATACCGAACCTCGTTCCTCCAGCCAAATATCTCCAATTATAATTCCCTGGAAAAGTTTCGTTGTGCGTCCTTCTGGCCAGTTTTATAAATAAGAGGGACTTATTTTTGTTAAGAGGAAGTCACACAAAGGCATTGTAGATTTCAGCGTTTAGGAAGGGTAACTGGTGGGGAGCCTGAGAATAAACCCATGCTTAAAATCATTTTTGACACCGAATGGTCTGATTCTACTAAGAGTCGAACTCACGACAATCCGCTTAACAAAGCGGACTCTGTAACCTTACGGATACGCAGCTTCCTCTAGCTCGTTTTACTTCTGACACGGTTCGATTTTGGCACACATGTGTCAAAAACGATTATGCTTAATCACATTTTTTTGTTTTATTGAATTTTTTAACTAATTTAAGCTCAACATCCTCCAAAAGAAAGGTATTTTGGTTCTCTATGTTGGTGAAGCGAATGACCGGAATCGGTAAAACGGTTCCTGAGATATGATCGAAGCATGTTCCGGTAATAAAATGATCATGATAATTCCGGTAATAAAATGATCATGATAATTACTTGGGTGGTAATAACAAGTATCTAGGTCGTCAGCCTAAATTCATCAAGCGACATTTCAAACGATTTGGAACTAAAACTAGTTCGTTGGTGGCCATATCAACTGTTATGGTCGTCTTTGGCAAAAAAAGTAATGAAAAGAAAACCGTCCGTTTTTGGCGTGGTTCGATTTTGATAACAGAAAAAATTCTGGCGTGTTTCCAAAATCGAATAACTTCCATTCTGATACAGTCAATTTTCTTCAATACGCGAGAAGGCAATTTTCTATATAAATCTAATGTGAGTATGACTTAGAAGAAATCAAACTTCTCTCTATATTTGTTTGTCTTGTGAAAGATAGCTCACTCGCCGATCACAAACCGGCAAAGCTGTCACATAGAATTTTATTCCTGTAGTTACAAGTTCGTGGAAAAAATAACGATAAAGAATTAATCAGTTTCAAGATACCAAAAAACAACGAAGATGCCATATTTGGAAATCATATGTCTGTTTTGTTCAAAAATAAACCGGGCTATGATAAACAACATTTGCCTCAGCAATTAATGTTGGCATAGTGTTGTTCAATTACAAGTAAGGTTGTGGAAAGTAATACTTTCTTGTAGATGCTAGTGTAAAAAAATTTCAATTGAAAAATAAAAATGTGAATAAAAATAAAAATGTAAATATCAAGATGAAATGAATTTGGTTTTCCTCTATACCGCCACCGCGGGATGCAACTAGGATTGTCATATTGAACTAAATTCATTTAGCTAGCAAAGTACAATCATCAGTACAGCTCGTTTAACTGCCTATTCGAAAATCTGTACGGAACATTTTGGTTTTCCATTGTCTTTTAAATGCTGTGAAAATGCTTAATTTTCCATCACATGTAAAACGCCAATATCTCAGCCTCCCGATAAGATATCAAGGATCTTTTTTCATGTTAATTTTTGTCATAAATCCCGCTTTGCAGTAAAAATTTCAGTTGTTGATAAAAAAATTTTTTCTTGTGATTTGAAGGGATTTATCTAAAAATTATGGGAAAAATTATTTTTTCTGTGAGGCTTAAAGGGCTGTGGGAGTAAAATATTTGAATATAATGCTGAACTAAACCATGCAAAATATTCAAAAACAACCCTACAAAAATGAAAAAAATATATGGAAACATTAAGGAATCGAACAGAATTGAAAAAAGTGCAAATGAGTGTGTTTGTACCATAAAAAAGTCATTTTTTCATAAATCCCGTTTAAAAAATAATTCATAAATCCCGCAATTTAAAAGTTGTTCGGTTTTTTCCACAAGTTAGACATTTCCTTAGAAAAAGATTCCATTTTGTGCTATTGGTTTGATTTTTTGGAACACGACTAATTTTTGAAAAGCTATTGGAAAAAGGTATTTTAGCAAGGTATTGATGATAACAAATGTTTTTAGAGCCAAACGGTTTGTTTGATCGGTGTGACGTTCTCGGCAAAATTGTAGATAATTATTTTGTCTCTCCAAAAAAATATTTCACTCTAAAAAAATTGTTTATTTTTTGGTAAAAAGTTGGAAGAAAAATTAATTATCTGAAAAGCTCATATTTTGAAAATCATTTTTTTTTTCATAAAAACTACACAGGATTTTCTAAACAATGCATTCGCTTCTCTGCTATCGTTGCGAACGGAAGCATTCGGAAATAGGTCCGTGATTATTGCTCGCTCGAACAAACAATACTGTTTGGTGTCCAGACAGTACGCGTCGCTTGTGTTTTTCGGTTTCATTGCTGATAGCCAATAGACATCCAGCAGCCAGAGAAAATCCCCGCGCCGCCGGGCGCTGGTTACCCCTTGCGGCACAGAAGACTTTGTGCACTGTGTCCAGACTGTACGCGTGCTACTGGTGTTTTCGGTACCGACACTGTGACAGGAGACAGTAGTCGCTTCAAATTCTCCGCGCCGCGGCGTCGGCTATCCCCTAGCGGGGTACGAGAATGTACATTGTGTGCAGATGCTGCCAAAGGAATTCCCTCGCACCACCAACCGCTGGTTAGCCCCTAGTGCTGGTTCAGCTGGAGGTGTCTGATTACGATTCCTGCCTAGTCACCTACCGGAATAATCCAACCATCAGCCAGGAGGGCACGTAGGCAAAAATACAAAAAGTCTGGTGAAGTATTCACATTTGTTTTTATATCCTTTATCCCTTTTTTTCAATACGGTTGTCTTTTTTCTTATTTAATACACCTTATTTCAAAGATTTGTTTCTACATTTTACAACAATTATTTGATTCTCCCATATTCGTATATACTGTTTGCGTGCGGTCGAACAAAACGCTCCCGCAAAATATGGACGACATGCAGGTGCAACTATTCCTGGATGTGGAAACAAATGGGGAAGAGATTGAGATCTCTCCAGTCAATTCCCCTCTACCTTCCACTGTATCATCTCCTTTACCTAGCCCTGTATGAAGGGTTCCGGAAGTACGGGTAAAAGCTTACCCAGATGCCGCGAAAGGTCCGTTCGTGGTGTACTTTAGGCCCATAAAGAAGCCACTGAACATTATTCAAATCGGCAAGGACCTGGCAAAACAGTTTTCGGCCGTAACCGAGATTACGAAGGTGAGGCCGAACAAACCGCGGGTTGTCGTGAGTAGATTGAAGCAAGCAAACGCAATTGCTAGCTACGAGCTCTATACAAGAGAGTACCGCGTGTACATCCCTGCCAAGGATGTGGCGATCGACGGTGTGGTTACCGAAAGAAACCTCACGGTCGATGACATTTTGCGTCACGGGGTGGCTGTTTCAAGAACCTCCTGCTTCAAAATGTAAAGATAATGGATGTCAAGCAATTGCATTCAGTATCCATCGAAGAAGGGAAGAAATTCCTCCCTTCGGAATCCTTCCGGGTGACATTCGCCGGATCCGCACTGCTGAGCTACATAGCTTTGGACAGGGTTTGTCTGCCTGTACGCCTGTTTGTACCGCAGGCATTGCCAAAACTGCAAGCAGCTAGGTCATACAGCCACCAACAAGGCACGCTGCAGCAAGGGCGGAGGCAATCATGTTGAGTCCGCTTGCAGTGAGGATACTGAAAAGTGTCTACTGCGAGGGAGCTCGGCATGACCTTTCGGCGTGTCCCGCGTACAATCAGCGCGATAAGAAAATTAAGCGTTCCCTCAAGGAACGATCAAAGCGCCCTTTTGAAGAAATGCTTGAGAGGGCTGAGCCACCCTCGACAGGAAACATCTTTTTTTTGCCAACCGATGAGGGTACATCTGACGATCCCGTCGAAAGGTGTTCTTATGACATGCCAGAAGGATCTGCTTTTACCCATGCTGAGCAACCTTAAGCTGAACAGCTAAAGCCCTTGGTTTCCCCGGGAGTGCCGTTAGGCATTACTTCAGGGAGACGACCAGTCGTGCTTTTTGCACCTACCTCAGAGCAGCCTATACAGGCCAGTTAGTTAACCGTTAACTAACTGGGGCACATGAATGGTTTCCCGTCGATTGGTGCCCTGCAGAATACTATCGATCTGCGATGCGGCCTTGATGACCGCATCCCAGATTTCCCTATTGCACATCCTACGCACGATGTTCTCTGGCGTGGTGTCCGTCCCACTTATTGCCAGCATTTCGTACCTTATCCGCTCGAAACGCGGACATGTGAAGAACACATGCTCCGTGTTTTCTTCCGCACCCGTACATGCGGGGCACATAGGGGACTCGGCGTTCCGCACCTGTGCAGGTACTGTCTAAAGCAGCCATGGCCTGACAGGATCTGTGTCAGATGGAAGGTTACACCTTTCGTAGTGTTGGACCACTCCAGCTGCCACCTGGCCATTGAAGATGACCGTATGGTAGTTGCCATCATGCGAGATAACGCTGCCACAGCCATGGAAGCTCTCTTGCAGGTATTATCGACGTGGCTTCCGAACGTGAGCTTGTCGATCATAACCACCAGAAGCTTCAGGGAGCGTTTTGAGGCGATAGTGCATGCAGCAGCACTGATTGATGCCTCCTGCTCCGACTTTTTGTTATTCACAACAATAACTTCAGTCTTATGGTGCGCTAGCTCCTGTTTCCTGGAGTGCATCCAGTCTTCTACTACGCGATAGCGCGGCCTTTAACTCTACCTCTCTAATTGACTCGCCATAGACCTCAAGAGTTATATCGTCGGCGAAGCCCACGATTACCACCCCTGGAGGGAGTGTTAGTTTTAACCCGCCGTCATACATGGCATTCCACAGTACCGGACCCAGGATGGAACCTTGCGGTACACCTGCGGTAACTGGGACGCTTTTCTGACCCTCGTTTGTGTTATACACTAGCACTCGATTCTGAAAGTAGTTACCCAGAATCTTGTACAGCGGCGTCGGCACTCTGAGACTCTGTAGCGCTAAGGCTATGGAGTCCCAGCTGGCACTGTTAAATGCGTTCTTCACATCGAGCGTGACGATCGCGCAGTAACGAATGCCCCTCCTTTTGCGTTGGATTGCAACCTCAGCCGTTCTGGTGACGGAGAGAATCGCATCCACCGTGGACCTACGTTTTCGAAAACCGAACTGGTTGGATATTTCACCAGTCTATTGAGGATTACCCTCTCATGCACCTTGCCCGCCGTGTCCAGCAGGCAGATTGGTCTGTATGCCGATGGGTCACCTGGTGGTTTCCCAACCTTCGGCAACAGCACCAGCCTCTGACGCTTTCACACGTCCGGGAAGAGGCAGTCGTTAAGGCATTTCTGCATGACTACCCTGAACAACCCGGGGGCTTCTTTGATGGCCGTCTTGATGGCCATGTTCGGGATTCCGTCTGGTCCCGGAGCCTTGCCTACCTTCAGGGAGTTTGCGATCTCGATCAATAATCTTCTGTCACCCTTACCGCATCGTCTGCCTCTGCACGGCTGCCGTCACTCACGGTTGGTGGTGACTCGTCAGTCGGAGGCCAGGGACTTGGTTCGTGGCTTGGAAAGAGGCCCTGAATGATCGTTTCTAGCATCGCTGGTGATTGTTCGGCCGGGGCTAGTGCACCTCTAGTCTTGGTTATAACGATCCTGTAGGCGTCACTCCACGGGTTCGAATTGGCACTGGCACAGAGTCGTTCGAAACAGACTCGTTTACTGGCTCTGATTGCGCTCTTAAGCGTTGCCTTAGCGGATCTGAATGCGGCACCGCGTTCCGCTCTTTGCTCGTCAGAACGTGCGCGTTGCATCCTCTGTTTTGCACGGAGGCATGCACTGCGTATGCCTGCTATCGTTTCGCTTCACTAGTATGTCGGTGGTCTACCCTCTCTAGGCGGACGATACCTAGGCATCGTGGTGTCGCACGCCCATGACAGTATCGAGTTTAGATGGTCCACACCCGGGAGTGGTTCACCCCTTTCGTGTTTCCATCTAATTGCCTGCCCAAACACATCTGCATCGAAATGCAATGTTTTCCAGCCGTAGAAGGATGGAATATTGGCCCTACTCGCTGCTTGCTTCCGCACGCCTACCTCATAGCGGACCGATTGGCGGTCGCTATTCGTGTAGCTGTCGTCTACCCTCCAGTTCGTGATCAGTCTCGGGCTGCAGAACGTCTTATCGATAATCGATTCCGCACCATTTCTACTGTAGGTGAATTTCGTACCAACGTTAGCCAAGTCTAAGTTGAGCTCTGGTTTGTACAGTTTGTACAGAGACTTCCCCACTCGACATCCCAAGCGTTGAATTCACCCGCAACCACCAACGGCCATAGGCCCGTCAGTTCCACGGTTGCTTGATCGACCATCTGTGCGAACGTTTCGGTAGACCAACTTGGCGGAGTATAGCAACTGCAGTAGAATACTCCATCCACTTTGACTATAACGTACCCCTCTCTGGAGGTCGACGCAATCTTCTGAACCGGGGACCTGCCTGTCGTGTAAATGGCCGTCTTCCCAGACTTGACCGATACCCAGTTACCGTTTCCGGTTGGGACGCGGTATGGGTCCGAGACGATGGCCACGTCCGACAACGACCCAGCAGCTACTTGGTGTAGTAACTGCTGCGCCGCATAGCAGTGGTTCAGGTTTAAATGTATCACCCTCAGGCCTGTGGCTTAGTAGCCGGCCGTGCAGCCGGACTCTTGGGGCCTCCCATGGCGTGTTTGGCGTCCCGTTTACCGGTGCATACCAGACACTTGGGAGGTGCACCGCAGTCCCGTGCTCTGTGGCCTGCGCCACCGCAGCGGCCGCATAAATTAGACCTGTCGGGCCCTTTGCACGACCAGGATTATGCCCCCGCTCAAAGCACCTGAAGCAAACGTCAGGCTGTTGGAAGGTGCCCAGAGGGCAGACCGACCAACCCACCTTCAACGTGGCTTTCTTCAGGGCCTTGTTATCCTCCGCTAGTGGAAGCTTTATAATAGCAACCTTAATGCCGGCCGAGCCCATACGGAGACAAACTGCCTCCGCGGTCACTACCACTCCACACCCTCGTTGAAGGCTTGTGCTATGTCGCGTCCTTCGGTGATCTCGTCCAGGTTTTTAAACTGAAGAGTCACTTCAGGAGTGAGGGCTCGAATTTGAACCTCCTTGCCTAGCACTTCCTGGGTCGACTTTTTATAGGCACAGCCCTTACCCTTTGCCTCTTTTCGGAGTTCGAGGATCATCTCGCCGGTGCGCGACCGACAAATTGACCTGACACCCGCGCCGAGGTCTTTGAGCTTAGATTCGCATCTCATGGCCTTCAAGACTTCAGCGTATTTAGACGCATCCGTCTTGAAAATGAGCGCGTCGCCCTTGCTCCGCTTGTTCGCCCCTTGCGGCTTCATATAGCGGTAGCCGCGCTTCGCGCGTCGTTTTCGCTTCTGCCGCTTTCTGTCCACAACGGTGGTCCAACCAGTGGCTCCACCGTTTGTCGGTTCTTTGCTCGGCTGGACTGACGAGCCAGCTTCCTGGCTGTCTCCGAACAACCGCCTTCGTTGCTTCCTGGGGGCCGATTCCCCCGGGGAGCCTCTCGCACATTTGCCAGTCGGTTCAGTTGAACAGACTTCGGTAAACGATGCTGCAGCTGTTTGTGTGTATTTAGACGCATCTGCAGCATTCCCTTTTTTAGGCTGGTTAAGCCTTGCCTCCAGCGCGAGTGCCTTGCTTTCGGCATCGTAAGCCCGTTTAAGGGCTTGCGAAAACTCGGATTACTCGTTGCAAATATTCATGCGTAGCAACAGAAGACATTGCTTCAAATCTTTCGATATGTTGCTACGTTCGTCCGTGAACTTGAGTATTTCATCAAGTTGTACGGACACTATGCCAGAAGGATCTAGGAAGAGGAGAATGATCAACTCTCTTAATCTTTCTCGCAAAGGTCGCAAGATAACCCCTAGCGGAACGACCAATAAGCCAACACAAAAAGGAAGCGATGAAGAAAAACCGAAGCAAGTACCTCCCGGTTTGAATTTCAAATCAAATCAGGAGTACCCACCGCTTCCTGGGGCACCGAAAACCCCTCGTGCACCCATTTCTCGATCAGAAGATAAAAAAGAAACAAGGTTCATAAAATTTTCTAATATTGTGGACTGGATATTTTGAACATAAAAGTGCTATTTTTTTCAGAATCGACCTCCCCTCGATCTCGAATATTGAAGTCGTTGCCATTCAAACGAATATGAATGGAAAAGACCTATGCCTTGTTTCGTTATATATCCCTTCCTCCGCGCGGATTGAACAGAGGCATCTCACTGATATAGCAGAGTTGCTTCCCGTGCCTTTTTTGATATGGGGAGATTTTAATTCTCATGGTTTGCTATGGGGGTCGCTGTACGACGACAACCGATCTTCTTTAATCTGTAACTTGATCGACGACTTCAATGGGGAAGCGACACGTGTACCTAATCCTCCAGCACGTGAAAGCGTGCTTGACCTATCCCTTTGCTCGACATCACTAACGTTAGATTGCCAATGAAAAGTCATCAACGATTTCCACAGTAGTGATCACCTACCAATCGTTATCTCAATTGCTAATGGGTCAACTCTAATGGATGCGTATGAAGTCTTGTGAGAACATAATATCGCAGAGAATCGAGTCCCTCGTGGAACTTCCTCCGGAGGAAGAATACGCGTTCCTTTTTGGCTTGATCATCGACGCCGCGACTCAAGCTCAGACAAAACCGATACCCGGGGTAACGATTAGACGGCGCACACCCTCGCGCGAAGGTACTCGATGTACTTGGCCTTTCGAGAACAAGGCACTATCGATTTGCTCCGAAAGTTCGATGTACTGGACAGACAAATGAAGAGCTTGATAAAAGCAAAAAACGCGGATACTGGCGGCGGTTTGTAAACGCGTTGTCGAGGGAACAGCGATGAGCACTCTTTGGGATACCGCCAGACGCATGCGGAATCGTAACGTTTCGAATGAGTCCTAGGAGTATTCAGATCAACAATAAAGCTCCAGGGAGGTAAAAGTCATTGCTATTCGAAAACCCGGAATCACAATTCTTATAGGCCGATTGCTATGCTCTCTTGCCTCCGGAAATTAATGGAGAAAATGATCCTCTTACGGTTAGACAAGTGGGTCGAAAGAAACGGGTTACTTTCACATACTCAATTTGGCTTTCGCCGGGGCAAAAGAACGAACGATTGCCTAGCGTTGCTTCTACTGAAATTATTCTGCAGGAGCTATTTGCTCGAAAAGAGCAAATAGCTCCTGCATTCTTGGATATTAAGGGGTAATATCTACCAAATGCTAAAAAAACAAGGCTTTTTTCATGATTTTTTTCAAAGAACCTTTGAGATTTAAGGTATATAAATAATATATCATTGAATTAAGCAACTCTTGGAGAATAGAAATGAAAATATTGCTATTTATTACAAAATGGCGGCTGTGCAGCGATTGCTGCACAGCTTTTTTTAAACGAACGCTTTTTTTAAAGTTCTTCCGCGGCGAGCTGCCCAACGCCACCTATAACCAAAACAAATTTTTTTTCATTATCTACATAAGTGTCGCTAGTGAAGTACACATGATTATATTTTTAGATTTTTTCTTCGCAAAATGGCAACGGTTTGAAAAAAAATTCTTCTAAGACAAAAAAAATCGACTTTTATTGTTTGTAACTTTTGTTGTTGTTAATCAATCACCAATCACCTTTTTCACATCCTCCTGTGCTGGTGGCTCCACAGCTTGTTTGTTACTCATAATCGTCATCCTGTTCCTGCTCTGCTCATCCGGCTTCTCACCGTTCAATAGCGCCTGAAAATGCTCCTACCACCTGGCTGCAACCGTCGGTTTATCAGTAAGCAGGTTGCCGTCCTTGTCATTACACATGATCGGCACAGGGAAATTCCTGCTTCTGACTCTGTTGACAGTTCTATAGAATCTCCACACGTCGTTTTGAGCAAAGCTGTCCTCTGCGCTGGCGAGCACCTGCTCCTCGTACTCGCGCTTCTTCCGACGGTGGGTTCTATTTTCGGCAGCTCTTGCCAACCCGTATCTCTCTCTGTTCTGACGCTTAGCCGCAGTGAGCATGCGGCTCCTGGCACGGTTCTTCTCATCTGTCGCTCTTTGGCACTCGGCATCGAACCAGCCATTAGGCTGTCTTTCACGCGTCGAATCTACAGCCTCTTTCGCAGTCGTTTCGATGGCGCCATGGAAACTGCTCCACAGCCCATTTATGTCTTCCACTACTTTCTCCTGCTGTTCTGCGATCCGTTGATCCAGCTCTCTGGCGTATTCTGCTGCCACACCATCAGCTTTCAACCGCTGAATGTTGAAACGCGTCGTCCTCTCTGTGCGAGATTTCAGCACGTTCGACAACCGTGCGCGGATCTTACAAACGACGAGATAATGGTCAGAGTCAACGTTTGGTCCCCGAAAAGACCTAACATCAGTAACATCCGAAAAGTGCCTACCGTCAATCAGTACGTGATCGATCTGGAAGCAGGCTTCTCCATTTGGATGCCTCCAGGTGTGTTTTCGAATATTCAAACGTGAAAAATAGGAGCTACATATGGCCATTCCTCTGGCCGCGGCAAAGTTTATCAGCTCGCCGTTTCATTGGTTGACGAGTGAAGGCTAAGCCTTCCAATGACCGGACGGAAGAATTCCTCCCTCCCAACCTGTGCGTTTGCGTCTCCGATGACGACTTTTACGTCATGTTTTGGGCACTCGTCATAGATTTGCTCAAGCTTGTCATAGAACTCATCATTGACTCCATCGGATTTGTCGTTTGTCGGTGCGTAGGTGTTGATTAAACTGTAGTTGAAGAATTTGCCCTTAATCCTCAACACGCATATACGGTCATCTACGGGCCTCCACCGGATGACTCTTGTTTTCTGATTTCCCAGCACCCGACGCCCCGTTCCGCTGCTTTGCCGCCACTGTAGTAGATGTGGTACTTGAAAGAAGTGCGTGCAATAGAGTCTACTGCACGAAATTCCCTTTCTCCGGAATTTGGCCACCGAACCTCCTGAATCGCTGCGATTTCGACTCCCTGCCGCTGTAGTTATCGGGCAAGCAAGCAAGCCCGCGTCGGTTCATTGAGAGATCGGACGTTCTAAGTACCCAGTTTCCAATCGTTTACCTTAATCTTTTTTTGTGTTCGTAGCCTAGGTCTTTGCCGATTGATCCGTTCCGTATTTCTGGATTCGTTGTTCGTGGTTGATGAAAGGTTTCGGTATGCTACCTTACCAGGGTCGCGATACCTACATCCTGCTTATGGGGCTGCTATCTTAGGTGTAGCTAGCGGGATACAGCATTCCATAATTCAGCCATGGGTCAGAAACTGTTGTACGCCGCCCCTATGGGGATACAGCCGCGTACGACCCCCTTCCCAGTCAGCATACGACCATAGTTTCCACCGGGGTTGGTTACCCAATCTCCACTAAGGTTACTCTTATTCCGGTCGGCACCACGTGGAGGTTAGGATAGGAGTTGCTGGACAGAGGTGAATGGCCACATTAAGGTGTCAAGTTACACGTGACCGGCCATTTGCCAACCAAGGCCGCTTGGAAGGATGGTATTCCGGCCGAACTTCTAAAAGCGGGAAGCGAGCGGCTGTACTATGCGATCCACCAGATAATACTAAGGATCTGGGCGGTCGAACAAATGCCGAACGACTGGTTGGAAGGCCTAATATGCCATATCTATAAGAAGGGCCATCGATTGGATTGTGGCAACTATCGAGGGATAATGTTGCCCAACTCCGCATATAAAGTTCCAGGAGTACAACTTACCGACTCACCATCTGTTTGTGGACTTCAGGGCAGCATACGACTCAGTGAAAAGAAACGAGCTGAGGCAGATCATGCTGGAACACGGTTTCCTTACGAAACTATCAAAGCTGAGTCGTATGACATTGGAGGGATCAAAATCGTGCGTGCGGATAGCTGGCGAGACATCAGCCGCGTTCGTAACGTTGGATGGACTGAAGCAGGGGGATGCGCTCTTCAACTTACTGTTTAACATCGCTCTTGAGGGTGCAGTACGAAGAACAAACGTGAAAAGAAACGGTACGATCATCACGAAATCTCACATGCTTCTTGGCCTTGCGGAAGACATCGATATCATTGCTATAACCCGAAAGGCCGTGGAGAAGGCCTTTGTACCTTCAAAAAGAGAGAAGCAGCGAGATTGGGACTTGTCATTAACTCTGCCAAAACGAAGTGCATGGTAGCTGGCAGAGAGCGTAGATGGCTAACGATTTGAGGAGGTTGACGAATTCGTTTATCTTGGTACGTTTGTTACATGTGACAACGATATGAGCCGTGAAGTGAAACGACGAGTTGCTGCTGCGAACAGGTCTTTCTACGGACTGCGTAACCAGCTAAGGTCCCGTAGTTCGCAAACTCGCTCAAAACTAGCGCCGTATAGGACGCTGATACTCCCGGTGGCCCTTTACGGACATGAAGCATGGACGCTGAAGGAAGCTGATGGACGAGTGCTCGGAGATTTTGAGCGTAGAGTTCTGCGATCGATACTTGGCGGTAAACTGAAAGATGGAGTGTGGCGCAGACGCATGAATCACGAGTTGCACCAGGTATACAAACATGCTGATATAGTGAAGGTAATACAGCGTGGAGTGGGCTGGACATGTAGCCAGGATGCCTGCCGAGAGAGCCGCCAAAACTTTCTTCAGTAGAGAACCAAGAAGAGGCCGTCGACTCCGTGGTAGACCTCGGGCGGTAGATGTGCGCGATGGAAGAAGATGCACGATCTGCTGGTGTACGGGGAGATTGGAGAATGGCTGCCCAAGACAGAAGAAGCTGGACATCTCTAATTCGTTCGGCCCTAGACCGGTGAACGGTCCGTTAGCACACAGAGAAAAAACGCGTTCAAAGTTTCAATTTGTAGTAAATCTTTATAATCGCAATAATAAAGCCCCTGTGGTGATTAAAATGGTCCGGCTTCCTAGCCGGACCCGGTAGTGTCATGTAGAAGTGAAGACGCGACGAACGTTGGTACTTGAATGAATTCCACTCGCGATTAGTTTATTGCACCTGTCGGTAGCAATACCCATTTTTACTGATGCAGCGGGTGATCGCACCGACGTTTTGTGCTGATGCGATATATGATCGCACCGCTTGTTTTATATTTACTTATATTCTAAATGGTGCTTGGAAGAAGTCCATTACACCACCCCTCTTAGGGAAAAATTTGAATTTCATAAATTCAAATTTGTTCATAATTTATATTAATATGATTGATAATGTAGAAATTATTATAATTGTAGCTTTTTTTTGTTTATGTTTTTTCAATTTGTTTTTCAAATATTCTCTAAAATAAATACTTCCTTCTACATTTACTTTGAAATCTACATCAGAAATACTGAAATCAGATACTAAATAACTTCCTTGTTTATGTATTTTGCTGCTATTTAAATTTGAAAATATTTATCTCTGAATTTGCCCATATCCGACAATATGCCTAAAAATATTTTTATATTGTTATGTCGATGTCGATATTTTTCGAACGTTAATTGTAATTTTTTGGAAATTTGTATAATTATTTTTTTTATTTTTTTTTTCTTTGTAAATATTATATCCTTTTTACCTATTGCTTAGTTTTATTTTATTTTTTCTAATTTTCGCTGTTAGTTTTTTTTTTTTCAAATTTTGTGTTGTGGTATGGTAGTTAGTGGTGTAGCTAAGATTTTGTCGTATCGTCCCGACCCATTGCAGAGTGGTCCAGATCGTCGATTTAGCGGTATTTAATGTTTTGTGCAAAAACAGCTGTTGTTAGGTTAATAGTATATCTGAAAGATATTTTGTGTTTAAAAAGGCGCTTCTTTATAGAAAATAAAAATTAGGGTGGCTCCATTTTTATCAAAAATAGCAAAACTAACTTTTTTGCTGATAAAGATACGGTTTTTTTTAGTTCAGAGGAGTTGTAGATCCATCTATTCTAAACAAAAGTTAACAAAGGTTTAGTGATATAGACCGATCAAATACAAAAAAATTAAAAAAAAAATAGTAGCATGCATGTGATCGAGAAATCCAACCAAAACCGCAAAGTTCAAATTGGATTTATTTGAGATAGAAAAATATCCACCCTCCAGATTTTAGATATTATATACAAAAAAAGTACGACCTTTCAAACGCAATCAATATTTTTAGTTTGTTTGCTATTTAAGTAGATACAAACATTTGAAAAGGGCGTATTTTGGAAAGCGAAAAACCTAATAACTTTTCTTGTGAATGAGATAACGCTTTCCAGTATTTAGAGAAAATATGCATCTCAAAAAGACCTAAAAACTGTTAGAAGACTAAGTTTTAATAGAATGAAAAACAAAAAAGTTACATCGAAATAACTAGATTTTTCAGCGACACCCTAACTTGCTATATTAAATTCATCATACCGTGAAAACTATGCAAGATAGAGACTAGCTTTCTTCGGAAAAGTTGTTTAGAATAGATGGATCTACAACTTCTCTGAACTAAAAAGGACCGTATCTTTATCAGCAGAAAAGTTAGTTTTGCTATTTTTGATAAAAATGGAGCCACCCTAATTTTTATTTTCTATAAAGAAGCACCTTTTTAAACACAAAATATCTTTCAGATATACTATTAACCTAACAACAAACAGCTGTTGCACAAAAAATTAAATACCGCTAAATCGACGATCTGGACCACTGTGCATTGCTGCTTATTGATTAAAGATTTCAGATATTCATTGAGATGTCTGTGATCTTCCAAACGCCTATTGTGGATGATGAAGATTGTCTAGAAATTTGAAGTTATGTACCGTTGCATCATTATGTGTTGAAAAAGGAATTTGATTTTTTTTTTTTTGATTGAATATATTTGATCTTGCTGCAAGGATAAGATTTTGCTGTAAAGATAATAAATTTGCAATTGATGGAATGTATTTATGTAATTAATGTAGGGTTGGCTAAGGTTTTGAAATTAGTTTTGTACTTAGGGATGATTTAAATTCTTGGTGTTATAATAAATCTAAATAATTAGTTCTATTTAATTTGTGGTAATTCGTTTTCGTTAAAATTGAATGGAATTTATTATGGGTTATCATAATTTAGCTATTTGCGAAAGAAATAAAACAATTTTTTTTTATAAATGTTGAATATTTTTATATTTAATTCAAATTGATATCTATTTTTGTTGTTGTTTAAGTAGCTCTTAAAATTAAATTTTATGTTTATTTTGAAAAAAATCTTTTTATAGATATTTATTTATTTATTTATAAAGTTTTTTTTTCTTTTACGATGTGAAATTTGTCTTGTGTTTTTATTATGTATTTTATTTGCAACTGTTTTGTTTATTGCTAGTATTGTAAAAGTTATCGGATTATAATTAAATGAAAATAATATTACATGATCTTTGAGAAAAAAAATAAATCTAAGAAAAACTTACAGTGTTATTGATAAGTGTTTTACCGATCTGTTCGGTTATGACTGATTTAAGTACTTTGTTTTATAAATGTTACCTCAAAATCGAGAAATATGTATTAGATTTTGAACTTTTGAAATATTTGTAAAAATAGATTTACATGAACGCTTCAATCCAATAAATGTATATTCAATTTTAAGGTTCTAAAATATTGATGTTGCAATCTATACATATAAAAATGCAGTCCGGTCTGTCTGTCTGTCAGATCCATATAGGCTGAAAAACTACCAAACCGATCGACGTGAAAATTTGTATGTAGGAGTTTTTGATGCCGATAAAGGTTCCTATGATTGATTGATCCTTCTTCTGGAAGGGAGGGTTCCATACAAATGAAACATAAATTTCTGCACAACTCAAGAACAAACCAAGCAAATTAAACCGAATTTGGCATGTGGATGTTTTAATAGGTAACAAATATGCCCATAATAGTTGGACGCCCCTTCCTTTTTTTGGAAAGGAGGGGTTCCATACGAATGAAACACAAATTTCTGCACATCTCGAGAACTAATCAATTAAATGGAACCAAATTTGGCAGGTAAATCTTTTTAGAGGTAACAAATATGTCCATAATGTTTTGACACCCCTCCGTTTTTGGAAGGGAGGGCAAATGAAACACAATTTTCTGCACATCTCGAGAAGTAACCGAGTAAAGGGAACCAAGTTTGGCATGTGAATGTTTTTAGAGGTAAAAAATGTGTTCCATAATCTATCTCAGGCATCATTTTGGATTGTAAGATGGCAACTTCCGGTTTCTGGAAATCAGCCAAAAATGGCCGATTTCCACTTAATATAACAATATTCGCATCTAAAATGATACACAGGAGCTTAAACCGACCACAGATACCATTTTGAATTCTAAGATGGCGACTTCCGGTATTGGGTGTTATTCGATCATTTTCGGCTGTTTCCCAGGAACATATGCTTCCAGGAGAGGGAGGAGTGTCAAACCATTATGGATATATTAGTTACCCCTAAAAACATTCACCTGCTGAATTTGGTTCCATTTAATTGGTTAGTTCTCGAGATAAGCAGAAATTTGTATTTCATTTGTTTGAAACCCTTTCCTCACAAAAGAGGGAGGGGAGTCGAACTATTATGGACATATTTGTTACCTCTAAAAGCATTCACATACCAAATTTGGTAGCATTTGGTTTATTGGTTCTCGAGCTGTGCGAAATTCGTGTTTTATTTGTATGGGACCTCTCCCTTATAGAAAAAGGAGGAGTGTCAAGTGGATGTATTTGATACCCCTAAAAACATTAACCTGCCAAATTTGGTTTTATTTAGTTGGTTAGTTCTCGAGATAAGCAGGAATTTGTGTTTCATTTGAATGGATTCCCCTCCCTTCCAGGAGAGGAAGGGGTGTCGAACCAATATGGACATATTCGTTACTCCTAAAAACGTCCACATGCCAAATCTGATACCATTTGCTTGGTTAGTTTTTGAGATGTGCAGAAATTGGTGTTTCATTTGTATGGGACCCCTCCCTTCCAGAATAGGGAGGGGTCTCGAACCATCATAGGAACCTTTATCGGCCCCTTGAACTTGTATATACAAATTTTCATGTCGATCGGTTCAGTAGTTTCCGAGCCTATATGGATCAGACAGACAGACAGATACAGACAGACCGGCAGACAGACAGACCGACAGACAGACAGACCGACAGACAGAAAATCAAACAGACAGACCGGATTGCATTTTTATAGGTATAGATTACAACATCAATTTTTTAGAACCTAAATGTGAATATACATTTAATGGATTGAAGCGTTTATGTAAATCTATTTTTACAAATAAAAAGTTTGAATGAGAAAGGCTGGGTCCGACCGCTAGGTGGATTAATTTAGGTTTTTTTTAAACGAGGATAAATGATACTGAACCATGCAGTTAAGATAGATAGAGACATATTCATATTAGAATCTGATTGACTCATTAACATAACATCCAAATTATAAATCTGTTTTTTTTTGCGAAATTTGAAATTATTGAAGCTGTTTTTTCTGTTGCTGTTTACTGTGCATTTTTTACTATCGCCATTGTTTTTTTTTATCTTTTAAATAATTTGTTTGATAATTTTAGTTTTGCTTGTTGCTTGCTTCTAAGAATTTATCCTTCACTGTGTTTTCATTCCTCGCAAAGGCTTAGATATGATTTTTGTGGTGAACCTATTCTCTCCAATTTTCAGTAACTTTAAACTATTACCGTAAAACGGGGCGGATAGAAACAGTCTGCGATATATCTTGCAGTGTACAAAAATACTATAATGTATAGAATGAATATAAAAAAATTAAAACATGGGTCTTGCCTCCCTTTAATTAAGGTTTAACGTCCATTTTGATAAAATAAGTAGTTCATTGTTTTATTGAAAATTCACCCCGCAATGGGGCGGATAGAAACACTCGCCCATAAAATACGTTTTCCTTGTTCTGATAGAAAATTCTAGTTCTAATTTGAAAAAAAAAAAAAACAGAACAATTGCATCATATTTATTGACATGAGAGGCAAGAAAACAATATAAAATATCAAAATACTAGTGGAAATGTTCGGTTTATCACTTCATGTTTGCTATTTTATGAATGAATATGTTTTATTAGAGTTCTTATTAGGAACAGAAGGACTTGGGGTTGGGTCAAGCATTTCCACCGGTCTGGTATCTTCCGGTGTTTCATCTAGGAAACGACATTCGGGAACATTTTGTCTTGGCGGAACTGAAACCTTGATTCATATCTCTCGGGTCAGTCCATGTCGAGCATCATGCAGCAGCTAAATCAGACGGAAACTAGCGTGGTTGTCTACTAGATTGAAGTCTAAAGGTAACATCCGATTCATCTATCATCCGATATCTATATTTCGTAACCGCTTGACAAGGAAATGCGTTAAATCTCAACAGCAACAGGCGGAGCGAATACGTTTTTGGACTTTTTTGTTGGTAAGTCCTGACCATTTTGGGTTGAAAATGCTCAAAACATTTTCCATACATCATTTTACATATGAAACATTATAGCATTTCTCAAATCCACATGTTTTGGTACAAAAAATAGCCGCTACGGAGTTGTTTCCATTCGCCCAGTTAATCTGAGAACCGCGAGTTTTCCATGTAGCATAGGTAACGTGGTGATGAATACCTTACGGCAATCTTCACCGTAAAATTTTGAAACGCTTAACTACCGACCCAGTATATCACACGAACAAGTTCTAAGTGAAGCAAAATGGCTTCCACAGACAAAGTTTTTTTGGTACTCGGAAACGTTCAAATTTGAGCCCCCATTTTGCATTTTTTAAGCAAACCGACAGTAGTGCTGCTAACTCAAAAACGGGTTTGCAGGAGTTGTTTACTATTGAACTATCCAAGAAAATATTTTCTGCATGGTTTTTATATGTAATCGAAGACTTAAAATTGCATTTCGCCTCGTTTTACGATTCTATTTTCGTATTATCGTTTCCTTTGCTTCACAGTTGCTCCTAAATGAATAATCCGTTTCGTTCCATGTTATTTGTGTGTGTTTTATAATTTTCAAAGATTCAGAAAAGTTTGAGAAATGCTGATTACGCTTTACTTTCCATTTCACAATTTAACTTTTCTCACAATGTTCAAGTGACTACTATAACATTAGTGCTTGTGTACTCAGATTTTCCTGTTTTCACTTCACTCACTTCATTTAATCAAATTAATCAAAAAAAAAAATGTGTCAATTTATAACCTGCTCAACGACGAAATTATTTCATCTCTTTTTTTAGGGGTTATGCCGAAAATCAGCTAACTTTCTTCTTTCATGAGTAGTTATATAAACAATTTTCGTATTCACTAGAAATGAATATACGCATACATTTTATTTCCGACCTAAGAATCGCACGCACTGCGCGTACAACCTACAGCAATTCCACCACGGGCATCGGATAATATTATTTGTATATTCTTTTTTTTTAATTACACAGCAATTTCTGTATGCATGAAAAAATTTAAACTAGATTTGCACATCATGCATGGTACTGTCAATAATTGATCAGACAAAACAGTTTTAATAGTATTGAACACATTAAAATCTACATTTATCGAAGAGTCGATTTTATCTCACCTAACGCTCTGGTAAATTATTTATGTTTAATTTTTTTTTTGCTAGCACAATAGTCACAAAGGAACTAAAAACTAAACCTTGAAATATACCTAACAGATTGAAACTTCTTTTAACTTTTCGTCGTTGATTTAACTTGTTGGATTAGTAATTTTCTAGTTCAACAAATTTTCCTCGTTGGCATGTATGTAATAGATGTAAGGTGAATGTGGGGCTGGAGAAGGCACGTCAGATGAATGTGCTAAATATTTCCGTTTCCTAGCTCGGCATTCGGCTGCATTTCGCTGACTGTTGTAGGTTTCAGCAACGTTGCAGTACATCGTTATCGTTTTGCAGTGCTGTGCAAAATGTGTGCATATTGCTGTAGGTACATGCTGGATGTAGCTCGAGAAATTGACTGTACATCAGAAGTGTTGATTAGTTGGTGAGGGCTGCAAAGTATGCGCCGCAGATCGGCTGAGGGGGGGGGGGGTTGATTTTTCGGTTGCAATCACTAATGCTTCGTTATCTCCCTGAGCTTTTCATGAAACTCCCTCACTTCAAACTTTAGAGTCGATATATTATGACGAACCGATATTAAAACGCATTCAATGAGTAGCTGTTGTAAATCAGACACACGAAGCTGGAAATTCTGCGGCTTACCGCGTCTTTTAATTTTCCAAACTCAATAGATATTCGGAATAAACTTTTTTTTCGGACGCAATCTTTCTGCAGCTGTCGCTACTGTGCTATTCGGTAGTTTTTCAATGCCTTGGTAATCACGGCTCGGGCCCTGACATTTATTTTCATTTCACAACACTTGACACACCTAATAAACCGATGCAAAAGTTGAGGTCGTTTCAGATGGTTTTAAAAAATCACTACCGATTCACCGCCTGACTGGAGAAGTCTCTTCTCACTTAGCGCTCGTTATAACAGTCATTGTTATCAATATTTTTGTTCTTTTCCGTCGATAAACCGTAACAGATAGTTGATATCCGATGATCATTCACATATCCGGAGAAAGCTTCTTTAGGTCGTAAAACTGGCTTCGCATATTCACCCAAGCATACACTGTTACTGCCCATTTAACTTATAACGTATAGGTTTCTTTTGGGTTTAAATCAGTTATTTGCACTCGTTTAGTTCAACAGAATTCTTCACTTTTGTTTCAAGTTTGTTCCAAGTTTCAAGTTTGTTGTCCTTCCTGGGCTTTATTTTCCTCTTCTTCCTTTTTTTTATCTGATGCTAGGCTGCACTTAGCCTCCTTCGCGATATCAGGCATGCGATGCTTAGCGACTTTGACGTGGTTGACGTCCAATCCCACGCAAAACTTAAACTTGTCACTCAAATTTGAGTACTTTTGAATATAACTCACAGTTAAAAAGTATAGAAAAACTCAAACAAAGAACGAAAACGGCTGATCGACGTAACAAAGGGAAATTGTGAGTAAACACGTGCTGTAGAGACGCTTACTTACTTAACTTTACTTTTATGGCGACAGATCATTAAGATCCTATGCCGAATCCAGAAAACGTCTCCACAAAACTCGGTCTTGGGCTGCTACTCTCCAGTCTCCCCTTACACCCGCTGCTCTGGCATCCTCGTCGACAGCACACATCCAGTGCGTGCGCGGTCTGCCTCGAAGTCGTTGGCCTCTATCCGGTTCTCTACTAAATATTATCTTTGGCGGTCGCTTATCCGCCATCCGTGCTACATGGCCAGCCCACTGTAACCTGCCGTGTTTCATCAGCTTTACAATATCAGCGTGTTTGTATACTTCGTACAGCTGTGATTCATGCGCCTGCGCCACACCCCGTTCTCTAGTTTGCCTCCGAGTATTGATCGCAGGATTCTACGCTCGAAGACCCCAAGCGCTCGTCGATCGGCTTCCTTCCACGTCCACGATTCGTGTCCGTGGAGCGCCACCGGGAGGTTCAAAGTCATATAGAGCGCAAATTTCGTACGGATCTGTAGGCTACGGGACCTAAGCTGGCTACGCAATCCGTAATAAGCCCTATTCGCCGCCGCAATCCGCCTCTTCACCTCACGGCTCACCTCGTTGTCACATGTCACGAGAGTACCAAGATAAATAAATTCGTCGACCACTTCGAAAGTATCCCCATCCATCTCCACCGCAGCACCAACACCCGTGGAACTACCACGCTCTCTGCCCGCCACCATGTACTTCGTTTTGGCATTGTTTATGGTGAGTCCAATTCTCGCAGCTTCCCTTTTGAGAGCCAACTGCTCTACGGTTAACACCAATTATATCAATGTCGTCCGCAAAGCCCAGAAGCATGTGAGACTTAGTGATGATGGTGTCGCTCCTCTGCACACCTGCCCTTCGTATCGCACCTTCCAAAGCTATGTTGAACAGCAAGTTCGAGAGCCCGTCCCCTTGCTTCAGACCATCTAACGTCCCAAACGCGTCCGAAAATTTGCCCGCTGTCCTGACGCGTGATGTGAAACCGTCGAGCGTCGCACGTTCAGTTTAGTTGGGAAACCATGTTCTAGCATTATTTGCCACAGCTCGTTGCGTTTCACAGTATCGTACGCCGCTCGAAAGTCTATAAACAGATGATGTGTCTGCAGGTTGTGTTCTCGAAACTTGTCAAGGATCTGTCTCAAAGTGAACATCTGGTCTGTTGTAGATCGCCCCACTCGAAAACCGCATTGGTATTCGCCAACAAAGGCTTCCTGCAACGGCCTCAGTCGCTGGAATAGGATACGGGAGAGAATTTTGTAAGCGGAATTGAGGAGGGTTATGCCTCGATAATTACTACACTTGAGTCTATGTCCCTTTTTGTAGATAGGGCATATGAGTCCTTCCAACCAGTCCATAGGTAGTTGTTCCTCAGACCATACCCTTAGGATAATCTGGTGAATTGCACTACACAGCCGCTTGCTCCCAACTTTGAAAAGTTCGGCCGGTAAGCCGTCCTTCCCAGCGGCTTTGTTGTTTTTTAGCTCTTTGCAAGCATTCTTCACCTCGTCCAATGTTGGTGGGTCCACAGCTTGTCCGTCCTCCTCAATTTATATCCTGTTCCCTTCGACGACTCTCCTCCCTTCCTCGCCGTTCAACACCACTTCGAATTGTTGCTTCCAACGCCTGGCCACCTGCGATTTATCGGTAATCAGGTTCCCCTCCCTGTCGAGACGCTATAACGATCGAAACTTGATGCAGCGACCTCTATACTTCAAATTTGAAACACGATAACGATCAGAGGTATCCTGTGCTAGTTTACAAAGCCTCGAAAAACGAGCATCGCCGAAATAATCGAGAAATGTGATTTTGGAGCATAAAAGTTGTTCGATGAATATTTTTTTCTTCACCTATATTCGATAAATATTTATTTAAACGAATGTTGAGTTTGGATCAGTACTTGGGCGATGTAGATTTTTATTCTAGGATAGTTTTAGCATGATTTAAGCCAATAAAAAACCTAAATTTATCCACCTAGCGGTCAGATCTAGCCTTTCTCACTCAAACATATTATTTGTAAAAATAGATTTACATGGACGCTTCAATCCAATAAAAGTATATTCACTCTTTGAGTTCTAAAATATTGATGTTGTAAATGAAGTATAAGATATGAAATTTGACGTAATGTTAGTGCTTAAGAAATAGCGAATCAAAAGAACTGACTTAATTTCGAACAATTTCATCACGAGCGATACCGGGAATGTTCAAATAGTACGAAACCGTATTTAAATTATGTTGAGTCCACGTATATTGATCAAAGCAGGTATAGTTTTAAATAGTCTTTGAATTTCTGTTAATAGACTCGTTGTTTTAACAATTTAGTATATAACGGTTGCTTAAGTTCGATTAAAATCGAATGAAATGGGAATGTATAGAGCAGCCGAATTATGAAACCACTTGTTCAATCATAATTCATCATTTAACCCTTAACTAGCCCGTTCATTTGATATCAATATTGTTCAAATCGGTTGTGTAGTTTAAGAAATAATAAAGTTTCGTGATTTTCACATTTCGATACATTACAGACGAAGTTACAGTCCGATTACAGCTAAATTCAATAGGGTGTTATGAGGCAGCTGGACCTCTCATTTGACACCAATTTAGTGAAAATCGGTTCAGCCATCTCTGAGAAAAGTGAGTGAGTCCAAGTAGTCTTGTAAATATTTTACTTTTCATACCTAGATTTCACATTTTTAAACATAACAGGCAAAGTAATAGTCCGATTGCAAAAAAAAAAAATCAATAGGGTCTTATCGGGTAACTAGACCTTCCATTTGACACCGATTTTATGTAAATCGGTCCAGCCATCTCTGAGAAACATGAGTGAGATTAAATAGTCACGAGAACACGTTTCTTTCCATTACTTTTGAACCACACGTTCAATCTTGATGAAATTCAAAAGTTGAGAGTTTTTTAGGCAGTTCGTTCATTTGAAATTAATTTTGTTCAAATTGGTTGAGTAATTTCTGAGATAATGATGTTTCGTGATTTTTAGATTTTGATACATAACCTCTAAACTAGAAATCCGATTACAATACAATTAAATAGGGTCTTATGGGGCAAATAGACCTTTCATTTGCAATTAATTAGATTGAAATCGGTCCAGCCATCTCTGATTGAATCGAGTGAGATTGGGAGAGCGTTACACACACACATACAGAAAACGCTCAGCTCGTCGAACTGAGTCGAGTGATATACGACATTTGGCCCTTTGAAGCTCTATTATACCTTTAGTTTTTTCAGTGATTGCTATACCTTTCTAGGAGAAAGGAAAAAATGACAACTAAAAACCTTTTTTTCGGTGGATATTACCCCTTTAGGGGGTATTTGAATGTCTCTGTAGAAGTTTTAACCGAGAAACTTCCTTCGCAGGAACTTCCACCAAATTTGAATAATGTTTTGCTCATTTTGTTGTCAGAAACGCATATGTATTTCTCACATGGCGATTCGACAACTTCCCGAATTAGTTACATGGGCCTTCCCCAGGGCTCATGTTTAAGTCCTCTCTTATATAATTTTTACGTCAATGACATCGATGAAGGTTTTGCTAATTCATGCACGCTAAGGCAACTTGCAGACGATAGCGTTGTATCCATTGCTGGCAGCGAGGCTAGCGATCTGCAAGGACTATTGCAAGATACCTTAGCCAATTTGTCTGAATGGGCTCTTAAGCTGGGTACCGAATTATCTCCGGAAAAAACTAAGCTGGTCATTTTGAAGTAGAATACGATTCTCGGAAAGTTTGCTACATACGGATGTAAAATCAAAATCTAAAACTGAAAAAAGTGAAAAACATGTCCAGTTTCAAATGCTAATAAATCGGTTAGTATTCGATGGATTTGCTTCGTTCTTGCAGCAATAGATTAAAAAATCTTCTAAGATTCATCCCAAATGAAGATGATTGTAATTTTATTATTCACACTACTGTACTATTGAAAATAGTCAAGCCTTGTCAAAACGAAAAATTCGACCTCTGATTGGTCGTTATATGATTGCTTCCCAAGTACAGTCGACAGAATCATGTGCATTGCAATTTGAAACATGCTATTTGGCTTATATAAGAGCCTGTTTCAGCCGAAGCCGCTCATAATAGTTCTAGACGGCGACAACAGCAGTCGTCCTCCCTTAGCAACAGCACTAGCAGTGCAGTGGATACCAGCGATGGCGGAAAGCGGCCACAGCTGTGGCGTAGCAATGAATAGTGCACTAGTTGCAGCGGATTCCAGCAACGATAGCAGCTGGGCCAGCTGGTGCAGGGACAATGGATACCAATGGCAGCGTATAGCGGTCACAACAGTGGCATGGCTATGGATAGCGCACTAGTTGCAGCGGATCTTAGCATCGATAGCGGCTGATACATTGAGGCACTTTAGTGAAATGCAGTCTCTGTGCGATAGTGGGCACTATTAAATGCATTCAATGAAAAAATGACTTATTATGACAGCCGACTAGTTTTGAGTGTTAAATCAGCTTTTCACTGTTTATTTTATCACAAGGAATACTTTATTCGCACTGTCAGTGATAACGCCAAGATGTAATCGGCATCTTATCCGATAATAAAATAAACAACAAATTGTCCTTTTCAGGATGAAATTAAAACTTGATTGAAGAGGTAATTTTTTCTAATGAGTTAATTCACATTTTTAAATTTGTAAAAGTTATAAATTTTACTTTATCTCCGTGTCTCAGACCGTACTGAATTATCTTTTTGTTTAACCATGAACTCGACAGCCGAAACTTTTATTATCTGCATAAAAATCAATTTTTCGCATGATCAAAATTTAAAAACAATCCCCAATCATGACAAGCAACTTACTATATTATTGAAAATGGTCAATCCTTGTTGAAGCGCAAAATTCGATTGATCTGATAGGTCGTTGACATGATTGCTTCCCAAGTACAATCGACAGAACATAGACCTTGCAATTTGAAATGTGCTACTTGTCAGTATAAGAGTAAGGATGGGAAATATCGACTGAGAGCCATCGATAGTTATCGATGATTTCTTACTCCTATCGATAAGTTTTTTATCCCTATATGAGAGCCTGTATCATTCAATGCCGCTCATTATAGTTCTAGACAGCGACAACAGCAGTCGTCCTCCCTTAGCAGCTGCACTAGCAGTGCAGTGGATACCAGCGATAGCGGATAGCGGCCACAGCTGTGGCGTAGCAGTGGATAGCGCACTATTTGCAGCGAATCCTAGCAACGATAGCAGCTGGGCCAGCTGATGCAGGGACAGCGGATACCAATGGCAGCGTATAACGGCCACAACGGTGGCATGCCTATGGATAGCGCTCTAGTTGCAGCGAATCTCAGCATCGATAGCGGCTAATGCAGTGAGGCACTTTAGAGAAATGCAGTCACCATCCGATAGTGGGCACTAGTGTAAATGCATTCAATGAAAAGTTGACTCATTTTGACAACACGTGAGCCGTCTAGTTTTGAGCGTTGTATCAGAATTTCACTGTTTACTTTATCACAACGAATGTCCGCACTGTCAGTGATAACGCAAAGATGTAATCGGCATCTTATCTGATACTAAATTGAACAACAAATAAAATAAAAACAAATCCTTTTCAGGATGAAATAAAAATCTGATGATTAGAGCGTTAATGTTTTCTCTTGAGTTAATTCACATTTTTAGATTTGTGAAAGTTATAAATTTTACTTTATTTCCGTGTCTCAGTACGTACTGAATTATCTTTTCTTTCAGTCATGAGCACGACATCCGAAAAAATTTCATCTCAAAATTTAAAAAATTGTCAAGCCCCAACGATGACAAGCAACTTACTATATTATTAAAAATGGTCAATCCTGATTGAAGCGCGAAATTTGATTGATCTGATTAGTTTAAGTTTGGTTTATTTGACACGGCACGATACATCTTATGTATTACTGAGCCAGATACAATTCTTATTATGTCTAAGTTAGCAAGAGAAAGAGGGAGGCCATTTTTTGTTTCTCGCGGCCGACTACGAGCTTGTGGGGATTAAAGGATAGAGGATGGGAGGTACAATTTTAAATTAAAACTGATTAGCACTTTGTTTTTCAAATGGTTAAACAGTAATAGTGATGTGGCGTAGTTTTGGTCACATAGGAGCAATTCTCGCTGAAACTAGGCCACTAGGTGCACAAGGTCTTTCAAATTTGATATAAATGCACATAGTTATTGGGAATAGAGAAAAAATGATAATGCCAATTTTGTTTGATCGAATTTGTTGGCCCCTTGGTCACCAAGGGGCGGAACAGTTTCCAGAAAAGTTGAAATTTTTGCAGTTCTTGATGTATTATTTGAGCTGTATCTCTGAAATTCGTTATGTACAGTACTACAAGTAGCACTATTCTGTAAAGAGGAATGATAGGGCTTTCATTTGAAGTGATCAGAATTTAGGCCGCCATCTTGAATTTGGCCGCCATCTTGGATTATGTCAGAAAAATGCAATTTTGACCGTGTTCGCAACTACCGATTTTCGATCTGAGACCAGCATTGGAAAGCTGAGAAAAAATGCTATAAGATGCAAGAAAAAAATTAGATGAGCATCAGTGTTAACCCATCAATTGAACCTATTTTCCAAACTGAGTATTAAAATATTCAACGTATACCGCGCGATCAACGTAGTAACCTGTCTACTGAGACCAAGTGGATGCACATGTTATAACCCTACTAGCTTCATGAATCATAATCGATTGATACTACAACTAGTACGCAACTACTTTTTGTTTTTGAGTTTAGTGAGAATAACGAATACAGCTATTGAAAATGCTATTTTGAGAAAGTATATATGATTATAAATATTTTTAGGGCCAGAACAGTTTGTTCGATCGGTTTGACGTCTTCGATAAAGTTGTAGATAATAATTTTGTTTTTCCGAAAAAATATATACACTATTACTTTTTCTTTGGTTGCATTGTTTAGTAGTTTTTATAAAAAAAATAGATTTTTAAAAAATGAGCCTTTATAGATAGGTATCGGCTCTATTATCGTCAGGTTTTACCAGGGGGTAAATGATGTCCTAGAGCGTTAAATTTTTGCATGATGGTTCATCATAATGCAGAGCATCTTCCTGCAAAAGATTGGTTATCTATGTCTTCATTAACCCCCGGGCGATAATAGGTAAAACCTGACAATTATTTTACATTTTTCAGTTACCTTTTTTTCAAAAAATAAAATCGTTTTAAGGTGTATATTTTTTCGAAGAGACAAAAATACTAACTACAGCTTTATCGAAGACGTCATACCGATCAAACAAACCGTTTTGGCCCTGAAAATATTTGTACCTTCCCAAAATAGCATTTTTCAGCAAAATGAGTCGTGTTGCAAAAAATTAAACCAGTAGCACAGAATGGCATTTTTTGCCTATGCAAAGTTTCAGCCAAATTAAAAATGACAATATAAATAAAACATGAAATCTGACACATTTTTTGTGGAACTGCTTAGTAATGAAAAACCTATCGCTTTGTTAGTATCAAACATGTTAGTGTTGTAATCATTATCTTCACTAAACTCGAAAAAAAAACCAGTAGTGGCGTATTAGTTGTAGCACCAATCGATTATGATATGGTCGGCGTGCGTCCAGACCGAACCAGGCGCCAAAAACATTATTACGAGTAATCGGCGATCAAAGTTTAACCACCCATTATGTTTCCTGCAAACTGCTGCAGAAAAATTTTGTTGTAATATCATTACGAACTGTTCAGATGATTTAATTTTTTCATAAAAGATAAATTATCAATTTTAACATCCTCTGGTGTTGAAAACTCAATTTTCAATAAACTTACGCTTGGTTCGGTCTGGTTGCGCGCCGACCAAATATGGAGCTAGTAGGGTTATAACATGTGCATCCACTTGGTCTCAGTAGATAGATTACTACGTTGATCGCACGATATACGTTGAATATTTTAATACTCAGCTTGGAAAATAGGTTCAATCGATGGGTTAACTGCTCATCTAATATTTTTTTTGCATCTTATAGCATTTTTTCTCAGCTTTCCAATGCTGGACTTTTCTGAAAACTGTTCCGCTTCTTGGTTACCAAGGGGTCAACAAATACGATCAAACAAAAATGGCATTATCATTTCTTATCTATTTTTAATAACTATGTGCATTTATATCAAATTTGAAAGACCTTGTGCACCCAGTGGCCAAGTTTCAGCGAGAATTGCTCATAGATGTTGGCTTTTCGTTTTCGTGTCTCCATAGTGGTATTCTGACAAATAGATAAAATAATTTTAAATTTTAATGTCAGCATTTTTCAAAAAACAGTATAACTGTGTCATGTACTGGAGATCCCCGCTTCCCAGAATGTCTTTGATAGAAACGTTCGGTTGTTTTCCTCGGGCCCGAAAGGAATCTATCAGCTTGGATTAGCACCAGAGAATTCGGTACACGACCAAACAACATGCTAAATGTCAAGAAAACCATCGCCACAAATGCAGTAATTACTTTCCACAAGCCCTATACGAAAGAGATGCGTGTTTAACGTGTAGTGATTGGACATAAGTCCGGACATCACGCGAATGAAGTCCCGACCTGCATCGCGAATAAATTCTCTTGAACCATGCTTTCGTCGATACCTTATGAGAAATGGAATGTAGCCACCGTCCCAGTTCATCTGTATCTCATTATGTTTGCCAACTTTTGAGCGTCCTCTGGCGCAAAATACTGAAAAATTTATCATAAACAATTGGTTTATTACACAGTGCAACAAAAATTGACTTTTTTTCTGCCTTGGCTTCTATATATTTTTTTTTGTGTATTTTTATGCAAAACTGAATTTTCCGTTGTTGTTGCCCCTTAAGTTGAAATATGTACAAACTCAGGGAAATTTATTTTCGCATCAAACTTCATTCAAAAATCACACATAGGAGCCAATGCAAAAAAAATTAATGCACTGTGTTATTGATATCGCCAACAATAGCACCCACCTTAGCTAAAGAGTCAGCCTTTTCATTACCCGGAATGGAACAATGAGAAGGGACCCACGCTGAAGAAACCCGATATATTTTATCTGTTAAAGCACTTAAAAACCGCCGTTTTTTCCCAGGAAATACGGGGTGTGCTTCACAGGCTTCATCGATCGCAGAGCCTCAATGGCACTGAGACTGTCTGTGAAGATGAAGTAGTGGTCTATGGGTAGGGTTCCGATGATCCCAAGGGAGTACTGAATGGCAGCACTTCAGGACTCATCGTATGGGTCGACTGCATGCAGCCCAAGGCAATACGCAAACAACGATATTGTATTCTCTCTAATTTCATAATGTGCGTGCGCCGCGTGTTCGCGGCGGAGCGAAAGCAAAAACAACCGTACTCAAGAATTGACAATATCGTTGTTTGCTATAACCTCAGTAGGTCTTATGGATGAGCACCCCACCAGGTTCGTACGAAGAAAATTGATCTTTTGTTGGCATTTTCGTGTTAGATACCTAATATGACAAGCCCAGGTGCATTTAGAGTTGAACCAGACCCCGAGATATTAAGCAACTAAAACCTGAGTGATCGTTTTACCCGATAGTAGGTGCTGCAGCTGAGCTGGGTTATGCTTCCTAAAAAAATCGACCAACTCAGTTTTCTCCGGAGAGAGTTCGATACCCAGCTTAAGAGCCCATTCAGACAAATTGTCTGAGGTATCTTGCAATGGTCCTTGCAGGTAATGGAAACAACGGTCCTTCCAGTAATGGAAACAACGCCATCGTCTGCAAGTTGCCTTAGCGTGCATGAATTTGCAAGACATTAATCGATGTCATTGACGTAAAAATTGTATAAGAGAGGGATTAAATATGAGCCCTGGGAATGACCCATGTAACTAATTCGAGAAAATGTCGAATCACCATGTCAGAAATACACATGCTTTTCTGTCAACAAATTGAGCAAATAGTTAATCAAAATTGGTGAAAGTCCCTGCGAATGAAGTTTCTCGGTTGAACCTTCTACAGAGATAGAGTCGAGAGCCCCCTCAATGTCCAGGAATGCAGAAGCCATTTGCTCTTTTCGAGCAAAGGCGAGTTGAATTTCAGTAAAAAGCAACGCTAAGCAATCGTTCGTTCCTTTGCCCCGGCGAAAGCCAAATTGAGTATCTGAAAATAACCCGTTTCTCCATTAATTTCCGAAGGCAAGAGAGCATAGCAATCGGCCTGTAAGATTTGTGATCAGAGGTAGGTTTTTCGGGTTTTCGAATAGCAATTACTTTGACCTCCCTCCACTCGTGCGGAACAATGTTTAACTCAAGAAACTTGTTGAACAAGTCCAACAAGCGTCGTTTTGCAGGGTCGGTTAGATTCTTCAACAAGTTGAATTTGATTCTATCCAACCTTGGAGCTTTATTGTTACACGAATTGTCATCGAAAATTCCATTATCGAAAATGGAGGCTCTTCCGTAGTTACTAATAACGCGTTGCGAAAGGTTTTCTGTTCCGGTAAAGAGTCCGGGCAGACCTTTTTAGCAAAATCGAGTATCCAGCGGCCTGAATATTACTCGCTCTAATTAGAAACGTTACGTTACGTTATCGCTGTTTTCCTCGACAACGCGTTTACAAACCGCCGCCAGGATCCGCGTTTTTTTGCTTTTATCAAGCTCTTCATTTGTCTATCCAGTACATCGAACTTTCGGAGCAAATCGATAGTGCCTTGTTCTCGGATGGCCAAATACACCGAGGACCTTCGCGCGTACAGGTCTGAGCACTCTTTGTCCCACCACTTGTTGGGAGGACGCTGTCTAATCGTTACCCCGGGTATCGGTTTCGTCTGGGCTTGAGTCGCGGCGTCGATGATCAAGCCAGAAAGGAACGCGTATTTTTTCCTCTGGAGGAAGTTCCTTGTGAGACTCGATGAATTCCGCTATGATCGTTTCGAAATATTGATTGGGTCCGGGGGAGTTGAACCATAAGAGCAAAATCATTTCAAATCGCCTGGAAATACGCGAAAAATTTAATCGACCATTTTTGATTTGAATGAAACTTTGCACACGTATTTGGCTTAGCAAACTGAGCATTTTTCACAAGTGGAGAGATTTTTTACACCCAAGAGTTGCATTCTAAAAGGGCGTATGCCTTTTGGCATAGGTTCCAGCATTGTAGCCCCGAAACCGTTGGTTGTATAGAAAAACTGTCTGAGAATGAGTTGTAGCGAATCAAAAATGCATCATAAAAAAATATCCATCGTACAAAAAAAATTTTTTTTGACCAAAAAAAATTTAAAATAAACATTAAATCAAAAAAAAATTTTGATTTTTTTTTTTTAAGAAGCTAGACGTTAATACGCAACTTTTAAAAAAGAGTCCAGGATGGAGAAATGAAAAATAATTTTTTTATGGTAAATTAATTTTTTTAATGAAATTCTAATGCAAAAATTTTGTTATCTGATGATTTTAAAAGATGCAGAGAGTAATTTTGAATCAAAAAACTTTTGATAGTAAACATTCTAAAGGCAATGGATTTCAAGTTTTTTGGAGTTATTTCTGCTTCAAGCTCGAAAAAATATAATTATTTAGGAAAATACACGTTTTGCCTTTCTCCTAGAAAAGTATAGCAATTACTGGAAAAACGAAAGGTATAAAAGTGCTCCAAAGGGTCGAATCTCGTATATCAATCGACTTTGTTTGACGAGCTGAGCATTTTCTGTATGTGTGTGTGTACGTATGTGTGTGTGTATGTGTGTGTGTGTGTAACGCTCTCCCAATCTCACTCGATTTTCTTAGAGATGGCTGGACCGATCTTCATGAAATTAATTGCAAATGAGAGGTCTATTTGCTCCATAAGACCCTATTGAAATTTATTACAATCGAATTTTTAGTTTAAAAATGTGAAAATCACGAAACATCATTATCTCAGAAACTACTCAACTAATTTTAACAAAATTGGTTTTAAATGAAGGAGCTACTTAAAAAATTCTTAACTTTTGAATTTTATGAAGATTGAACGTGTGGTTCAGAAGTTATTTAGAGAAACGTGTTCTGGAGAGTGTTTAATCTCACTCATGTTTTTCAGAGATGGCTGAACCGATTTTCACAAAATCAGTGTCATTTGGAAGGTATAATTACCTCATAAGACCCTATTGATTTTTTTTTTTGCAATCGGACTATTACTTTGCCTGTTATGTTTAAAAATGTGAAATCTAGCTTTGAAAAGAAACATATTTCGAAGACTACTAAAACTCACTCACTTTTCTCAGAGATGGCTGAACCGATTTCCACGAAATTAGTGTCAAATGAAAGGTCTAGCTGCCTCATAACACCCTATTGAATTTCAATGTAGTCGGTCTGTTACTTTGTCTGTGATGTATCAAAATATGAAAATCAGGAAAATTCATTATCTCAGAAAGTACAAAACCGATTTGAACAATATTGGTATTAAATGAACGGGCTAGGTTAATTGATGAATTTCATAGTGATTAAACACGTATTGTGCTATTCGTACGTTCCCGGTATTGCTCGTGATTGAAGTGTACGAAATTCAAAGTTTTGCCTTTCTCCTAAAAAGGTATAGCAATCACTGGAAAAACCAAAGGTATAAAAGTGGTCCCAATGGCCGAATGTCATATACCACTCGACTTCTTTCGACGAACTGAGCATTTTCTGTATGTATGTATGTATGTGTGTATGTGTGTGTGTGTATGTATGTGCAACTTTTTTTTCTCACTCACTTTTCTTAGAGATGGCTGGACCGATTTTCATAAAATTAATTGCAAATGAAAGGTCTAGTTGCGCCATAGGTTGCTATTGAATTTCATTGTAATCGAATTTTTAGTTTAGAGGTTATGTATCAAAATGTAAAAATCACGAAACATCAATATCTCAGAAACCACACAACCGATTTTAATAAAATTGGTTTCAAATGATCGGGCTGTCTCCAGAATCCTTAACTTTTTAATTTCGTAATGATTGAACATATGGTTCAAAAGTTATGTAAAGAAAAGTTATCCTGAGGTTGTTTAAACTCACTCATTTTTCTCAGAGATGGCTGAACCGATTTTCACAAAATTAGTGTCAAATGAAAGGTCTAGTTGCCCCATAGGTTGCTATTGAATTTCATTGAAATCGGATTGTAACTTTGTCCGTTGTTCATGAAAATGTGAAATCACATAATGAAAGTTAACATATTGACTTCCTCCTAACGATCACTGGCTAATTAAAAGGTAGAAAAGTGATCCAAATGGCCGAATGTCATATACTACTCGACTCAGTTTGACGAATCGAGCATTTTCTGCATATTAGCATGTATAGGTGTATATGTTTGTGTGTGGGTGTGTACGTGTGTATGTGCACCTTTTTTCGCACTCACTATTCACAGAGATGGTCTGACCGAACAGATTTCAATGAAATTAATTGCAAATGAAAGGTCTAGTTGCCCTATAAGACCCTATTGAATTTTATTGTAATCTGATTTCTAGTTTAGAGGTTATGTATCAAAGTGTAAAAATCACGAAACATCAATATCTCAGAAACCACACATCTGATTTGATTAAAATTAGTTTCAAATGAACGGGCTACCATAAAAACCCTTAACTTTTGAATTTTATGAAGATTGAACATGTGGTTCAGGAGTTATGGAAAGAAACGTGTTCTGGAGACTATTTAATCTCACTCATGTTTCTCAGGGATGGCTGGCCCGATTTTTATAAAATTAGTGTCATATGGAAGGTCTTGTTGCCCCATAAGACCCTAATGATTTTTTTTTCAAACGGATTATTACTTTGCCTGTTATGTTTAAAAATGTGAAATCCAGCTATGAAAAGAAACATATTCCAAGACAACTTACTTGGACTCACTCATATTTCTCAGAGATGGTTGACCCGATTTTCACAGAATTAGTATCAAATGAAAGGTCTACCTACCTCATAACTCCCTATTGAATTTTGCAGTAATCGGACTGTAACTTCGTCTGTAATGTATCAAAATGTGAAAATCACGAAACTTCATTATCTTAGAAACTACACAACCGATTTGAACAATATTGATATCAGATGAACGGGCTAGTTAAGGGTTAACTGATGAATTATGATTGAACACGTGGTTTCAAAGTTTGGCTGCTCCATACGTTACCTTTTCATTTGATTGTAATCAAGCTTAAGCAAGCGTTATGTTTTAATTTGTAAAACAACGAAAGTCTATTATCTCAAGTACTACACGACTTATTTGAACATAACTAGTGTCATACAAATGAGTCATCTCTCAAACTTACAAATAACAAACTTCATAACAATTTGATATGCTGTTTAAAAGTTTTAGAAAGAACAGAAATTCAAAGACTTTACCTGCTTCGATCAATATATATGGCCTCAACATGATTTAAATGTGGTATCGTACTATCTGAACGTTCCTGGCATCGCTCGTAATTAAATTGTTCGAAATTAAGAGTCATTGCTTTTATTTCGCTATTTCTTAAGTACTAACATTACGTCAAATTTCATATTTTATACTTTAATTACAACATCAATATTTTAGAACCCAAAGAGTGGATAAACATTTATTGAATTTGAGCATTCATGTAAATCTATTTTTATAAATAATAAGTTTGAATGAGAAAGGCTGAGTCTGACCGCTAGGTGGATTAATTTAGGTTTTTTATTTTATTTCGCTATTTCTTCAGCACAAATATTTTACTCCTAATTAATAATTTTTTTTAACTTTTTGCCTTTCTCCTAGAAAGGTATAGCAATCACTTGCAAAACCGAAGATATGAAAGTGCTCCAAAGGGCCGAATGGCATATATCACTTGACTCAGTTCGACGAGCTGAGCATTTTCTGTATGTGTGTGTGTATGTGCAGATTTTTATTTTCACTCACTTTCCTCAGAGATGGCTGGACCGATTTTAATGAAATTATATGCAAATGATAGTTAACATATTGACTTCCTCCTAACGATCACTGGCTAATTAAAAGGTAGAAAAGTGATCCAAATGGCCGAATGTCATATACTACTCGACTCAGTTTGACGAATCGAGCATTTTCTGCATATTAGCATGTATAGGTGTATATGTTTGTGTGTGGGTGTGTACGTGTGTATGTGCACCTTTTTTCGCACTCACTATTCACAGAGATGGTCTGACCGAACAGATTTCAATGAAATTAATTGCAAATGAAAGGTCTAGTTGCCCTATAAGACCCTATTGAATTTTATTGTAATCTGATTTCTAGTTTAGAGGTTATGTATCAAAGTGTAAAAATCACGAAACATCAATATCTCAGAAACCACACATCTGATTTGATTAAAATTAGTTTCAAATGAACGGGCTACCATAAAAACCCTTAACTTTTGAATTTTATGAAGATTGAACATGTGGTTCAGGAGTTATGGAAAAAAACGTGTTCTGGAGACATTTAATCTCACTCATATTTCTCAGGGATGGCTGGCCCGATTTTTATAAAATTAGTGTCATATGGAAGGTCTTGTTGCCCCATAAGACCCTAATGATTTTTTTTTCAAACGGATTATTACTTTGCCTGTTATGTTTAAAAATGTGAAATCCAGCTATGAAAAGAAACATATTCCAAGACAACTAGCTTGGACTCACTCATATTTCTCAGAGATGGTTGACCCGATTTTCACAGAATTAGTACCAAATGAAAGGTCTACCTACCTCATAACTCCCTATTGAATTTTGCAGTAATCGGACTGTAACTTCGTCTGTAATGTATCAAAATGTGAAAATCACGAAACTTCATTATCTTAGAAACTACACAACCGATTTAAACAATATTGATATCAGATGAACGGGCTAGTTAAGGGTTAACTGATGAATTATGATTGAACACGTGGTTTCAAAGTTTGGCTGCTCCATACGTTACCTTTTCATTTGATTGTAATCAAGCTTAAGCAAGCGTTATTTTTTAATTTGTAAAACAACGAAAGTCAAGTACTACACGACTTATTTGAACAAATGAGTCATCTCTCAAACTTACAAATAACAAACTTCATAACAATTTGATATGCTGTTTAAAAGTTTTTGAAAGAACAGAAATTCAAAGACTATTCAACACGTTGCCTGCTTCGATCAATATATATGGCCTCAACATGATTTAAATGTGGTATCGTACTATCTGAACGTTCCTGGCATCGCTCGTGATTAAATTGTTCGAAATTAAGAGTCATTGCTTTTATTTCGCTATTTCTTAAGTACTAACATTACGTCAAATTTCATATTTTATACTTTATATATCATTTAATACATCAATATTTTAGAACCCAAAGAGTGGATAAACATTTATTGAATTTGAGCATTCATGTAAATCTATTTTTATAAATAATAAGTTTGAATGAGAAAGGCTGAGTCTGACCGCTAGGTGGATTAATTTAGGTTTTTTATTTTATTTCGCTATTTCTTCAGCACAAATATTTTACTCCTAATTAATAATTTTTTTTAACTTTTTGCCTTTCTCCTAGAAAGGTATAGCAATCACTTGCAAAACCGAAGATATGAAAGTGCTCCAAAGGGCCGAATGGCATATATCACTTGACTCAGTTCGACGAGCTGAGCATTTTCTGTATGTGTGTGTGTATGTGCAGATTTTTATTTTCACTCACTTTCCTCAGAGATGGCTGGACCGATTTTAATGAAATTATATGCAAATGATAGTTAACATATTGACTTCCTCCTAACGATCACTGGCTAATTAAAAGGTAGAAAAGTGATCCAAATGGCCGAATGTCATATACTACTCGACTCAGTTTGACGAATCGAGCATTTTCTGCATATTAGCATGTATAGGTGTATATGTTTGTGTGTGGGTGTGTACGTGTGTATGTGCACCTTTTTTCGCACTCACTATTCACAGAGATGGTCTGACCGAACAGATTTCAATGAAATTAATTGCAAATGAAAGGTCTAGTTGCCCTATAAGACCCTATTGAATTTTATTGTAATCTGATTTCTAGTTTAGAGGTTATGTATCAAAGTGTAAAAATCACGAAACATCAATATCTCAGAAACCACACATCTGATTTGATTAAAATTAGTTTCAAATGAACGGGCTACCATAAAAACCCTTAACTTTTGAATTTTATGAAGATTGAACATGTGGTTCAGGAGTTATGGAAAAAAACGTGTTCTGGAGACATTTAATCTCACTCATATTTCTCAGGGATGGCTGGCCCGATTTTTATAAAATTAGTGTCATATGGAAGGTCTTGTTGCCCCATAAGACCCTAATGATTTTTTTTTCAAACGGATTATTACTTTGCCTGTTATGTTTAAAAATGTGAAATCCAGCTATGAAAAGAAACATATTCCAAGACAACTAGCTTGGACTCACTCATATTTCTCAGAGATGGTTGACCCGATTTTCACAGAATTAGTACCAAATGAAAGGTCTACCTACCTCATAACTCCCTATTGAATTTTGCAGTAATCGGACTGTAACTTCGTCTGTAATGTATCAAAATGTGAAAATCACGAAACTTCATTATCTTAGAAACTACACAACCGATTTAAACAATATTGATATCAGATGAACGGGCTAGTTAAGGGTTAACTGATGAATTATGATTGAACACGTGGTTTCAAAGTTTGGCTGCTCCATACGTTACCTTTTCATTTGATTGTAATCAAGCTTAAGCAAGCGTTATTTTTTAATTTGTAAAACAACGAAAGTCAAGTACTACACGACTTATTTGAACAAATGAGTCATCTCTCAAACTTACAAATAACAAACTTCATAACAATTTGATATGCTGTTTAAAAGTTTTTGAAAGAACAGAAATTCAAAGACTATTCAACACGTTGCCTGCTTCGATCAATATATATGGCCTCAACATGATTTAAATGTGGTATCGTACTATCTGAACGTTCCTGGCATCGCTCGTGATTAAATTGTTCGAAATTAAGAGTCATTGCTTTTATTTCGCTATTTCTTAAGTACTAACATTACGTCAAATTTCATATTTTATACTTTATATATCATTTAATACATCAATATTTTAGAACCCAAAGAGTGGATAAACATTTATTGAATTTGAGCATTCATGTAAATCTATTTTTATAAATAATAAGTTTGAATGAGAAAGGCTGAGTCTGACCGCTAGGTGGATTAATTTAGGTTTTTTATTTTATTTCGCTATTTCTTCAGCACAAATATTTTACTCCTAATTAATAATTTTTTTTAACTTTTTGCCTTTCTCCTAGAAAGGTATAGCAATCACTTGCAAAACCGAAGATATGAAAGTGCTCCAAAGGGCCGAATGGCATATATCACTTGACTCAGTTCGACGAGCTGAGCATTTTCTGTATGTGTGTGTGTATGTGCAGATTTTTATTTTCACTCACTTTCCTCAGAGATGGCTGGACCGATTTTAATGAAATTATATGCAAATGAAAGTTCTTGTTGCCCCATAAGACGCTATTAAATTTCATTGTAATTGGATTTCTATTCTAGAGGTTATGTTTTAAAAATGTAAAAATCACGAAACATCAATAACTCAGAAACCACACAACCGATTATAATAGAATTGGTATCAAATAAACGGGAAATCTTAAAAACTCTTAACTTTTGAATTTTATATAGATTGAACATGTGGTTCAAAAGTTTTGAAAAGAAACGTCTTCTGAAGACTGTTTAAATTCACTCCTGTTTCTCAGAGATGGCTGGAACGATTTCTACAAAATCAGTGTCATATGAAAGGTCTAGTTACCCGATAAGACCTTATTGATTTTTTTTTTTGCAATCGGACTATTACTTTGCCTGTTATGTTCAAAAATGTGAAATCTAGCTATGAAAAGAAACATATTCCGAAGAATACATAAACTCACTCACTTTTCTCAGAGATGGCTGAACCGATTTCCACGAAATTAAAGTCAATTGAAAGGTCTAGCTGACTCATAACACCCTATTGAATTTTACTGTAATCGAACTGTAATTTCGTCTGTAATGTACCGAAATGTGAAAATCACGAAACTTCATTATCTCAGAAACTACACAACCGAATAGATTAACATTATTATCAGACGAGCGGACTAGTTAAGCGTTAACTGATGAATTATGATTGAACACGTGGTTTCAAATTTTGGCTGCCCAATACGTTCCCATTTCATTTAATTATAATCGAACTTAAGTAATCGTTATTAAATTGTTAATAAAACAACGAGAGTCTAATATTTCAAAGATTACATGACTTATTTGAACATAACTAGTGTCATACGAACGAGTCATCTCTCAAAGTTACAAATAACAAAATTCATAACAATTTGATATGTGGCTCAAAAGTTATGGAAAGAAAAGAAATTCAAAGACTATTTAAAACGTTACCTGCTTTGATCGATATATGTGGCCTCAACATAAATTATATGTGGTATCGTGCTATTTGAATGTTCCAAATTCATTGATTCCTTGCGATGTGTTTAAAGTCTGCAAATGCACGGGTAATCGGCCATAGGATTTGATCAAAGTCAAATAACAAATCGTTTGAAATGATTGGTTTTATCGAAATGACAACATCCTCGACTTTTGGCTTCTGTACATCGCCTCAATTCTGAATATATTCATTTTAGGTGGTATTCGGTCATTTTCAGCAGATTTTCTGGCATCAATCTGACACAGGAAATACCCATATTGGGAGGTATTTAGTTATTTGGTTGTTTTCCAGAAACTAAAAGTGGTCGTCTTTAAATTCAAAATGGTGTCCATGGTTAATTTTTGATTTCTATGCATCATCGCGATTACGGAAATATCCATATTGAGTATTATTCGGTCATTTTCGACTGTTTCCTAGAAGTTGCCATTAAGCAATTCAAAATGGTGCCTGACGTCAATTGTTAGCTCATTGCATCATTCTGGTTCCAGAGACACTCATATTGAATGGTATTTGGTTATTTTTCACAAACCGGAAGTCACCGTCTTAGATTTAAAAATGATATTTAAGATAACTCCTGGCCTCTGAGCGTCATTCTGGTTGAAGAAACACCCATATTGGGTGTTATTCGATCGTTCTCGGCTGTTATCCAGGAACCGGAAGTCGCCAACCTAGAATCCAAAATGGGATCTGTGGTAGATTTCATCTGCTGTGTATCATTCTAGATCCGGAAATACACATGTTAGACGGAAATCGGCCATTTTTGGCTGTTTTCCAGAAACCAGAAGTTGCCATTACACAATTCATAATGGTGTCTGAGATTCGCTACTTGCAACACTCTGGCTCCGGAGACACTCATATTTGGTGGTATTTGGTCATTTTCAGCTGGTCGACTTGAGCTCCTGTGTATCATTATTGATCCGGATATTATTATATTGGGTGGAAATCGGCCATTTTTGGCTGTTCCCAGAAACCGGATGTTGCCATCTTACAATCCAAAATGTTGCCTGAGGTCGATTATGGAACATATTTGTTACCTATACACCAAATCTCATACCAAATTTGGTTGTATTTTCTTGATTGGTTCTAGAGATGTGCGAAATTTTTGTTTCATTTGTATGGGACCCCTCCCTTAAAGAAAAGGCAGGGGTGTCAAACCATTATGCACATATTTGTTACCTCCGAAAATATTCACCTGCCAAATGTGGTTCCATTTAGTTGATTAGTTCTCGAGATGTGCAGAAATTTGTGTTTAATTTGTATGGCACCCCACCCTTCCAAAAGAAGGAGGGGTGTCAAAGCAATATGGACATATTATATAACACTAAAAATATTTATCTGCCAACTTCGGTTCCATTTAGTTGATTAGTTCTCGAGATGTGCAGAAATTTGTGTTTCATTTGTATGGAACCCCCCCCCCCCTTTCAGCAAAAGAAGGGGCGTCCAACTATTATGGACATATTTGTTACTCCTTAAAACATCTACATGCCAAATTCGGTTTTACTTGTTTGGTTTGTTCTTGAGTCGTGCAGAAATTTATGTTTCATTTGTATGGGACCCCTCCCTTTCAGAAGAAGGAGGGGTCTCAAACTATCATAGGAACCTTTATCGGCACCAAAAACCCCTACATACAAATTTTCACGTCGATCGGTTTGGTAGTTTTTGAGCCTATATGGATCAGACAGACAGACAGACCGGACTGCATTTTTATATGTATAGATTACAGCATCAATTTTTTAGAACCTAAAGAGTGAATATACATTTATTAGATTCATGAAAATCCATTTACATGTAAATTGTGCGTTCATGTAAATCCATTTTTACAAATAATCAGTTTGAATGAGAAAGGCTGAGTCTGACCGCTAGGTGGATTAATTTAGGTTTTTTAAATTGAAATTTAATGTTCATTTCAAATTTTTTTTTGGTTAAAAAAATTTTTTTTTGTACAGTGTATATTTTTTTATGGTGCACTTTTCATTCCCTACAACTCATTCTCTCATTCTGTGCCGAACACGCATCAGTATCGGACGTGTTTGGTGATCGCTCCGATAGAATATAAAACAAAAGACGTGTGAACAAGTGTTGGCATTGTTTGCCTGATTGAATGAAATAAATCCGGGTTCAAGGTCGCGCCTTTGTGCAACTGTTTCGCATCGTAACTGCCAGCTGGTGCGTAAGCCGATTTGGCTGCTGGCTGAATTTTGCTACAGCAGTGGACGAGACACAAAAGAGGAGAAAGAAGAAGCCATCAGTTGACAGTTGAGTTGTATCGCTGTGTGGAGTGATCTCACACCTGGCTTGCTGCTGGTGGCTGTTTGCTGCTGCTGTATTGGTGCTGCTGGCTGTAACGGCTGCAACTTCGAACGATCGGACAACCAAACTTACTGGAAGGGAGAAGTAAAAAGGTACGTGCTCTTGTCGGCGCTAGTGCGCTAGACTTAGGGGGATGGATGTAGATCCCTCGCCTCCCACGCCACCATCCCCGAACCCCTCTGACCCTGACCCTTCTGTTACCCCCTCCCCTGTTCATTCTTAAGTCCCCCCTCGCCCCAGGCTCTACCCACACGAAGCCCAGGGCAGCTATACTGTCTATTTTCGGCCAAAGGCGGGACCGAAATCGAAACATATTTCTAAAGACCTGACGAAGGAGTACAAGGGCGTGACCGAAATTTCCAAGGTCCGGCCTAACAAGCTCCGTGTCGTGGTCAGTAACCTGAAAGTGGCCAACGATATAGCTTGCTCTGAGCTCTTCACACGCGAGTATCGCGTTTACATACCCGCACGAGACGTGGAGATCGACGGTGTCATAACCGATTCAAGTCTGTCCGTCGAGTGTATACTGAAAAGTGCCAAAGGGTGCTTTAAGAACAAAACCTGTCCCGATTTAAAGGTGCTCGACTGCAAGCAATTGCGGTCAGCATCGATCATCGGTGGCAAAACAGTATACACTCTGTCAGACTCGTTTCGAGTTACGTTCGCCGGGTCAGCGCTACCAAGCCACGTCTCGATCCACCGGGTTCGTCTTCCTGTGCAATTATATGTGCCTCGCGTCATGAACTGCCTGAATTGTAAGCAGTGAGGCCACACCGCCGCCTACTGCTGCAATAAGGCACGTTGTGGCAAGTGTGGGGGAATCATGCGGATGATTCCTGCAGTAAAAATGCTGAAAAATGCATTCACTGTGGGGAGAGTCAGCATGAGCTCTCGACATGTGCGGTGTACATGCAGCGCAGGGATAAAATAAAGAGGTCTCTCAAAGAGCGTTCGAAGCGTTCTTACGCTGAGATGCTGAAGAAGACCGTTACCACTTCTCCCATTACATCAAACCCTTTTGATCTGTTGTCCTCTGATGAAACCGATTCTGACGATTCACCAGCGGGAACATCTTACGCCAATCCTGGGGAGTCTCGAAAGAGGAAAAATATTTCCTCTTCTAAACTTCCCAGAAAAGGTCCTAAGATTTCTCGAAGTGAAATGAAAGTTACAAACAAACCAAACAGTGCTGCGGAAAAATCGAAGCAAACTCCTCCTGGGCTTGCAAATTTAAAGTCCCAGAAGGAGTTCCCAGCACTGCCAGGAACATCTAAAACCCCAGTTGTTCCTTTTGCACATCCAGTTGATGAAACAAACTCTGGATTAGTGAAATTTTCTGACATTGTGGACTGGATTTTTGAAAATTTCAATGTACCCGATCCAATTAAAATGTTTCTTGCAGCATTCCTTCCAACAGTTAGATCATCCCAACAGTTTGGCTTACTTCAAATATTGATCTCAACTTCCATGATTTTAATATTATTCGCCTTGATCGAGACACCCCATATGGAGGAGTACTTCTAGGGATTAAAAAGTGCTATTCTTTCTATCGTATTAATCTCCCCTCGATTTCAGGCATCGAAGTTGTCGCATGTCAAATGACAATACAAGGTAAAGAGCTTTGTATTGCTCCAATATATATTCCTCCCAGAGCACAGGTTGGGCAACGGCTGCTCTTTGATTTAATAGAACTTCTTCCCTCGCCACGTTTGATTTTGGGAAACTTCAACTCTCATGATAACCGCTCCTCTTTAATCTATAACCTTTGCGATGACTTCGACATGACTATTTTGAACAACGGCGAAATGACACGTATCTCGAAACCTCCAGCGCGCCCAAGCGCTTTGGATCTATCCTTATGTTCGACGTCGCTACGGTTGGATTGCACATGGAAGGTAATCCTCGATCCTCACGGTAGCGACCATTTGCCTATTCTTATTTCAATTAATAACGGGTCAACTCGCATGCGACCAGTTGACATTCCGCATGACCTCACACGGAATGTCGATTGGAAGTTATACGAGGAAATGGTTTCAATAGCGGTCGAGTCGATTCAACATCATCCACCACTTGAAGAATACAACCTCCTCGCGGGCTTGATTCTCGACGCCGCGTTGCAAGCCCAAACGAAGAAATATCCCGGCGTAACTATTAAAGAACGGCCTCCCACTCCCTGGTGGGACCAAGAATGCTCCGATGTCTACACGCAAAGATCCGACGCGTTTTTGGCCTAGGTATACCTGGCGACTATATACGGTGTTCGGAGCTTGATACCAAGCTTAAAAGCTTGGCTAAAGCAAAGAAACGCGGATATTGGCGTCGGTTCGTGAACGAGACGTCGAGGGAGACATCGATGAGCACTCTTTGGAACACAACCCGAAGAATGCGGAATCGCGTAACGGTCAACGAAAGCGAGGAGTCTTCAAGTCGGTGGATATTTGATTTTGCCAGGAAAGTATGTCCGGACTCTGTTCCTGAGCAAAACATTGTTCGCGATGCGTCTCCGTGCCACGACGCGATAGAATCACCTTTTACGATGGCAGAATTTTCAGTTGCCCTCCTGTCCTGTAACAATAACGCGCCTGGGTTAGATAGAATCAAATTCAACTTGTTGAAGAATCTACCCGGCAATGCCAAGAGGCGCTTGTTGAACTTGTTCAACAAGTTCCTGGAGCAAAACATTGTACCGCAGGATTGGAGGCAAGTGAAGGTGATCGCCATCCAAAAACCAGGGAAACCAGCTTCTGATCACAACTCTTATAGGCCGATTGCAATGCTATCCTGTATCCGGAAATTGATGGAAAAAATGATACTCCGTCGCTTAGACCATTGGGTCGAATCAAATGGCCTACTATCGGATACTCAATTTGGCTTCCGCCGTGCCAAAGGGACGAATGATTGTCTTGCGCTGCTTTCAACAGATATTCAGCTGGCGTATGCTCGCAAAGAACAAATGGCGTCTGCGTTCTTGGACATTAAGGGGGCTTTTGATTCCGTTTCTATTGACATTCTTTCGGGTAAACTTCACCGACAAGGATTTTCTCCAATTTTAAAAAATTTTTTGCACAATTTGTTGTCCGAAAAGCACATGCATTTTACGCACGGCGATTTGGCAACTTTTCGCATTAGCTACATGGGTCTTCCCCAGGGCTCATGTTTAAGCCCCCTTCTTTACAACTTTTATGTAAATGACATCGACGAATGTCTGGCAAATTCATGCACGTTGCAGACGTTAGTGTAATCTGTGTTACAGGAGCCAAAGCTGCCGATTTGCAAGGACCATTGCAAGATACCTTGAACAATTTGTCTGCTTGGGCTTTACAGCTAGGTATCGAATTCTCTCCGGAGAAGACTGAGATAGTAGTTTTTTCTAGGAAGCATGAACCTGCTCAGCTTCAAACACAATTAATGGGTAAAACGATTTCTCAGGTTTTGGTACACGAATATCTTGGTATCTGGTTCGAATCTAAAGGTACCTGGGGTTGTCACGTGAGGTTTCTGATGAAAAAATGTCAACAAAGAGTGAATTTTCTTCGTTCAATAACCGGACAATGGTGGGGAGCCCATCCAGGAGAGCTTATGAGGCTTTACCAAACAACGATATTGTCTGTTATTGAATACGGGTGTTTCTGCTTCCGCTCCGCAGCAAACACACATCTGATCAAACTGAAGCGAATACAATATCGTTGTTTGCGTATCGCCTTAGGTTGCATGCAGTCGACCCATACGATGAGTTTGGAGGTCTTAGCTGGAGTACTACCATTGAAAAACCGCTTCTGGAGCCTGTCTTCTCGTATTCTTATCAAATGTGAGGCCTTGAACCGTCCCGTGATTGAAAATTTTGAAAGGTTAAGCGAACTTAATTCTCAAACCTGTTTTATGACATTGTATTTCCATCACATGTCCCGAAATATTAACCCTTCTTCGAATATTCCAAATCGTGTCGACTTATCAAATACTTCTGATTCTACTGTGTTTTTCGATACATCCATGATAGAAGAAACTCGTGGAATTCCGGATCATTTACGCGTGCAGCAGATCCCCAAAATTTTATCCAATAAATATCGAAACATCAACTGCAACAATATGTTCTACACTGACGGATCACTTCTTGATGGGTCCACTGGCTTCGGTATTTTCAATAACAATTTAACCGTCTCCCATAAACTCGATAATCCTGATTCTGTCTACGTCGCAGAATTAGCTGCAATTCAGTACACCCTAGGGATTATCGAAAAAATGCCCAAAGACCATTATTTCATCTTTACGGACAGTCTCAGTTCCATTGAGGCTCTCCGATCGATGAAAGATGTTAAGCACTCTCCGTATTTCCTGGGGAAAATACGGGAACATCTGAGTGCTTTATCCGAAAAATCGTTTCAGATTACCTTAGCGTGGGTCCCTTCTCACTGCTCGAAACCGGGCAATGAGAAAGCGGACTCTTTGGCTAAGGTGGGCGCAACAAACGGTGATATTTATGAAAGACCAATTGCCTTTAATGAATTTTTCGCACTTGTACGTCAGAATACGATCATCAGTTGGCAAAATTCTTGGACCAAAGGGGAACTGGGAAGGTGGTTACATTCCATAATCCCCAAGGTGTCGACGAACCCGTGGTTCAAGGGGTTGGATGTAGGTCGGGATTTCATTTGCGTGATGTCCCGGCTTATGTCCAATCACTATAGATTTGACGCGCATCTCCGTCTTGTTGGGCTCGGGGAAAGTGGTATCTGTGCCTGTGGTGAGGGTTATCACGACATAGAGTATGTGGTTTGGTCATGCCCTGTACACCGTGACGCCAGGTCTAAATTAATAGCTTCCCTGCAGGCCGAAAGTAGGCAGCCGGCTGTTCCTGTTCGTGATGTCTTGGCGAGCCGTGACCTATCCTACATGTCCCTTATATACGTTTCTTTGAAATCCATCCACGCCCCAGTTTAATCCTATTCCCTTCCGCCTACATCCTACCAAACGACAAGAACACGTTAAGACCCCGGATCCGGAAACAGCAACTAGACCCGCACGATACTCTCAGGTCCCGAGGGAGACAACCCAATATGCCAGTCTGTAATATCTTGGCCCAGCAGCGGAACATATTCAATATGCTGCTTAACTATGGCGATGGAAAACCATCAAACAACAAATCAGTGCTTTTAATGCAAAACATTCTAGCTTTAAGTTAGATTTAGTTTCAGCTCGTAGTCGGCAGCGAGGATAAAAAATTTGCTTTTAGTTATTAAAATACTTTAGAAAGTAAGCTACCAGATATAATTGGCGCCGTTAAACATTAATTTGTATTTGTGCCGTGTCAAATAAATTATAGATGAAGAAAGAAAAAACTCATTCTCAGACAGTTTTTCTATACAACCAACGGTTTCTGGACTACAAAGCTTCGAATAAAACCTATGCCAAAAGGCATACGCCCTCTTAGAATATAACTCATGGGTGTATAAAATCTCTCCACCTGTGAAAAATGCTCAGTTTGCTAAGCCAAATACGTGTGCAAAGTTTCGATATTCGACCATCGGTCATTTGGCGCGATCTTGCTCATAAGCAATTGAGATAACGATTGGTAGGTGATCACTACCGTGGGGATCATTGATTACTTTCCACCGGCACTCTAACGCTTGTGATGTCGAGCAAAGGGATAGGTCAAGCACGCTTCCACGAGCTGGAGGATTAGGTACACGTGTCGCTTCCCCAGTATTCAAAAGTGTCATATTGAAGTCGTCGATTAAGTTACAGATTAAAGAGATCGGTTGTCGTCGTACAGCGACCCCCATAGCGAACAGTGAGAATTATCTCCCAATATCAAAAAATGCGCCTCTCCACCGTGTGAGTCTCGATCCTGACGAATAATGTTAATATCGTGGAAATTGAGTTGATCGTTTAAATTGAGAAAGGTAAAGATGTTTTCTGTCGAGGGTGGCTCAGCATTTCTACAAAAGAGCGCTTTGATCGTTCCTTGAGGGAACGCTTAATTTTTTCCTCGCGTCGAAAGGTCATGCCGAGCTCCCTCGCGGTAAAGACACTTTTCAGTATCCTCACTGCAAGAGGTCTCAGCAGGATTGCCTCCGCACTTGCTGCAGCGTGCCTTGTTGCAGCAGAAGGTGGCTGTATGACCTAACTGCTTGCAGTTTTGGCAATGCATGACCCGTGGTACGAACAGGCGTACAGGCAGACGAACCCTGTCCAAAGAGATGTAGTTCGGCAGTGCAGATCCGGTGAATGTTACATGGAAGGAATCCGAAGGGAGGAATTTCTTCTTCCCTTCTTCGATGGATACTGAATGCAATTGCTTGAAATCCAGTATCTTTACATTTTGAATCAGGGGGTTCTTGAAACAGCCAATCCCATGACGCAAAATGTCATCGACCGTGAGGCTTTCTTCGGTAACCATACCGTCGATCTCCACGTCCTTGGCAGGGATGTACACGCGGTTCTCTCTCGTGAAGAGCTCGTAGCTAGCAATTGCGTTTGCTTGCTTCAAGCTTCTCACGACATTCCGCAGTTTGTTCGGTCTAACTTTTGTAATTTCGGTTGCGTCCGAAAACTGTTTTGCCAGGTCCTTGCCGATTTGTATTATGTTAAGAGGCTCATTTATGGGCCTAAAAAAACTATGAACGGACCTTTTGAAGCATCTGGGTGTGCTTTCACCCATGTTGCCGGTACCCTTGGTACGGGGCTAGGTAGCGGAGATGGTACAGGGGAAGGTAGAGGGGAGCTAATGGGGGACATTTCAATCTCGGTCCCATTCGTTTCCACATTCAGGAATAGTTGCACCTGCATGTCGTCCATTTTTTGCGGGAGCGTTTTGCTTTTCCGCATGCATGGGGGGAATCAAATAATTGTTGTAAAATGTAAAAACAATTTTCAAAACAAGGTGTATTAAATAAGAAAAACCTAAATTAATCCACCTAGCGGTCAGACCCAATTCGCCGCCGCACCAAGTTAACCATCTACAAGACGCTGATCAGACCGGTAGTCCTCTACGGGCATGAGACATGGACTATGCTTGTGGAGGACCAACGCGCCCTTGCGGTGTTCGAGCGGAAGGTACTGCGTACCATTTTCGGTGGACTGCAGATGGAAAACGGAGTGTGGAGAAGGCGAATGAACCACGAACTGCAGGAGCTGCTTGGGGAGCCATCTATCGCCCACATCGCTAAGATACGCAGGCTGCGGTGGGTTGGGCATGTTGTAAGGATGTCACACGACAGCCCGGTAAAGATGGTTCTTGAAACCAATCCGTCAGGGACGAGACGGAGAGGTGCACAGCGGGCAAGGTGGATCGATCAGGTGGAAGACGACCTGCGGACCCTACGCAGACTGCAGAGCTGGCGACCTGCAGCCATAAACCGAGTGGAATGGAGACGACTTACGTACAGCAAAAGCCACACCACGGCTTGAGACTGTTTGGTAAGGTAAGGTAAGCGGTCAGACTCAGCCTTTCTCATTCAAACTTATTTGTTAAAAATAGATTTACATGAGTGTTTATATCCAGGTTCATTAAGCAGACAGTATGTGAAGTAAAGAAAGCGAAAAATAAGCGAACTGGAAATATGATACAGATTTGAAAAAATATACCGCATCTCTGTCTCCGGCATGATGTTTTGACCAATTAAACTACGGGGGACGGTGGTACTGTTCCACAATAAAATATGAAATTTGACGTAATGTTAGTGCTTAAGAAATAGCGAAATAAAAGAAATGACTCCTAATTTCAAACAATTCAATCACGAGCGATACCGGGAACGTTCAAATAGTACGATACCACAATTAAACCATGTTGAGGCCATATATATTGATCAAAGCGAGTATAGTTTCAAATAGTCTTTGAATTTTTTTTCGTTCCAAAACTTTTGAACCACATATAAAATTGTTATGAAGTTTGTTATTTGTAAGTTTGAGAGATGACTCGTTTGTATGACACTAGTTATGTTCAAATTAGTCGTGTAATCTTTGAGAAAATAGACTTTCGTTGTTGTAACAATTAATACATAACGGTTACTTAAGTTATTATAATCAAATGAAATGAGAACGTATAGGGCAGCCAACATTTGAAACCAAGTGTTCAGTCATAATTCATCAGTTAACCCCTAACTATCCCGTGCATTCGATATCAATATTGTTCAAATCTGTTGTGTAGTTTCTAAGATAATGAAGTTTAGTGATTTCCACATTTCGATACATTACAGACGAAGTTACATTCCGATTACAGCAAAATTCAACAGGGTGTTATGAGGCAGCTAGACTTTTCGTTTGATACTAATTCTGTGGAAATCATGTCAACCATCTCTGAGAAAAGTGAGTGAGCCCAAGTAGTCATCAGAATATGTTTCTTTTCATAGCTGGATTTCACATTTTTAAACATAACAGGAAAAGTAATGATCCGTTCGCAAAAAAAATCATTAGGGTCTTATGGGGCAACAAGACTTTCCATATGACACTGACTTTATGAAAATCGGTCCGGCCATCTCTGAGAAACATGAGTGAGATTAAACAGTCTCCAGAACACGTTTCTTTCTGTAATTTCTGAACCATATGTTCAATCTTCATAAAATTTAATAGTTGAGGGTTTTTAGGTAGACCGTTTATTTGAAACCAATTTTGTTCAAATCGGTTGTGTAGTTTCTGAGATATTGATGTTTCGTGATTTTTACATTTTGATACATAACCTCTAAACTAGAAATCAGATTACAACAAAATTCAATAAGGTCTTATAAGGCAACTAGATCTTTCATTTGCAATTGATTTCATTGAAATCGATTCAGCCATCTCTGTGAAAATCGAGTGAGATTGGGAGAGCGTTACACACACACTTGCAAAAAATGCTCAGCTCGTCGAACTGAGTCCAGTGGTATACGACATTCGGCCCTTTTGAGCACTTATATACCTTTAGTTTTCGCATTTCCTTTCTAGGAGAAAGGCGCTATACCTTTCTAGGAGAAAGGCAAAAAGTGAAATGATAGAAATGACTTTTAATTCCAACCTAAATCCTGAGCAAGGCCGCAACATTGAAATAGTACAATATTAAATTTAAATGATGTTGAGGCCACATACTTTGATCGTAGCTATAGTTTTAAACAGTCTGCGGGTTTAGTTTCTTTCTATAACTTTCAAACCACATGTTTAAACATTATGAAATTCATTGTTTAAGGGTTTGAAAGCCCATTTATTTAAATTCAACTATGTTCATAGCTTCTAAGATATAAGAGTGTTTTTCACATTCTGACGCAGCGCCAAAACTAAAAGTTTGATTACAATGAAATTCAATAGCAACCTAAGCGGCAAATAGACCCTTCATTTGACACCAAGACAGAAAGAATCGGTCAGACCATCTCTGAGAAAAATGAGTGCGAAAGAAAAGTGCACATATACACGTACACACCCACACACAAACATATACACCTATACATGCATATATGCAGAAAATGCTCGATTCGTCAAACTGAGTTGAGTAGTATATGACATTCGGCCATTTCAATCATTTTTCTACCTTTTGATTAGCCAGTGATCGTTAGGAGAAAGTCATTATGTTTACTTTCATTATGTGATTTAACATTTTTATGAACAACGGACACAGTTACAATCCGATTGCAATGAAAATCAATAGCAACCTATGGGGCAAAATTAATAGCAACCTATGGGGACCTTTCATTTGACACTAATTTTGTTGTCTGTTATTGAATACGGGTGTTTCTGCTTCCGCTCCGCAGCAAACACACATCTGATCAAACTGAAGCGAATACAATATCGTTGTTTGCGTATCGCCTTAGGTTGCATGCAGTCGACCCATACGATGAGTTTGGAGGTCTTAGCTGGAGTACTACCATTGAAAAACCGCTTCTGGAGCCTGTCTTCTCGTATTCTTATCAAATGTGAGGCCTTGAACCGTCCCGTGATTGAAAATTTTGAAAGGTTAATCGAACTTAATTCTCAAACCCGTTTTATGACATTGTATTTCCATCACATGTCCCGAAATATTAACCCTTCTTCGAATATTCCAAATCGTGTCGACTTATCAAATACTTCTGATTCTACTGTGTTTTTCGATACATCCATGATAGAAGAAACTCGTGGAATTCCGGATCATTTACGCGTGCAGCAGATCCCCAAAATTTTATCCAATAAATATCGAAACATCAACTGCAACAATATGTTCTACACTGACGGATCACTTCTTGATGGGTCCACTGGCTTCGGTATTTCCAATAACAATTTAACCGTCTCCCATAAACCCGATAATCCTGATTCTGTTTACGTCGCAGAATTAGCTGCAATTCAGTACACCCTAGGGATTATCGAAAAAATGCCCACGGACCATTATTTCATCTTTACGGACAGTCTCGGTTCCATTGAGGCTCTCCGATCGATGAAAGATGTTAAGCACTCTCCGTATTTCCTACGGAAAATACGGAAACATCTGAGTGCTTTATCCGAAAAATCGTTTCAGATTACCTTAGCGTGGGTCCCTTCTCACTGCTCGAAACCGGGCAATGAGAAAGCAGACTCTTTGGCTAAGGTGGGCGCAACAAACGGTGATATTTATGAAAGACCAATTGCCTTTAATGAATTTTTCGCACTTGTACGTCAGAATACGATCATCAGTTGGCAAAATTCTTGGACCAAAGGGGAACTGGGAAGGTGGTTACATTCCATAATCCCCAAGGTGTCGACGAACCCGTGGTTCAAGGGGTTGGATGTAGGTCGGGATTTCATTTGCGTGATGTCCCGGCTTATGTCCAATCACTATAGATTTGACGCGCATCTCCGTCTTGTTGGGCTCGGGGAAAGTGGTATCTGTGCCTGTGGTGAGGGTTATCACGACATAGAGTATGTGGTTTGGTCATGCCCTGTACACCGTGACGCCAGGTCTAAATTAATAGCTTCCCTGCAGGCCGAAAGTAGGCAGCCGGCTGTTCCTGTTCGTGTTGTCTTGGCGAGCCGTGACCTATCCTACATGTCCCTTATATACGTTTCTTTGAAATCCATCCACGCCCCAGTTTAATCCTATTCCCTTTCGCCTGCATCCTACCAAACGACAAGAACACGTTAAGACCCCGGATCCGGAAACAGCAACTAGACCCGCACGATACTCTCAGGTCCCGAGGGAGACAACCCAATATGCCAGTCTGTAATATCTTGGCCCAGCAGCGGAACATATTCAATATGCTGCTTAACTATGGCGATGGAAAACCATCAAACAACAAATCAGTGCTTTTAATGCAAAACATTCTAGCTTTAAGTTAGATTTAGTTTCAGCTCGTAGTCGGCAGCGAGGATGAAAAATTTGCTTTTAGTTATTAAAATACTTTAGAAAGTAAGCTACCAGATATAATTGGCGCCGTTAAACATTAATTTGTATTTGTGCCGTGTCAAATAAATTATAGATGAAGAAAGAAAAAACTCATTCTCAGACAGTTTTTCTATACAACCAACGGTTTCTGGACTACAAAGCTTCGAATAAAACCTATGCCAAAAGGCATACGCCCTCTTAGAATATAACTCATGGGTGTATAAAATCTCTCCACCTGTGAAAAATGCTCAGTTTGCTAAGCCAAATACGTGTGCAAAGTTTCGATATTCGACCATCGGTCATTTGGCGCGATCTTGCTCATAAGCAATTGAGATAACGATTGGTAGGTGATCACTACCGTGGGGATCATTGATTACTTTCCACCGGCACTCTAACGCTTGTGATGTCGAGCAAAGGGATAGGTCAAGCACGCTTCCACGAGCTGGAGGATTAGGTACACGTGTCGCTTCCCCAGTATTCAAAAGTGTCATATTGAAGTCGTCGATTAAGTTACAGATTAAAGAAGATCGGTTGTCGTCGTACAGCGACCCCCATAGCGAACAGTGAGAATTATCTCCCAATATCAAAAAAGGCGCGGGAAGCAACTCTGCTATATCAGTGAGATGCCTCTGTTCAATCCGCGCGGATGGAGGGATATATAATGAAACAAGGCAAAGATCTTTTCCATTCATATTGGTTTGAATGGCAACGACTTCAATACTCGAGATCGAGGGGAGGTTGATTCTGAAGAAGGAATAGCACTTTTTGATCCCTAAAAGTACCTCTCCACCGTGTGAGTCTCGATCTCGACGAATAATGTTAATATCGTGTAAATTGAGTTGATCGTTTAAATTGAGAAAGGTAAAGATGTTTTCTGTCGAGGGTGGCTCAGCATTTCTACAAAAGAGCGCTTTGATCGTTCCTTGAGGGAACGCTTAATTTTTTCCTCGCGCCGAAAGGTCATGCCGAGCTCCCTCGCAGTAAAGACACTTTTCAGTATCCTCACTGCAAGCGGTCTCAGCAGGATTGCCTCCGCACTTGCTGCAGCGTGCCTTGTTGCAGCAGAAGGTGGCTGTATGACCTAACTGCTTGCAGTTTTGGCAATGCATGACCCGTGGTACGAACAGGCGTACAGGCGGACGAACCCTGTCCAAAGAGATGTAGTTCGGCAGTGCAGATCCGGCGAATGTTACACGGAAGGAATCCGAAGGGAGGAATTTCTTCTTCCCTTCTTCGATGGATACTGAATGCAATTGCTTGAAATCCAGTATCTTTACATTTTGAATCAGGGGGTTCTTGAAACAGCCAATCCCATGACGCAAAATGTCATCGACCGTGAGGCTTGAACTGCAGGAGCTGCTTGGGGAGCCATCTATCGCCCACATCGCTAAGATACGCAGGCTGCGGTGGGTTGGGCATGTTGTAAGGATGTCACACGACAGCCCGGTAAAGATGGTTCTTGAAACCAATCCGTCAGGGACGAGACGGAGAGGTGCACAGCGGGCAAGGTGGATCGATCAGGTGGAAGACGACCTGCGGACCCTACGCAGACTGCAGAGCTGGCGACCTGCAGCCATAAACCGAGTGGAATGGAAACGACTCTTACGTACAGCAAAGGCCACACCACGGCTTGAGACTGTTTGGTAAGGTAAGGTAAGCGGTCAGACTCAGCCTTTCTCATTCAAACTTATTTGTTAAAAATAGATTTACATGAGTGTTTATATCCAGGTTCATTAAGCAGACAGTATGTGAAGTAAAGAAAGCGAAAAATAAGCGAACTGGAAATATGATACAGATTTGAAAAAATATACCGCATCTCTGTCTCCGGCATGATGTTTTGACCAATTAAACTACGGGGGACGGTGGTACTGTTCCACAATAAAATATGAAATTTGACGTAATGTTAGTGCTTAAGAAATGGCGAAATAAAAGAAATGACTCCTAATTTCAAACAATTCAATCACGAGCGATACCGTGATTTTTACATTTTGATACATAACCTCTAAACTAGAAATCAGATTACAACAAAATTCAATAGGGTCTTATAGGGCAACTAGATCTTCCATTTGCAATTGATTTCATTGAAATCGATTCAGCCATCTCTGTGAAAATCGAGTGAGATTGGGAGAGCGTTACACACACACTTGCAAAAAATGCTCAGCTCTTCGAACTGAGTCGAGTGGTATACGATATTCGGCCCTTTTGAGCACTTTTATACCTTTAGTTTTCGCATTGATTGCTATACCTTTCTAGGAGAAAGGCAAAAAGTGAAATGATAGAAATGACTTTTAATTCCAACTTAAATCCTGAGCAAGGCCGCAACATTGAAATAGTACAATATTAAATTTAAATGATGTTGAGGCCACATACTTTGATCGTAGCTATAGTTTTAAACAGTCTGCGGGTTTAGTTTCTTTCTATAACTTTCAAACCACATGTTTAAACATTATGAAATTCATTGTTTAAGGGTTTGAAAGCCCATTTATTTAAATTCAACTATGTTCATAGCTTCTAAGATATAAGAGTGTTTTTCACATTCTGACGCAGCGCCAAAACTAAAAGTTTGATTACAATGAAATTCAATAGCAACCTAAGCGGCAAATAGACCCTTCAACCCCTTTGACACCAAGATAGAAAGAATCGGTCAGACCATCTATGAGAAAAATGAGTGCGAAAGAAAAGTGCACATATACACGTACACACCCACACACAAACATATACACCTATACATGCATATATGCAGAAAATGCTCGATTCGTCGAACAGAGTCGAGTAGTATATGACATTCGGCCATTTCAATCATTTCTCTACCTTTTGATTAGCCAGTGATCGTTAGGAGAAAGTCATTATGTTTACTTTCATTATGTGATTTAACATTTTTATGAACAACGGACACAGTTACAATCCGATTGCAATGAAAATCAATAGCAACCTATGGGGCAACTAGACCTTTCATTTGACACTAATTTTGTTGTCTGTTATTGAATACGGGTGTTTCTGCTTCCGCTCCGCAGCAAACACACATCTGATCAAACTGAAGCGAATACAATATCGTTGTTTGCGTATCACCTTAGGTTGCATGCAGTCGACCCATACGATGAGTTTGGAGGTCTTAGCTGGAGTACTACCATTGAAAAACCGCTTCTGGAGCCTGTCTTCTCGTATTCTTATCAAATGTGAGGCCTTGAACCGTCCCGTGATTGAAAATTTTGAAAGGTTAATCGAACTTAATTCTCAAACCCGTTTTATGACATTGCATTTCCATCACATGTCCCAAAATATTAACCCTTCTTCGAATATTCCAAATCGTGTCGACTTATCAAATACTTCTGATTCTACTGTGTTTTTCGATACATCCATGATAGAAGAAACTCGTGGAATTCCGGATCATTTACGTGTGCAGCAGATCCCCAAAATTTTATCCAATAAATATCGAAACATCAACTGCAACAATATGTTCTACACTGACGGATCACTTCTTGATGGGTCCACTGGCTTCGGTATTTTCAATAACAATTTAACCGTCTCCCATAAACTCGATAATCCTGATTCTGTTTACGTCGCAGAATTAGCTGCAATTTAGTACACCCTAGGGATTATCGAAAAAATGCCCACGGACCATTATTTCATCTTTACGGACAGTCTCAGTTCCATTGAGGCTCTCCGATCGATGAAAGATGTTAAGCACTCTCCGTATTTCCTACGGAAAATACGGGAACATCTGAGTGCTTTATCCGAAAAATCGTTTCAGATTACCTTAGCGTGGGTCCCTTCTCACTGCTCGAAACCGGGCAATGAGAAAGCGGACTCTTTGGCTAAGGTGGGCGCAACAAACGGTGATATTTATGAAAGACCAATTGCCTTTAATGAATTTTTCGCACTTGTACGTCAGAATACGATCATCAGTTGGCAAAATTCTTGGACCAAAGGGGAACTGGGAAGGTGGTTACATTCCATAATCCCCAAGGTGTCGACGAACCCGTGGTTCAAGGGGTTGGATGTAGGTCGGGATTTCATTTGCGTGATGTCCCGGCTTATGTCCAATCACTATAGATTTGACGCGCATCTCCGTCTTGTTGGGCTCGGGGAAAGTGGTATCTGTGCCTGTGGTGAGGGTTATCACGACATAGAGTATGTGGTTTGGTCATGCCCTGTACACCGTGACGCCAGGTCTAAATTAATAGCTTCCCTGCAGGCCGAAAGTAGGCAGCCGGCTGTTCCTGTTCGTGATGTCTTGGCGAGCCGTGACCTATCCTACATGTCCCTTATATACGTTTCTTTGAAATCCATCCACGCCCCAGTTTAATCCTATTCCCTTCCGCCTACATCCTACCAAACGACAAGAACACGTTAAGACCCCGGATCCGGAAACAGCAACTAGACCCGCACGATACTCTCAGGTCCCGAGGGAGACAACCCAATATGCCAGTCTGTAATATCTTGGCCCAGCAGCGGAACATATTCAATATGCTGCTTAACTATGGCGATGGAAAACCATCAAACAACAAATCAGTGCTTTTAATGCAAAACATTCTAGCTTTAAGTTAGATTTAGTTTCAGCTCGTAGTCGGCAGCGAGGATGAAAAATTTGCTTTTAGTTATTAAAATACTTTAGAAAGTAAGCTACCAGATATAATTGGCGCCGTTAAACATTAATTTGTATTTGTGCCGTGTCAAATAAATTAGAGATGAAGAAAGAAAAAACTCATTCTCAGACAGTTTTTCTATACAACCAACGGTTTCTGGACTACAAAGCTTCAAATAAAACCTATGCCAAAAGGCATACGCCCTCTTAGAATATAACTCATGGGTGTATAAAATCTCTCCACCTGTGAAAAATGCTCAGTTTGCTAAGCCAAATACGTGTCCAAAGTTTCGATATTCGACCATCTTGCTCATAAGCAATTGAGATAACGATTGGTAGGTGATCACTACCGTGGGGATCGTTGATTACTTTCCACCGGCACTCTAACGCTTGTGATGTCGAGCAAAGGGATAGGTCAAGCACGCTTCCACGAGCTGGAGGATTAGGTACACGTGTCGCTTCCCCAGTATTCAAAAGTGTCATATTGAAGTCGTCGATTAAGTTACAGATTAAAGAAGATCGGTTGTCGTCGTACAGCGACCCCCATAGCGAACAGTGAGAATTATCTCCCAATATCAAAAAAGGCGCGGGAAGCAACTCTGCTATATCAGTGAGATGCCTCTGTTCAATCCGCGCGGATGGAGGGATATATAATGAAACAAGGCAAAGATCTTTTCCATTCATATTGGTTTGAATGGCAACGACTTCAATACTCGAGATCGAGGGGAGGTTGATTCTGAAGAAGGAATAGCACTTTTTGATCCCTAAAAGTACCTCTCCACCGTGTGAGTCTCGATCTCGACGAATAATGTTAATATCGTGTAAATTGAGTTGATCGTTTAGAGGTAAAAGAGAAAGGTAAAGATGTTTTCTGTCGAGGGTGGCTCAGCATTTCTACAAAAGAGCGCTTTGATCGTTCCTTGAGGGAACGCTTAATTTTTTCCTCGCGCCGAAAGGTCATGCCGAGCTCCCTCGCAGTAAAGACACTTTTCAGTATCCTCACTGCAAACGGTCTCAGCAGGATTGCCTCCGCACTTGCTGCAGCGTGCCTTGTTGCAGCAGAAGGTGGCTGTATGACCTAACTGCTTGCAGTTTTGGCAATGCATGACCCGTGGTACGAACAGGCGTACAGGCAGACGAACCCTGTCCAAAGAGATGTAGTTCGGCAGTGCAGATCCGGCGAATGTTACACGGAAGGAATCCGAAGGGAGGAATTTCTTCTTCCCTTCTTCGATGGATACTGAATGCAATTGCTTGAAATCCAGTATCTTTACATTTTGAATCAGGGGGTTCTTGAAACAGCCAATCCCATGACGCAAAATGTCATCGACCGTGAGGCTTTCTTCGGTAACCACACCGTCGATCTCCACGTCCTTGGCAGGGATGTACACGCGGTACTCTCTCGTGAAGAGCTCGTAGGTAGCAATTGCGTTTGCTTGCTCCAAGCTTCTCACGACATTCCGCAGTTTGTTCGGTCTAACCTTTGTAATTTCGGTTGCGTCCGAAAACTGTTTTGCCAGGTCCTTGCCGATTTTTATTATGTTAAGAGGCTCATTTATGGGCCTAAAAAAACTATGAACGGACCTTTCGAAGCATCTGGGTGTGCTTTCACCCATGTTGCCGGTACCCTTGGTACGGGGCTAGGTAGCGGAGATGGTACAGGGGAAGGTAGAGGGGAGCTAATGGGGGACATTTCAATCTCGGTCCCATTCGTTTCCACATTCAGGAATAGTTGCACCTGCATGTCGTCCATTTTTTGCGGGAGCGTTTTGCTTTTCCGCATGCATGGGGGGAATCAAATAATTGTTGTAAAATGTAAAAACAATTTTTCAAAACAAGGTGTATTAAATAAGAAAAACCTAAATTAATCCACCTAGCGGTCAGACCCAATTCGCCGCCGCACCAAGTTAACCATCTACAAGACGCTGATCAGACCGGTAGTCCTCTACGGGCATGAGACATGGACTATGCTTGTGGAGGACCAACGCGCCCTTGCGGTGTTCGAGCGGAAGGTACTGCGTACCATTTTCGATGGACTGCAGACGGAAAACGGAGTGTGGAGAAGGCGAATGAACCACGAACTGCAGGAGCTGCTTGGGGAGCCATCTATCGCCCACATCGCTAAGATACGCAGGCTGCGGTGGGTTGGGCATGTTGTAAGGATGTCACACGACAGCCCGGTAAAGATGGTTCTTGAAACCAATCCGTCAGGGGCGAGACGGAGAGGTGCACAGCGGGCAAGGTGGATCGATCAGGTGGAAGACGACCTGCGGACCCTACGCAGACTGCAGAGCTGGCGACCTGCAGCCATAAACCAAGTGGAATGGAGACGACTCTTACGTACAGCAAAGGCCACACCACGGCTTGAGACTGTTTGGTAAGGTAAGGTAAGCGGTCAGACTCAGCCTTTCTCATTCAAACTTATTTGTTAAAAATAGATTTACATGAGTGTTTATATCCAGGTTCATTAAGCAGACAGTATGTGAAGTAAAGAAAGCGAAAAATAAGCGAACTGGAAATATAATACAGATTTGAAAAAATATACCGCATCTCTGTCTCCGGCATGATGTTTTGACCAATTAAACTACGGGGGACGGTGGTACTGTTCCACAATAAAATATGAAATTTGACGTAATGTTAGTGCTTAAGAAATAGCGAAATAAAAAAATGACTCCTAATTTCAAACAATTCAATCACGAGCGATACCGGGAACGTTCAAATAGTACGATACCACAATTCAACCATGTTGAGGCCATATATATTGATCAAAGCGAGTATAGTTTCAAATAGTCTTTGAATTTTTTTTCGTTCCAAAACTTTTGAACCACATATCAAATTGTTATGAAGTTTGTTATTTGTAAGTTTGAGAGATGACTCGTTTGTATGACACTAGTTATGTTCAAATTAGTCGTGTAATCTTTGAGAAAATAGACTTTCGTTGTTTTAACAATTAATACATAACGGTAACTTAAGTTATTATAATCAAATGAAATGAGAACGTATAGGGCAGCCAACATTTGAAACCAAGTGTTCAGTCATAATTCATCAGTTAACCCGTGTGTTAACTAGCCCGTTCATCTTATATCAATATTGTTCAAATCGGTTGTGCAGTTTCTAAGATAATGAAGTTTCGTGATTTCCACATTTTGATACATTACAAACGAAGTTACAGTCCGATTACAGCAAAATTCAATAGGGTGTTATGAGGTAGCTAGACCTTTCATTTGATACTAATTCTGTGGAAATCGGGTCAACCATCTCTGAGAAATATGAGTGAGTCCAAGTTAATTGTCTTGGAATATGTTTCTTTTCATAGCTGGATTTCACATTTTTAAACATAACAGGCAAAGTAATAATCCGTTTGAAAAAAAAATCATTAGGGTCTTATGGGGCAACAAGACCTTTCATATGACACTAATTTTATAAAAATCGGGCCAGCCATCTCTGAGAAACATGAGTAAGATTAAATAGTCTCCAGAATACGTTTATTTCCATAACTTCTGAACCACAAGTTCAATCTTCATAAAATTCAAAAGTTAAGGAATTTTAGGTAGCCATTTCTTTTGAAATTAATTTTGCTCAAATCGGTTGTATAAATTCTGAAATATTGATGTTTCGTGATTTTCACATTTTGATACATAACCTCGAAACCAAAATTCCGATTACAATAAAATTCAATAGGGTCTTATGGGGCAACTAGACCTTTCATTTGCAATTAATTTCATTGAAATCGGTCCAGCCATTTCTGAGAAAATCGAGTGAGATTGGGAGAGCATTACATACACACATACACATCCACACATACACACACACACACACACACATACAGAAAATGCTCAGCTCGTCGAACTGAGTCGAGTGATATACGACATCCGGCCCTTTTGAGCACTTTTATACCTTTAGTTTTTGCAGTGATTGCTATACCTTTCTAGGAGAAAGGCAAAAAGACGACCGTATTGAAAAAACCTAAATTAATCCACCTAGCGGTCAGACTCAGCCTTTCTCATTCAAACTTATTTGTAAAAATAGATTCACATGAATGCTTAAATCCAAAAAGGTATATTCACTCTTTGGGTTCAAAAATATTAATGTTGTAATTAGAGTATAAAATATGAAATTTGACGTAATGTTAGTGCTTCTGAAATAGCGAAATATAAGAAATGACTCTTAATTTCGAACAATTTTAATCACGAGCGATGCCGGGAACGTTCAAATAGTACGATACCACATTTAAATCATGTTGAGGCCATATATATTGATCAAAGCAGCTATAGTGTTGAATAGTCTTTGAATTTCTTTTCTTTACAAAACTTTTGAACAGTATATAAAATTTTTATTAAGTTTGTTATTTATAAGTTTGAGAGATGACTCGTTCATATGACACTAGTTATGTTCAAATAAGTCGTGTAATACTTGAGATAATAGATTTTCGTTGTTTTACAAATTAAAACATAACGGTTGCTTAAGTTTGATTACAATCAAATGAAAAGGGAACGTATGGAGGAGCCAAACTTTGAAACCAAGTGTTCAGTCATAATTCATCAGTTAACCCTTAACTATCCCGTTCATTCGATATCAATATTGTTCAAATCTGTTGTGTAGTTTCTAAGATAATGAAGTTTAGTGATTTTCACATTTCGATACATTACAGACGAAGTTACATTCCGATTACAGCAAAATTCAACAGGGTGTTATGAGGCAGCTAGACTTTTCGTTTGATACTAATTCTGTGGAAATCATGTCAACCATCTCTGAGAAAAGTGAGTGAGTCATCAGAATATGTTTCTTTTCATAGCTGGATTTCACATTTTTAAACATAACAGGAAAAGTAATGATCCGTTCGCAAAAAAAATCATTAGGGTCTTATGGGGCAACAAGACTTTCCATATGACACTGACTTTATGAAAATCGGCCCGGCCATCTCTGAGAAACATGAGTGAGATTAAACAGTCTCCAGAACACGTTTCTTTCTGTAATTTCTGAACCATATGTTCAATCTTCATAAAATTTAATAGTTGAGGGTTTTTAGGTAGACCGTTCATTTGAAACCAATTTTGTTCAAATCGGTTGTGTAGTTTCTGAGATATTGATGTTTCGTGGTTTTTTCATTTTGATACTTAACCTCTAAACTAGAAATCAGATTACAACAAAATTCAATAGGGTCTTATAAGGCAACTAGATCTTTCATTTGCAATTGATTTCATTGAAATCGATTCAGCCATCTTTGTGAAAATCGAGTGAGATTGGGAGAGCGTTACACACACACTTGCAAAAAATGCTCAGCTCGTCGAACTGAGTCGAGTGGTATACGACATTCGGCCCTTTTGAGCACTTATATACCTTTAGTTTTCGCATTGATTGCTATACCTTTCTAGGAGAAAGGCAAAAAGTGAAATGATAGAAATGACTTTTAATTCCAACTTAAATCCTGAGCAAGGCCGCAACATCGAAATAGTACAATATAAAATTTAAATGATGTTGAGGCCACATACTTTGATCGTAGCTATAGTTTTAAACAGTCTGCGGGTTTAGTTTCTTTCTATAACTTTCAAACCACATTATGAAATTCATTGTTTAAGGGTTTGAAAGCCCATTTATTTAAATTCAACTATGTTCATAGCTTCTAAGATATAAGAGCGTTTTTCACATTCTGACGCAGCGCCAAAACTAAAAGTTTGATTACAATGAAATTCAATAGCAACCTAAGCGGCAAATAGACCCTTCATTTGACACCAAGATAGAAAGAATCGGTCAGACCATCTCTGAGAAAAATGAGTGCGAAAGAAAAGTGCACATATACACGTACACACCCACACACAAACATATACACCTATACATGCATATATGCAGAAAATGCTCGATTCGTCGAACTGAGTTGAGTAGTATATGACATTCGGCCATTTCAATCATTTTTCTACCTTTTGATTAGCCAGTGATCGTTAGGAGAAAGTCATTATGTTTACTTTCATTATGTGATTTAACATTTTTATGAACAACGGACACAGTTACAATCCGATTGCAATGAAAATCAATAGCAACCTATGGGGCAACTAGACCTTTCATTTGACACTAATTTTGTGAAAATCGGTTCAGCCATCACTGAGAAAAATGAGTGAGTTTAAACAACCTCAGGATAACTTTTCTTTACATAACTTTTGAACCATATGTTCAATCATAACGAAATTTAAAAGTTAAGGGTTCTGGGGACAGCCCAATCATTTGAAACCATTGAAAAAACCATTTTATTGAAATCGGTTGTGTGGTTTCTGAGATATTGATGTTTCGTGATTTTTACATTTTGATACATAACCTCTAAACTAAAAATCCGATTACAATGAAATTCAATAGCAACCTATGGCGCATTTAGGCCTTTCATTTGCAATTAATTTTATGAAAATCGGTCCAGCCATCTCTGAGAAAAGTGAGTGAGAAAAAAAAGTTGCACATACATACACACACACACTCATACACACATACATACAGAAAATGCTCAGTTCGTCGAAAGAAGTCGAGTGGTATATGACATTCGGCCATTGGGACCACTTTTATACCTTCGGTTTTTCTAGTGATTGCTATACCTTTCTAGGAGAAAGGCAAAAATAATAATAAAGGAAAAAACAAATGTGAATACTTCACCAGGCTTTTGTATTTTTGCCTACGTGCTCTCCTGGCTGATGAATCCAGTAGGTGGCTTGGCAGAAATCGCAATCAGTGTCCTCCAGCTGAACCAGCACTAGGGGCAAACCGGCGGTTGGTGGTGCGAGGGTTTTCCTTCGGCAGCATCTGCACACAATGTACACTTTCGTACCCCGCTAGAGCGGCGCGGGGAATTCGCAGCGACTACTGAACTGCTTTGCTGTCAGTGTCGGTACCAAAAACACTAGTAGCACGGGTACAGTCTGGACACAGTGCACAAAGTCTTCTGTGCCGCAAGGGGTAACCAGCACCCGGTGACGCGGGGTTTGCTCTGGCTGCTGGGTGCTGATAGACAATAATCAGCAACGAAACCGAAAAACACAAGTGACGCGTACTGTCTGGACACCGAACAGTATTGTTTGTTCGAGCAAGCAAAGATAACGGACTTATATTTGAATGCTTTCTTTCGCAACGATAGCGGAGAAACGAATGACTTTCTCGACTATTTCATTAATCTTTTGTCTCTTTTAAAATCCGTAGTCTTTGCAAATGTATCGTCACTTTTTCGACTAGGGTAACCAGGGTATTTAAGCCAGCTTTAGGAAGTGGTTGCACAAATAATTGAAAACAAACACAATTTTTCAACGTAAATACTTACTTTATTGTACCATTGCTAAGATCTAAGTGTTTATTTTAACATACATCGTTCAACAATGCAATATATTAAAAACCTAAATTAATCCACCTAGCGGTCAGACTCAGCCTTTCTCTTTCAAACTTATTATATGTAAAAATAGATTTACATGAATGCTTAAATCCAATAAATGTTTATCCACTCTTTGGGTTCTAAAATATCGATGTTGTATTTAAAGTATAAAATATGAAATTTGACGTAATGATAGTACTTAAGAAATAGCGAAATAAAAGCAATGACTCTTAATTTCGAACAATTTAATCACGAGCGATGCCGGGAACGTTCAGATAGTACGATACCACATTTAAATCATGTTAAGGCCATATATATTGATCGAAGCAGGTAAAGTGTTGAATAGTCTTTGAATTTCTGTTCTTTCTAAAACTTTTAAACAGCATATCAAATTGTTATGAAGTTTGTTATTTGTATGTTTGAGAGATGACTCATTTGTATGACATTAGTTATGTTCAAATAAGTCGTGTAGTACTTGGGATAATAGACTTTCGTTGTTTTACAAATTTAAACATAACGCTTGCTTAAGCTTGATTACAATCAAATGAAAAGGTAACGTATGGGGCAGCCAAACTTTGAAACCACGTGTTCAATCATAATTCATCAGTTAACCCTTTACTAGCCCGTTCATCTGATATCAATATTGTTCAAATCGGTTGTATAGTTTCTAAGATAATGAAGTTTCGTGATTTTCACATTTCGATACATTACAGACGAAGTTACAGTCCGATTACTGCAAAATTCAATAGGGAGTTATGAGGTAGGTAGACCTTTCATTTGATACTAATTCTGTGGAAATCGGGTCAACCATCTCTGAGAAATATGAGTGAGTCCAAGTAAGTTGTCTTGGAATATGTTTCTTTTCATAGCTGGATTTCACATTTTTAAACATAACAGGCAAAGTAATAATCCGTTTGAAAAAAAATCATAAGGGTCTTATGGGGCGACAAGACCTTTCATATGACACTAATTTTATAAAAATCGGGCCGGCCATCTCTGAGAAACACGAGTGAGATAAAATAGTCTCCAGAACACGTTTCTTTCCATAACTCCTGAACCACATGTTCAATCTTCATAAAATTCAAAAGTTAAGGGTTTTTATGGTAGCCCGTTCATTTGAAACCAATTTTAATCAAATAAGATGTGTGGTTTCTGAGATATTGATGTTTCGTGGTTTTTACACTTTGATACATAACCTCTAAATTAGAAATCAGATTACAATAAAATTCAATAGGGTGTGTACGTGTGTATGTGCACCTTTTTTCGCACTCACTATTCTCAGAGATGGTCTGACCGAACAGATTTCAATGAAATTAATTGCAAATGAAAGGTCTAGTTGCCTCATAACACCCTATTGGATTTAACTGTAATCGGACTGTAAATTTGTCTGTAATTCGATACATTACACGACGGGCGAAAATGTGAGAGATTAAAAATTACGAAACATCAATATCTCAGAAACTACACAACCGATTTGAACAAAATTAATTTCAAATTAACGTGCTACCTAGAAAACCTTTAACTTTTGAATTTTATGCAGGTTGAAATTGTGGTTCAGAATTTATGGAAATAAACGTGTTCTGGAGAATATTTAATCTGACTCATGTTACTCAGAGATGGCTGGACCGATTTTCATAAAATCAGTGCCTATGGAAGGCCTCTGCCACATAAGACCCTATTGATTTTTTTTGTAATCGGACTATTACTTTGCCTGTTATGTTTAAAAATGTGAAATCCAGGTATGGAAAGAAACGTATTCCAAAGACAACATAAACTCACTCACTTTTCTCAGAGATGGTTGAACCAATTTCTACGAAATTAGTGTCAAATGAAAGGTCTAGCTGTCTCATAACACCCTATTGAATCTTGCTGTAATCGGACTGTAACTTCGTCTGTAATGTATCGAAATGTGAAAATCACGAAACTTCATTATCTTAGAAACTACACTGTCAGATGAACGGGCTAGTTAAGGGTTAACTGATGAATTATGATTGAACACGTGGTTTTAAAGTTTGGCTGCCCTATACGTGTCCTATTCGTTTGATTATAATCGAACTTAAGCAACCGTTATGTATTAAATTGTTTAAACAACGAAAGTCTATTATCTCACGTGTTGCACGACTTTTTCAGAAACCGGAAGTTGCCATCTTACAATTCAAAATGTGGCTTCAGTGCATCATTACGATTTCAAAAATACCCATATTAAGTGAGATCTGGTCATATTCCGCTGTTTGTCAGAAACCGGTTGGAACCGGAAACCATTTGGAGACATTTTCTGGCATCTGGGTGTAATTCTGATTCCGGAAACACCCATACTAGAAATCGACAGTCCATCTTAAATTTAAAAATGGCGTCTGGAGTCATTTTTTGGCTCCTGTGCATCATCCTGATCATTTTGGGCTGTTTTTCAGAAAAAAAACTGGTTGAAATAACTCTACCTTTCCAGGACGGAGGAGTATCAAACCACCATAGAAATTTGTGTTTGATTTCCATAGGAGCTCTTCCATCCAGGTGTCACCATAAAAATATTTTTTGCTCTCAAAAACCTTAACAAATCGAATTTGGTTCCATTTAGTTGATTATTTCTTGATATGTGCAGAAATTTGTTTTATTTGTATGGGATTCCTCCCTTCCAGGAGTGGAATAAATGTCCAACCATTATGGACTTATTTGTTGCCCATATTTTTCAAGAAAAGGATAGGGTGTTAAAATACTATGGTCAAATTTTTCACCTCTAAATACATTCGTCTGCTAAATTTGGTTCCATTTACTTGGTTAGTTTTCGAGATGTGCATAAATGTGTGTTTCATTTGTATGGGACCCCTTCCTTCCAGAAGAGGGAGGGGTGTCCTACTATTATAGACTTATTTGTTGCCCACATGCCAAATGTGCAGATGTGCAGAAATTTGTGTTTCATTTGTATGGGACCCCTGTCTTACAGAAGAAGAAGGAGGGTCGAACCATCATGGACATATTTATTACCCCTGAAAGCATTCACATGCCAAATATTGTTCCATTTTCTTGATTGGTTCTCAAGATGTTCGAAATTTTTCCATTACAGAAATTTCCATTACAGAAGAGGAAGGGGTATCGAAACACTATGAATCTGTTTTCCATTCCTAAAAACATTCGACTGCCAAATTTGGTGCCATTTATTTGGTTAGTGTTCGAGATGATCGGTTCAGTAGTTCTATATGGATCAGACAGACAGACAGAAAGACAGATTGGCAGACAGACATACAGATAGATAGAGCTGAATTTTTATATGTTCAGATTAACTTAACTTATTAACTTAATTTGATTCGGGGTGGGGTACGGTTTTCACCGTTTCCAGCGTGCCCGCCAATGCAACATATACTCAACAGGCTACGAAATTGTAACCGGATTCTTTTTCGCTCGTTTAATATATACTAGTGGATGTTGCATCATCGCCACCACGAGTGCGTATTTTGTGAAATGCTTAATATATATCAGATTTCCCATAGAGCTTAGGATTGGGTAACTCATGTTCAACTGCTGTTTACACGAAATCCTCCTCCACTTCAATTATCCAAAATCTCATTCGAATATTCGCTACTACCACCAAGATCTGTGCTAGTGGCAGCTCCATGTCGACCTAAGCCAGGCATTTCAACGCGCACCACCAGACCATCCTGCTCACTAACGTCTCAAGATTGTAGAAGCAAAATATTAAATTTATGTTTAGAAGAAAAAAAAATTAATCCACTTAGCGGTGAGACCCAACCTTTCTCATTCGAACTATTATTTGTGAAATAAAAAATACACCTTAATAATTTCTGCTGGATTTGTTATTCATTCTAAAAAACAAATTTTTGGTAGCCAACAACACAACTATACCGAACATTTAAAACATAACATTCACACACATATGAACATACATTACCACATATACATGCAATTAATATTAAATTCTCTCAAATATATGATGCGATTTTGTTTTTGATCGTGGTATTATTTTTTTGCGTATAAATGTTTAAATTGTTCATGTCAACTTTAGTCAGTAAATTTCAAATAATGTATAATTAATTGTTGTTCCTTATACATTAATTTAAATGATCTTATCAGTGAGAATAAAATTATTCAACGCAGTTGAATCGTTTTTGAGAGGCATCCAATAAATGGCCAAATACCAATCAATATGGGTTCTTGAATCCTGGATTATACCAAATGGCCAGATTCCGACTCCAATCCCCATTTTTAATCCAGATGACCACTTCTGGTTGCCTGATAATCATGAAAGCATAAAATCCATCACAAAATTGCCGAACTGTCCAATCTGGGTATTTCGATGGCGAAGATGACGACAGTTTCCGATCAACAGCCTTAAGTGACAAATATCATCCAGTACGATTTGGGAAAGCTGTATCCCAAGCAACCAGAAGTTCGAATTTCACTTGACAAACGAACTTAGAAGTTCACTTAAGGTTCGGATTTGGTTAGCGGTGAGACGCAACCTTTCTCATTCGAACTTATTATTTGTGAAATAGATTTACACACTTAAAAAATACACCTTAATAATTCCTGCTGGATTTATTATTCATTCTAAAAAACAAATTTTTGGTAGCCAACAACACAACTATACCGAACATTTAAAACATAACATTCACACACGTATGAACATACATTACCACATATACATGCAATTAATATTAAATTCTCTCAAATATATGATGCGATTTTGTTTTTGATTGTGGTATTATTTATTTGCGTATAAATGTTTAGATTGTTCATGTCAACTTTAGTCAGTAAATTTCAAATAATGTATAATTCATTGTTGTTCCTTATACAATAATTTGAATGATCTTATCAGTGAGAATAAAATTATTCAACGCAGTTGAATCGTTTTTGAGAGGCATCCAATAAATGGCCAAATACCAATCAATATGGGTTCTTGAAACCTGGATTATACCAAGTGGCCAGATTGCGACTCCAAACCCCATTTTTAATCCAGATGACCACTTCTGGTTGCCTGATAATCATGAAAGCATAAAATCCAACACAAAATTGCCGAACTGTCCAATCTGGGTATTTTGATGGCGAAAATGGCGACAGTTTCCGATCAACAGCCTTAAGTGACAAATATCATCCAGTACGATTTGGGTAAGCGGTATCCCAAGCAACCAGAAGTTCGAATTTCACTTAACAAACGAACTTAGAAGTTCACATAAGGTTCGGATTTGTTCCGCGGAACTTTCTTGCTGAACAACAAGACTCATTACTCACAAACCGAACTTCATCCTAAATAAAGTACCGTCTACACCTGAAAGCAACTTAAAAGTTCATGAGAAGCTGCTTGTTCCCCTTTGTTGGAACCTTAAAGTTCACACAAAGTTCACACGTAAACTTCAAAACCCCCGGAAATTAAAGTTCGGCTAACATTTTATCCGTACTTCTAATCAGCATGAAAGTTCAGTAGAAGCTGCTTAATACTCTTCATTGGAACCTTAAAGTTCACATAAAGTTCACACGTGAACTTCAAAACCCTTAGAATTCAAGTTCGGTTAGCATTTCATCCGTACTTCTAATCAGCACGAAGGTTCAGGAGAAGCTGCTTGCTGCTTCATTGGAACCTTGAAGTTCATACGTGAACCTTAAAGCCGCCGGAAATTAAAGTTCGGTTAGCATTTTATCCGTACCTTTAATCAGCACGAAAGTTCAGGATAAGTCTATGTCGTTCTTCATTTTCACTTCGAAGTTCATGTTAAGTTCTGACTCGTGCTTTACTCTACTTTGGCGAAAGTGAAGTTTGCTTCAGGATTAGTGATAAAAAATGAGTTTTTCAAAAACAATAAAAAAAGTGGTCTATTTTATTATCATCGGAATTTTATTATCTAAATTAATGGCAAAAAGACAACTAATCTATGATTCCAACAGGTAATATTAGGATGCTTAAAGGTTTCTCTATTTAAGCACATTCTTTTGTTACCTTACAGGAAATCAATTATGAATTTAGATACTCATGAATGTGCAGGTCAAAAGAAAAAATAAACCGGATGTAAGCTGTGAATGTTAGACATTTGCTGTGCGTGATGCTTTCATCCATGAGCAATTTGCCCTTGGGTGTTTTTTATTTAGGCCACAGGCTACAGCATGATGTTGCCGGTTTTGGAGGTCCGAATCCATTTCTCGGACACCACCGAGAGTTGCGTGTTCCAAGGCGTTCGTCGTTTCGACTGCGGCACACAGCATATCTATTGACCGAAATAGTTTTTTATCAATTTTGAACATTTGTCATATTTTGTATATATTGCTTACCAGAATAAAATTTCAGTTAACGTTTGGAAGGAAAATATTGCGTACACAACCTTTTTCAATTACATTAGCAACGAACTGCAGCAAATTCTTTTGAACTTGAAAGTTCAGAAAAAGTTCCACGTCAGCCTTTTCTGAACTTCCTAGTTCGCATGATGTTCCGCCTGTACTTTATTTGAACTATCAAGCTGAAAGAGAGACCCGATATGTTTCTAGCCATGAACGTGTAGGTAACGAAGAGAAATCAGCACATCGAGTAAAATCGATGCTGGTTTCATATAGCGGGAACGGAGCAGTGGTATCTAGGCTTCAAAGAGGGAGGACTCGGGTTCGAAGCTCGGTGTAGTAAGTTGCAAAAAATATATGAAATTTAATAATAAATAGAGCCAGACATTACTCTTCTGATCTAAATTTCTTCAGTAAATAATGATTGATGGAGCAACATGAATGATGAGTGAGAGAATTGAAAAATTGCAAATTGATTTTTATTTTAAGTATTTTGAACTTTCCTATTCAAGCTGAATAGCGCTCTGTTCAGCGAGCTAACCGAACTTAATGTGAACTTTCTAGTTCGGTTTAGAAGCTGCTTTGCATGCTACTCGAAGTTTATTCAACAAATGCGAATTTGAAAGTACGGTTAGTTACTTAAAAACTAAGCTGAATAGAATTCTATTCATGATCGTTAGATTGGCTGATTAGTCTATGAATTTTACTGTTATCCTAATTTTTGGTTACTTGGGATGATACCCGGAGGCTAGAAACAATCTTTAGACGACATTTTAAATATCTGGGTGATAGCTTCCGGCTTCTGGAGACCAGTCTAAAAGGAACAGACATTACCCAATGTGAGTTTTTTTGTACCCGGGATGATGCCATGAGGCCAGGAATCAACTTAATACTTTATTTTGAAATTTGTGACTTCCGGTTTCTGGAAAACATTCTTCAATTGCCGAAAACAATCCAATAAAGATATGAATAAAGGTATATATAAAGGAGTAATTGGAGGATAATATTCGAAATTGACGTAATATTTGTACTAAATAAATAGTCTTTCTATCATTATGACTCTTAGTTTCGAACTTTGCTCGAAGCAGCTAGTTTTAAACAGCGCACAGAGAAGAAACTCAACTGAAATCCTAGCCAAAATTATTTTCGCTGCTATTTAGCAATATTTTGAAAACTTTTCAAGTGAGAAGTGGAAGTGGCTGGTTTGAGTATTGTATCAAAGAGTAGCTCCAAATATCACACACACAACTCAATGTTTACATTTACATAGCCTATGTGTCTTCATTAATGTTGGTGAGCAGATGAGCAAATGAAGTAATACGCTCGTATAATTTGTGTTCTCAAAATGGGCAGCGAAACAAATCGAAGAATTTACCAGAAAAATGATGTGGCAAAATATCTTTATTTTGAATTTTTAATATGAAACTCATAGATTATATGATGCCTCGTAGAACCTACGTAAATTGGAAAAAACCTTTTGTGCGGAGTGTTATTCACCTGGATTATTGATTCTGTGCATCAAGTTAATATTAAATTAACTTAAATTAGTTGAATTTCGTTCCCTAAACTAATCTCATTTCTTTTTTACAGAGCTGAAACTCTAGTTAGAGCATGAGGCAGGGACCCATTTCCCATGTACGCGTGAACATTTAACGTCAAAATTTGTCATAAACAACATTTTTCAAACGGGTCGCAAATGTCAATCCGGACGTTACCGGATGAGATATTAGTAAGGATGTGTTCGTGATGCTATGAACTTCCATTTCCCTGAAGATTATATGATCGGATTCCGCGAGATTTGATAACTTTTTTAATATTGAAAAGTTCGAAAATACATAAAAATCACTAATTTCGAATACTCCTTAAGAATAGTTATAATTTTTAATTTCGGAATTTCTATCAACCAGTTCATTTGCATTGAATATAAAGAACTCATTTGCTGCAAAATATTGGTCAATTGTCATTTTCTTGACGCCTGGCACAACTTGCTACTATAAATGGTTCAATTCTCAAAAAAAATGCTTGAAAATTTGTCAATGTTTACAGCGCTACCAGCATATGGTCATACCGTTTAACGTTAATCTAGTGATAGCATTTTAAGAAGCAATTATTCAAGCTGCAGAAAAAAATATAGCGACACCAAAAAGCGTCAAAAAACTTTTTTCTAATTTTGGCCAGCTTTTTGTTCTAGGTACTCCTCTGTGCAGCGTTTGAGTTTTGTTTCTTTGTAAGTTTGAGGAACAACCTGTTCGTTTGACACCTGTTTTCTTTAGATAAGTCGTGTAATCTTCGAGAGAATAAACTTTCAATATTTTTACAATTCAACACATAATGTTCAAAACAAAAATCCGATTACATTGGTCAACACAAGTGTAAAGGGGTAGTTAAATCTAGACCTCAGGATTCGGATAGCAACCACATCAACTCGCACGGGATTCTTTTTAGAGACTGAATATTGTTTTATTGCTAGGTAAAGAGTATAAAGGTTCTTAGTAAAAAGTGTAGTCGTATAAGTGTTATAAAGCAGTGGGTTCTACCCATTACGTATAAACGGTATATATAAACCTTACACCCGGACACCCAGACTTCTTTGATGTCCTCATCGAGTTATAATTTACAAATTTATTTAATCTTCCACCATTTCTTCATTCTCATCATCATTGCTTCGCACTGCTTCCTCCAAATCAGCTATGTTGCTATGTTTCATCCGGTCCGCCGAAAAAACCGTAGTGAACTGTCTCGGCGTCTCGAAACGCGGAACAGTTTTAATTTCGTGAGAAAAGACGAAAGCTTCATTTCAAAATTTTTCTGTTCATAAGCATTCCAAACAATACATGAAAAGAATCCGGTTACTGCTATATTTCAGTTAACATTATGTTTACATTCTCAGGTTTTGGAACAAAGATGACGGAAACAGTGCGATGGATATTCCAATGCTCTAAAAACTGGATAAATTTTTCATATATTGCCATACAAACATCATTCTTAAATATTATTATATATGGATCGATTTCTTTGATACGGAAGTACTTAATTACTTACTTACTTAATTTTAAGGCGACAGACCGATTATCGATCCAGTGCCGAATCCAGAATACGTCGCCATGTCCCTCGGTCTTGGGCTGCTATCCTCCAATCGCCCCTAACACCTATTTCGCGTGCATCCTCGTCGACAGCCCACATCCAACGAGTGCGGAATCTACCTCGAAGTCGTCGACCTCTATCGGGATTCCTGCTAAATATAGCCATCGCTTGACGCTCATCCGGCATTCTCGCTTCATGCCTAGCCCACTGAAGCCTGCCGTGTTTTATCCGCTTGACTATATTCGCCGATTTGTATGCCTGGTACAAATACATGGTTCATGCGTCTGCGCCAAACACCATTTTCTAGTTTGCCGCCAAGGACTGAACGCAAAGTCCTACGCTCAAAAACACCAAGAGCTCGCCGATCAGCCTCTTTCAGCGTCCATGATTCATGGCCGTAGAGAGCCACCGGAAAAATCAGTGTTTTATAGAGTGCAAGTTTAGTACGGATTTGCAGACTGCGGGACCTTAGCTGGTTACGTAGTCCGTAAAAGGCCCTGTTTGCGGCTGCTATCCGCCTCTCTATCTCAGGCTAACCTCGTTGTCACATGTCGCTAATGTTCCCAGGTGAATAAATAAACTTCAAATGTTTCCCCATCTAGCACCACCGCAGCACCAACCTCCGACGGTCTAGCATGCACTCTGCCAGCCACAATGTATTTCGTTTCGGCAGAGTTTATGACAAGCCCTAATCTCGCAGCTTCCCTCCTGAGAGGCTCGAAGGCCTCTTCCACAGCTCTATGGTTGATACCAATGATGTCGATATTGTCCTTGGACACAATAAATGGACCTTTGTACCGAGGTTCCAATTTTCGGCTCCCGCCCGGAACATATTGATCCTTAGCTACCAGGACCAAGTCGTTTACTTGATATCGCTCTGCTTCACGCCGATGATCGTCGAAATACCTCTCCTGTAGCGCTTGATTCACCTCCGTCGCGTGCTGCACTCGTTCACGTAGCTCACCATTGAAGTTGGCGACACTCCAGTTTTTGCGTTCGGCGCCATATTGATTGCACTTTGCACCTTTTCGTCCCATTTTCGATCGGTTTCATCTACCATAGTACGAATGGCGGTAAGTATGGTGCGGTTACTACGCTCAACTTGCCCATTGCCTCTCGGAGTTCCCACGGCTACCATCACATGATCTATGCCTTCTATCTTCGCAATTTTTCCTTAGTGCGTTCGAGGTAAAGGCGGATCGAGGGATCAGTCACGATTCGAGACGACAACCCAAACACACTTGCCATTTCCTCTAGCATCCATACTACTGGTTGAGTATTGGTTGACTTAACTGCCTTCATCAGGACAAACTTCGTAAATCCGCAGATCACAACCAAAATATGCTTATTTTCCTTCGAGGACCTAGGAAACGGTCCTTAATGGTCCATATGCACTGTGTAGAACGGTATGGGCGTCTTGGGGATCGGGTTGAGGAATCCCTCCGGACGGCCTTGCTTCGATTTAAAAAACGCGCACTTCGGATACGCTGCAATGTACGCACGCACGTACTTTCTCATCTTTGGGTACCAGAACAATTCTTGCTCCATTGCTACCACTTTCTGTTCACCAAAATGTCCTTTCTCATCATGGTAGCTTTTCACAATACGCCAACGTACATTATTAGGCACTACCCAGCCCTTTTTATTTCCCACTTTTCGATACAGCCGATTGTTCTCCAGAACATAGTTCTGTTGTATTTGCCGGTCTTTATTACACCGCGGGTCACGCCTCAGTTTATCAATCAAATCCGCCAGTCGGCTATCTTGTCGCTGCGTGCTGACCAGGAAATCCGTGCTGGACAGCACCAGAACCATAATACACTCGGCCACGGTTTCTATTTCACGCGGCTCTTCGGTCGGCGACCGGCTCAGGGCGTCGACATGTTGCATCTTTGACCCCGCTCGGTGCTCAATCTGGAAATTACACTCCAGCAACTTCAAAAAGTATCGGGCCACTCTTTTATTTAATTCCTTTTTTGAGTACGCGTCACGGATGGCGGAGCAGTCCGTCTTTATTACGAAAAATCTTCCCACTACATACTGTCGAAACCGTTCAACACTCGCCACCACAGCTATTATCTCGAGCTCATAACTGTGATAAACCGCTTCTGCCTTTGAGTAGCTCACTGGCCTCCAAACCTCATCCACTTTTTGCAGCAAAATTCCAGCCACCCCTGCACTCGAAGCATCCGTATGCAATTCCACTTTTGCATTTTGGTCGTAAAGCACCAGTATAGGTCGAGTCACTTACAAGCGCTTTAATCGCTCAAACGCCTGCTGTTGCTCTGCTGCCCACACAAACTCAATCTCTTTCCGCAGTAGGCGAAACAGTGGTTCCGCGATAATGCTGTAGTTTTGCACGAATCTTCTGAAAAACCCAGACAGACCCAAAAACTGCTGGACTGTGTGCACATTCTCTGGAACAGGGAACTCAGAAACTGCTTTAATCTTCTTCACACCGGGTCAAACACCTTCCGCACTCACTTCGAATCCCAGAAATTCCACTAGGCCTTTAAAAAACTGGCTCTTCTTTAAGTTGATGGTAATCCTTCTTCTCGCAGTGCCACCAGAAGTTTCTCCAACTTCATCAACAATTTTTCTTCACTATTACCCGCTAGAATTAAACCGTCAATGTATGCTACCGCTACTATCTTCTGCTTTCGCAACTTTTCAACGATTTTATTAATCGCTCTCTGGAACACGGCACACCCGTTCGACAAACCAAATGGCATGCGAAGGAAACGATAATGTCCATCCATCGTGGAGAACGCCGTATAGTTTTGGCTCTCTTGATCGAGTGGAATTTGATAGTATCCGCTATACAGATCAACCATCACAAACATTTTCGGACCAGTTAGTTTTTGTATACACGACTCTATGTCTGGAATCGGAAATTTGTCTTTCACTGTACGAGAGTTAAACAAGCGGTAATCAATTGCCAGCCGAAAGTCGTTATTCTTCTTAAGAACCAAAACAACTTGACTATTGTGGCGATTCGGTTTCGGCTATTATTCCGGCTTCTAACATCTCTTGCACCAACTCTTTAACAACACTCTCGCGGACATACTCCAGCTTCCGAGGTTTAATATATACCGGCTCATCACCAATCAAGTTTATCTTCATTTTTGTCGATGTAGCGCAACCCATCTCACTCATCCGCATGGCAAAACAGACTCGATAGTTGTTGACCAACTGACACAAGCGCACATTGTATTCAGCTGGGCCATCACTGTTCATTTGATCTTCAGTTATTGCGCTCACTTCGGATTCTACATCGATCGTATACATACGGATCACGGGATCATTGTTACTACCCCTTGCGCGAGAAAGTTTGTCTTCACTACTACTACCAACCCGCGAATGTGTGGGTTTCGGCGCAGTCTCCCACTCAAATTTCTCTTCCCTCGTGCGTTTCACCATTATTAGTCCGTCACGATCGATTATGTCTTCGCCCAAGATCACCGCCGTATCTTGGACCCAAGTTGGCAATACCTGAAGCTCCACGGGTAAAGCTACACCATCGACCTGCATATCAGCGCACACTTTTGATGTTACATTTATCTCTTTCTTCCCGAATCCTCGGAGTATTTTCTGACTAGGTTTCACTTCCCCCACATTCTTCGCGAATTTTTCTTGTATGGTCGATACTTTTCCTCCCGTGTCAACGAGAGCTTTCATAGCAACCCCACCAACCATTACATTTTTCACGAAAACGCTTTTCTGGTCCAGCACCTGCATTGTCTTAGAGTATTGGATTTTTGACTCCCGCCTGAGGCTAGTCTTAGGAATGTCTTTTTTCATGTGGCCTTCTTTTTGGCATGAATGGCACACCACATTAGGACAACGTCGCGCAATATGACTCAGTTTATGGCACTGAAAACGAACATCGGCACACGGCCCTCTTCTTCGTGGGCCATTATTCCCGGATGCGCCAGGTTCTGATTTGGCGAGTGCTACTGAATTCACATTAACGATCCACCGCAGCTCTCCAAGCAACTCTTCAACCGTCTCTACCTTGCCTATTGTCATTCCCGCTCGTTTTATATATTGACGAAGTCCACTTGTTATGTACGTCACTGTGGTTTCTTCATCGAAGCCGCCTTTTCTTCCGAGTGCCAACATCTCGTACACATATTCTTCTACCGTCTCTTCAGCCTTCCATTTGCGAGAGGATAACAGGTTGTGATAGTAGATAGGGTTTTTCTTCGACGGGAACCCCTTCACTATTTCGGTTTTGAACGATTTCCAATCTCGCCACGCATTCGGACACCCATCTAACCACAACTTCGCACAACCACCGAGATTCAGCCGTGCACAATGTAGTCGTATGGCGGATGACCCCTCGTATACATTACCAATATCATCTATAGATTTTACCCATGTATCGGCCGACAAACACGAGGATATCTTCGGGTCAAAGGTGGACACATATTCTTTAAACTCACGAAAGTCGGGTATCCTAGCCGCATTCGCGTTACTACTACCACTGACTACTACTTGAGAGCTACTTTGCGCCGCTTGCTTAGCCTGCGCAAGCTCCAACTTGGGTGTTTGGATCTGGGCTCGTAGTTGTTCTTCCATCTTTAATCTCTTCGCACGTATGTCTTTCTCTCTCCGATCAACTACGTTCGGTGGTAAATCACTCTTATCGTTCGGGATAAATATCGATTTAGAGAGTTTGCCGGATTCACTCACGATACTATGCGAATCGGAATGTTCATCTGAGTCACTCACAATACTCAAATGGAGAGCTTCTTGGAAAGATAGCTCAGAATCACTGTCACTCATAACCCTCACTCCAACACGAGTTCTCCGCAATCGTGCGACGCGACGAACGACGCTACTTTGCTCACAATCTCCACGCGAATCTCACTAATGGTTGAACCGGTTGAGCTTTCCGTCTATTGTCCTCGAAATACAATAGCTCTTTTAACCACTATTCAACTAGTGCTATTTGTATCACGCGGTCTTTGAATTGAGATCAACTCATCAGTAAATTCACTTTACTAAATCTACTCCTTCGACTAACTTTACGCTCACGCTACTCACAAGCTAACTCGCTCGATTCTAGCTGAACTACACTGGAAACCCCTTGCGATTGGTTAAAAGGTCTGGGGTTTATCACAGCTGTCTCGATCCCGTGCTTCACACGCACTCTAGCGTATCACCACCACGAATTTCCCACACGGAATATATACGCGATTAACACCACCGACTAGTTTAAGCGCTCTAGTTCGGCATAACCTGGGTTATCTATCCTGTCTACAGTATGTAAAGTGGAAGATAAATCTAGACCTCAGGATTCGGAAAGCAACCACATCAACTCGCACGGGATACTTTTTATAGTCTGAATGTTATTTTATTGCTAGGTAAAGAGTATAAAGGTTCTCAGTAAAATGTGTAGTAGTATAAGTGTTATAAAGCAGTGGGTTCTACCCATTACGTATAAACGGTATATATAAACCTTACACAAGTATGGCCCCGAAGGTCAAACTTAGAAAAAATGAAATTACAACTTTTCACCCATTCCTGTGAATTTTTTTCTTTTTTTTTTGTGAGCTTTAGAGCTGCATTTCTTTTCGATTTTGTCTATTAGTGTTATAATCAATGAAATGGGTACCAATAAAACAACTAAACCTTTAGTTTAAAACTAAGATGGTTGAAATCAGTCCAGCCAACAAAACAAGTAAATTTAAAAAGTTTTCTGAACACGTTTCTTTTCATAACCTTAGAACTTCATGTTCAATCATCATAAAATTTGTTAGTTCGGGGGTTTGAAGACACTCCTAAGTTTATACTAAAACATAAATCGTGTTTATTTATTCTATTTTTTTGTTTTGTTACAAGCACTTGTTTCTGACTTCCGTTGTAATTTTAACAGCATTTATATCCTAATATTCATATTACATTCAAGCATATATGTTAATTCACAAAAGGTTATCTCTTTTCTGTTATTTTGACACATGTATTCCTAATATTCCAAAAACAAATTTACTGCATATCTATTTTCTTTTCTTGTAAATTATCTTAGAACTGGAAACTTGAAATCCTCAAAACAAACATTCCTATATTTTCGTCTATTCAGCTTCTTTATTTAAGCTATTGTGTACCACAAACAATTTCTAGACTTAGAACATCCAGCAAATTGATGCTTTAAGTCCTCAATCTTCTGAGGACAATAAGTACAATTGGTGAATCCAGGCGACCAAAACGAAATTGTTTTTCAGAGTATATTATTTTCTCATTTACTAGGAGAATCCGTATAGCTTGATGGTTTGAAGATTTTGTTTGTCAAACATATTCTTCCAAATTGTTTCCCAACTATATTGTGGATATTTTTGGACAATGTGCGGCTTTGTGAAAAATTCTACATAGTGATAGTATATGCTATGAGAAGAGGGATTATCACGTATTTGTTCCGGTATGTAAGGTAATTCCAGATAAAGAATTTTCATAAAGTGAGCGTTTGTTGGCAAGTCTTTGATGTTCGGAAGATTTCCTACTTGATCTGTGTCCAAGTGAAAAAATGGTGAAACTTGACGCATCCGAAGAAATCTGTTAATGAGTAATGCTTTGCATTTGTGCTCTGGTGACATCAATCCTAAACCTCCACTTTTTCTTGGCAGGCATAATTGATCGAAAGAAACTCTCAAAGTATTCCTATACCATAAAAAATTGCCATATGAAGTTTTAATATTCGCTGTAAACTTCTTGTTGATGCCATGTACCAGATACAAGATGATGCATATACATTCAAAAAGATAACTTTTTGAATAAGATTTTGGTTTCTAAACTGGTTATTCCACAAAGTAAATCTTAAATTTTGCAATATTTCGTCCCAATTTTTTCCACCATTACCACTGTTGTTAGATCAGCTTCCAAGAATTTTCAAACTTTTATCATGCTTAATCCATTTTGGAACTATTAAACTGTTTCTCATACCAATCTCCATTGCTTTAGTTTTTCATAATTTACCTTGGCCCCTGCCACCAACTCAAATTTTTCAAAAAAATTACTAATTATGTTCAACTTTCTTACATCGTGTATAATGAAGCTTATGTCATCTGCATTACTATTCAGCAAGTCGACGTTAGTTTCATAAACAGCCTGAAGCTTTTGCAAAAGTGGTTCTGAATACATGCAAAAGAGTATCATGGAAAGCGGGTCACCTGTCTGACTGATCTTTCAATTTTTATGTATTCCGAAAAATGTCCGTTGATTAAAATTTTGGACAATGTTTTTTCCTGACAACGTCTCAAAAAATTAATAAAATAAATATTAACTCCCATTTTGAATAATATATCCAAGAGAAATTTATGGCTCACTCGGTCGAAGGCATTTTCCAGGTCGAATGTTGTAACTTTCGTTTTTTCAAATTTATTTCCAAAATTTTGTCTCTTATGCCACATGTTGCTTCTAAGATGTTTTTGGCTCCATTTGAGCAGTTTTGAACATCTGATAAAAGCAGAAAATTGAATTTAATTGATCTGTTCTTCAACACTTTTGCAACCAATTTGTAATCAAAATTTAATAATGTAATCGGACGAAAACTACCCACTTCAACACTAGCATTCTTTTATTAATTAATACGATGACCCCTTCCAAAAGCCGATGTGATAGGATAGACAGTTCATTTTATACGGATTGAATTTATACTGATGAATTTTTCAATAGACTGCGTTTCTTCCGTGATGGGGACTGAGAAGCTTCTGTGTTCGTGCCGTTCATTTCGTCATCGGAAATTGAATCTCCGAACGCGTTAGAGATACCAATACCATTGCCGGGAGATGAACCCATGTCAACCTAGGTAGTGCTGGCTACAACAATATTCTCTGATTTCTCTTCTGTATTGGTATTCGTTTGGTTAGAGTTCTGAGCTTTTTTGTTAGTACTGTTATAATTGAGTCTACTTCTACCTTGTCCTTGGTTGCTGGGCTTGGCGAACAAGCTACCTAGACTAGTATAATTTAGTCGCAAAACTTTGTCACCTTCTTCTCTGTTGCCTGTATCCTTGTTCCAGTCTTTATTTTGAGTCCGGGTTCCTTCAAAGCTCCTGCATAGTCCACACCGGTTGCTCTAAGTCTATCGCTAACGTTTCCTCCATTTATTTGCATTTCCATGTAACTAGCTTTAATGCATTTCCGGCCCCAATGAACCGGCTTGTTGCAATGTCTGCACGTTTGCTGCTGATGCTTGTATGCCACCAGTGTAACCTCCCCCTCGATATTAATGTATGACGGAATTGCTGTGTGAAGTCTAATCCTAGCTGATCGAATACCATTCGCGATCCCCTTCAAAACAGCAGGCTCAATCCATACCTCTTTTTTTAACCACACTATGTCTCCATATTTTTTCAACTCATTTTCGATCGACGAATTTTCCGTTTGTGGTAATACATCATGTATTCGAACCGTCGTTGCATCGTTTTCTATGTAAACGTTGACCTTATATTTGATATTGTTTGCAACAATTATGTAACCTCCATCATTCTTCTCCGCGATTGCTATGGCCTGTTCTTCTGCCTTACATTCAACGAAAACTAATGACTTCCCGTATTATGCTGCAGTGATTTGATGTCCGAAAATGGTAACTTTAACTTATCTTGGATAAACTTGGCAATCATGTTCATGTTGACCGTCCTTGTCGGCAGGGTGGCTAAATCGATTACCAGTGTATTCACACGTGGTCCGTTTGAGGTTAGATGATACGGTGACTTGGATATTGTTCTCTTCTTTGATTTTGTTGAAGGCTGTATTCAGTCAACGACTGAAATTTGATTTTTATAGCTCACTCTTCACAAATGCTTGCTTCTGCTCTTCACGAATGCTTGCGAGAAACTGTCATTTAATACTTGTTTTGCTTTAATCGGTTGTGTAGTTTCTGAGATAATGGAGTTTCATAACTTTTACATTTTGATACATAACAGACAAAGTTACAGTCCGATTATAATAAAATTCAATAGGGTCTCTTTAGGCAACTAGACCTTTCTATTGCAACTTATTTCGTGGAAATCGGTTCATCCATCTCTGAGAAAAGTGGGTGAATTAAAACAGCCTTAGAAACATGCTTCTGTTTATAGCCTGATTTCATATTATTATACATAACGGACAAAGTTAAAGTCCAATAACAATATAATTCAATAGGGTCTCATTGGGCAACAAAACCTTCTATATAACTCTAATTTTGTGAAAGTCGGTCTAGCCATCTCTGAGAAAAGTGAGTGACTTTAAACAGTCTTTGAAACACGTATCTTTGCATAACATTTGATTTACATGTCCAAACATAATAAAATTATTTTACAAATCCTTCAAAAACAACACAGTTTTTTATATCAATTTTTTTCGAATCGGTTGTAGTTTCTGAGATAATAAAGTTTTGTGATTTTTACATTTTGATACATAACCTCGAAACTAAAAATCCGATTACAGTGAAATTCAATAGCAACCTATGGGGTAACTAAACTTTTCATTTGCAATAAATTCCAATGAAATCGGTCTAGCCATCTCTGAGAAAATCGAGTGAGATTGGGAGACCGTTACATACATACACACACACATACACATACAGAAAATGTTCAGCTCGTCGAACTAAGTCGATTGATATACGATATTCGATCCTTTTGAGCACTTTTATACCTTTGGTTTTTTTCAGTGATTGCTATCCCTTTCTTGAGAGAGGCAAAAAAGATTCTCAACATGCGGAGGTAGGATAGGGAACATATTCTAAGCAGCTTTAGGAGCCGCCTGTGCATTCAGGCGAAATACTCGAAATGTGTTGGGTGAAACTCAAACAGTAGTATATCAATCTGTTCTCTAACGTTTTCTATGTCAGAACTTGTTTTCAGATTGTAAAACTAAGTTAGCAAACTTTTACAATCATCAATCAAAGTTACCAATCGAGGGACACTGTTCCAATCACTCCAAACCTATTTTAAGCAGTTTCCATCTGTTTTGCAGGCGTTTTTTTTCAGCACCCGAAGTGGTTCTGAATGGCTGCAATACAGGTCGATTTGTTTCAATTGCAATTGTTCACAGATTTCTTTGTGATTAACGGTATTACTTATATTAGTAAGACAGCTAGACAATCAAAGTTTCCGTTTCCATCATTGAAATTGTCGATATTGATCAAAATGCAGCAGTTTGAGGCCTGTTTTCTTCGACTGATTAAAATAGGCGCTACTGCTTAAGCCGTTCCCTACCCTATGTTAGCATTTATCAAGATGGCTTGACAAAATATTTTTTTTTTTTGGATCTCATATTTTCAAGTGATACGAGTATGACAAACGGTGTCGTAAAAGCTGCTCAAGAACAAATTGTTCCTATTGATCGATACCATCCAGCCTTAACTTACTCTGTGTCCTGTCTACCATCTCTGTTATATGAAGAAGATTACGATTATGACGCACTTGATTTCCGCCGTGGTGATTATCATGCTCTGAATCGACTGCTTGAGCAGGTTGATTGGTCAGAAATTCATCGCAGCGACGATGTCGACAGTGCCACCGATTGCTTCAATCGAATTCTACTAAATTGCATCACTCAAACGGTTCAGCGCAGCAGACCTCCAAGAAAACCAGCTTGGTCCAATCCCCGTCTTATTAAACTTCGTCGAAAACGCTCCAAGTTCTCGAAACTTTACAGCCTTCAAAGATGCCCGATCCTTATACGCCAATTTGATGAAGCCAGTCGAATCTATCGTGGATACAATCGCTTTTTGTATAAACGTTATGTAAGGCGAAAACAGGATGATCTCCGACGTAATCCCAAAAGGTTCTGGAGTTTTGTGTCTCGCACCATTTCGCGGGTGTTTTCGTTGATCGTATCCCAACGTCAGAAGAAGCTCTTACTGCTGCCAATGGTGTTCCCATGGACGCTATCGATTTTGACGTTTTCGAAATATCAAATGCGATGGTTGAGTCTGCGATACATAAACTCAAGCCATCATTCAAACCTGGCCCAGACAATATACCGTCATGCGTATACAAGAGGTGTCGCGCATCCCTGGTTCCGCCTCTTCAAACAATATTTAATCGGTCGCTACAACTGCAACAGTTCCCGTCTGTTTGGAAATCTTCCTACATGGTTCCGGTGTTTAAGAAAGGCGATAAGACTGACGTTTCTAACTATCGAGAAATAACATCACTATCAGCAGGTTCAAAGTGTCTGGAAACCATTGTTAAAGATGTGTTATTCAGCTCGTGCAGAAATTACATCAGTTCATCCCAGCATGGATTCTTCCCGAAGCGATCAGTTGAAAATAATTTATGCGAATTCATAACGACTTGTATCGGAGCTATGGATAACGGTGCACAGATTGATGCAGTGTACACTGACATCGTAGCTGCATTCGACACTGTGAAACATCATATACTTTTTGATAAACTGTCTCGACTAGGAGTATCTAATAGGATGTCCAACTGGCTTCGTTCATATCTGAGCGACAGATTTCTCTGCGTAAAAATTGGTCCTAATAAATCAGCGCCTTTTTAGCCATGTTCTGGTGTGCCTCAAGGAAGCAACTTAGGACCCCTGCTGTTTACGCTCTTCTTTAACGACGTAGTAATTCTTTTGCGAAATGGTGGTATACTCATCAATGCCGATGATTTGAAAATGTATCTTGTGGTACGATGTGAAGCTGACTGTAGAGAGCTGCAGAAACTAATAAATCGTGGTGCACTTTAAACTTTTTAAAATTGAGTGTTGCAAAATGTTCCGTGATAACATTCCGAAGACGTAAACAACCCATTACATTCAATTATACGATCCTAGGTGAACAGTTGAACCGAGTTGAGAAAATCAAGGATTTAGGTGTTCTGTTGGATTACCAACTCTCTTTCAAGTCCCACTACTCGGCAATAATTGACAAAGCCAATCGGCAAATGGAATTCATTATGAAAATTGCCAAAGATTTCAACGATCCCACCTGTGTGAGAGCTTTATTTTGCTCTTTAGTGAGACCGATCCTGGAATATGCAGCTGTTGTGTGGAGTCCATATGAAACGACTTGGATCACGCGGATTGATTCGGTGCAACGTAAGTTTGTTAGGCGTGCTCTTCATAACCTGAACTGGCGTGATCCACTGAATTTCCCGCCATATGAAAGCCGGTGCGCATTGCTCGGTATCGAACCACTTCACAGCAGACGTGTAATCAGTCAAGCAGTCTTTGGAGCAAAAATACTTAAGGCTGAAATCGACAGTGCTGAATTGTTGAGTCGTATGCGACTTTATGCACCCACACGTGTTCTTCGGCCTAGGCAACTTATTCAAGCCGCTGCTAGGAATACGAGATATGGTTCAAATGATCCCATCAACTCTATAAGCAGAAGATTCCAGGAGGCATACGATTTGTTTGATTTTAACTTGTCAACTGTTGCTTTTCGTCAGCGTTTGTGTTCCATATTACTTTAAGTTAGAATAAGATTATTTCATAAAGACCCAGATGTCCAATGATTTTAAATTATAAATACAAATACAAATACAAACTATGATGTATACATGAATCGAATTGCGGTGTTTGCCAATGCTATACTGAGCGTCCGTGTGGGGAATATGGTAAATATCGAGATTCGGGGAACTAAGCCTTGCACTTGCTATGTTAGATAGCCAACCAGGCGAAAAATGAATGTGTGTAAATATCTTGGTAAAAAGGATACCGGTAACGAAAATGTACTTTCTAAGGATAGCAATCCGAAATCGACGGATTATTTTTCAGAACCAGTAGCAAAGCCGGATTTACGATTGTGGGGCCCGGGGCCCAGTCTCGTGTGGGTGCCCAGAATAAACTTTATTCATCTTTGAAAACTTTTTTTTTATAAGGTATCTTCGCTGAAAAATTATCGATTATATAATCAACACTCAACTCGCAAATTCACAATGCTAAAGATGACAGCCTTGCTTTTTTTTTGCTCGAATTAAGGGGCTTGGGCACTCATCAGGAAATTTTTATATAGCACGACTAGATAAGTTATTTTGACTGTAATGCAACCCAAATGTGCAACACAATGTTTATTGTGCACTATACAGTGAATACTGCACATCGTCGTAGTAACACATCAAAATGTATCACGTTTAACTGGTTGGTCATCGATAAAGTGGGCGATCTATGGGTCCGTTACCCTAATCGAAAGAATTTAATGTTATTTGCATGTTTATGTGTTAATGTCTGTTAATATGTGTGTGAATGTTATGTTCGGTATTGTTGTGCTGTTGGATACCAAAAATTTTTGACGTAGAACTACGTTTTTAGCATACCACACAAAGATACAAGCTGAAAAACTGGGACAAAATTTTCCCCTTTTAGAATGCTTATTGGTTTTCAACCGATTTTCTTCATTCTTGCAGCAATCGATTGGAAAATCATACACGCATCTGCCCAAATGAAGAAAAATGTTATTTGATTCTACGAACTATTGCTTATTTATATGTTTCGTTGGAATCATCACCGCTTAATTTAACAGAAATAAAATACTATTGCACTATTGAAAATTGTCAAGCCTTGTTGAAATAAAAATAACGTCCTCTGATTGGTCGCTTGCTTGCTGTGTGTGTATGATATGTAGAGACAGTGGTAATTCGTGGCAAAAAAATTGAAAATTCGCGGGGGGGGCAAAATAGAAAATATTCAAAATTCGCGGCAACCCGTTCTTTAGAAAACGCCAAATAAAGTGCATATTTTTTTGGTAAAAACAAAGAAAAACACTGTTTTATTCAATTTAATATACGGTAATTTAACAGTACGATTCATGATTTCTTTGCAGTACGGACTACTGTGTCAAATTGTTTTCAACCATAATTGGGTGTCGGCAGGCACGTATTGTTCCAGTTATTCTGACTCACGCTGTATTCCGCATCTACCAAGTTTCCAGGAATCGATAAATATTTATTTGCCAGCCGGAAAAGTTAAAAAAATCCCGTCCTCGTTTCGAATACCTACAGAAATTATCAAAATGCAAAAATGCTTGGTACTTGAACTAAGTAGGTATATCTTGCAACTTCGATTTTGCGCACTCGAAAATTCTATCATGCAGGTCCCCAATCGCCAAAATCTTTGCTCAAAGAGGATCTAGTAACTGAAGCGTCCGGAAACAATTCAACTCAGACTGACAAAATCTCGTTGTAAGAGAGCAGTAGTACTATTCCATCTTCGAGATTTACCACTGTCCCTAATGATATGGTATGATGTGTGTATGGTATGATGATATGGTATGATGTGTGTGTGTATGATATGATATGTGTGTGTGTGCTTGTGTCTGTATGGTATGGTATGATGTGTGTGTGTCGGTATGATATGGTGTGATGTGTATGTGTCTGTATGGTATGGTATGATGGGTGTGTGTCTATGATATGGTATGATTTGTGTATGTGCTGTTTATGGTTATTAAGGTGGAAGTGCGTCGAAGCCATAAATGGCCGACTTTAAGACACCACGTGGTCAACTTCGAATTTTCAAATGCTCACCACTCGGTAATAGTTAATGTATCACTTGTAAAAACATGTCATTATGTTGTTTATGGTGATAAAAACATATAGTAGTGTTTTCATAGATAACGCATCAACTATTCCCGAGTTTAGTTAAGCTGAAAATTCGTTGTCGACCACATGGTGACCACGTGGTGGCTTCTACACACTACCACCTTAACTCGGCACGTTCTGCTAACTGCTGAATCCAGTTCACGAAATTCACACTACAACAATCGTTTTGATCAATATTATCAGATGAGCGGGCTAGGTAAGGGTTAACTGATGAATTATGATTGAACACGTGGTTTCAAATATTGGCTGCTCTATACATTCCCATTTCATTTGATTATAATAAAACTTAAGCAACCGTTATGTATTAAATTATTAATAAAACAACGAAAGTCTATTATCTCAAAGATTACATGACTTATTTGAACATAACTAGTGTCATACGAGCGAGTGATCTCTCAAACTTACAAATAACAAACTTCATAACAATTTGATAGGTGACTCAAAAGTTATGGAAAGAAAAGAAATTCAAAGACTATTTAAAACTATACCTGCTTTGATCGATATATGTGGCCTCAACATAAATTAAATGTGGCATCGTACTATTTTAACGTTCCAAATTCACTGATTCCTTGCGATGTGTTTAAGGTCTGCAAATGCACGACGAATCGGCTATAGTATATGATCAAAGTCAAATAACAAATCGTTTGAAGTGGTTGGTTTTATCGAAATGACAACATCCTCGACTTTTGGCTTCTGTACATCATTTGGTCACATTTGGTCGTTTGCCGCTGTAACTCCGAAGCCAAAAGTCGCCATTTTGGATATCATAATGGCATTTGGAGACAATTTCTGGATTTTGAACGTCATACTGGTCAAATAAGCACTCATATTGGGTGGTATTTGGTCATTTTCAGCTGTTGTTCAGAAACCAGAAGTCGCCATCTGAGAATTCAAAACGGTATCTGTGGTCGATTTTAGTTCCTGTGTACCATTCTAGTTCCGGATATCATAATATTGGGTGGAAATCGGCCATTATTTGTTGCCACTAAAAACATTCTCCTGCTAAATTTGGTTGCATTTAGTTGGTTAGCTCTCGGGCTGAGCAGAAATTTGTGTTTCATTTTTATGGGACCCCTCCCTTATAGAAAATGGAGGGGTGTCAAACCATCATACACATATTTGTTACCTCTAAAAGAATTCACCTGCCAAATTTGGTTCCATTTACCATTTCCATTTCCATTTAGTGCTCGAGGTGTGCAGAAATTTGCGTTTCATTTATATGGAACCCCTCCCTTCCAGAAAAGTGAGGGGCGTCCAACTATTGTGGACATATTTGTTAGCCCTTAAAACATCCACATGCCAAATTCGGTTTCATGTGCTTGGTTTGTTTTTGAGTTGTGCAGAAATTTGTGTTTCATCTGTATGGGACCCCTCACTTCCAGAATAGGGAGGGGTCTCGAACCATCATAGGAACCTTTCTCGGCCCCTGTAACTTGTACATACAAATTTTCATGTCGATCGGTTCAGTAGTTTCCGAGCTTATATGGGACCCCTTTTATCCAGAAGAGGGAGAGGTCTCAAACTATCATAGGAACTTTTATCGGCACCAAAAACCCCTACATACAAATTTTCACGTCGATCGGTTTGGTAGTTTTCGAGCCTAGACAGACAGACCGGACTGTATTATATGTATAAATTACAACATCAATATGATAAAACCTAAAGAGGAAATATACATTTATTGGATTGAAGCGTTCATGTAAATCTATTTTTACAAATAAAAGTTTGAATGAGAAAGGCTGGATCTGACCGCTAGGTGGATTAATTTAAATTTTTATCCTCGTTGCCGACTACGAACTTCAACTAAATCTCTGTTCCATAAGCGATTCAATTTGTTGGTATTTTCAGATGGGCACTCTGATGCTTTTTAAAAAGTTATAGATCAGCACCATGTATGTAATGTTCCGCTGAGCCAGGTAACATAAATTGGGACTTAGGGTTGTATTCGGGACCCTTGTAGGAGTCCAAAAGTGGATTTGACGCCGCGGAACTCAGCACACACCTAAACTACGTGTTCAACGTAATGATACCCCAATTAACAAACGCAGTGATTACTATTAGTAAGCCCAATGGGTAATAGATGTGCGTCTAGTGGTTGGATATAATCCGATTCATTACGCGAATGAAGTCTCGTCCTACATCTAACTCTCGAAATCAAGGTTTGGTAGATATCTCAGGGAAAAAGCTCTGTAGCCACTTACCCAATTTTTCCTTAAATCACGAGGTCTGGTAGTTGACAAGCGTGCTATGACGTGAAAATTGCAAAAACTCATTGTTTTTGTAAATATCGTCGTTTGTTGCGCCCACCACTCAAATGTTTCTTTATTTCCTCCAGAAAATACGAAAAGTGCTTTGCGTTTTCCATCGATCGGAAAGCTTCAATTGAAATTTTTGAATTGAGACTTTCTGTTTAGATGAAGTAATGATCTATGGGCATTTTTTAAATAATCCCTCAAGTGTACTGAATTGCAGCCAATTCAGAGAAGGTTAATTTTTTAGAGACGGGTAATTTTTTATTGAAGATATCAAAACCAATGGACTCGTTTGAAAGTGATTCTTCAGTATAAAACGCATTGTCGCAGTTCATGTTTTTATATTAATTAAAAATTTTTTATAGGGATCTGAATAGTAGATCAAGTTTATTTACAGTACAGTTTAAAAGAAAACAGATGAAAACTTGATCCAATTTACAATGGACCATTTGAAATCACCAATATTAAACATCCAAATGTTACCATAAAAAATCAGTTAACGAACGATACACAAATTGAACACAAAAATAGGATTAAAAAATGTTGACAACTAGACACCCGTTATTTAGAACACACAAACTACTGAAGCGTCTGGAGAGTAAATCCATAGATCGATGTCATTGCAAGATATCAATCCTCCCAAAGAGGAATGGTGTCATGAGTCAAGAACCACTCACCTGCAAACAAAACACAAAATCACCACGAGCCATTCGCATCCAAACACATTCAAAGTGCAAACAGATGACAATGCAATAGCACTGTCCCTATTGTTCAATTATTTCACTGCATACATGCCGCGCAGGCATCGCCCATTAGCGCAAGGGATGCGTACCATCAAAATTCTTTGCCTGTAATTTGTCGAGCTCGGCTCTCCTGACTTCTCTTTCGGCCTACCAGTCTACCAGGTTAAACTAACAATTAGTATAAAAGCCAAAATTATTGAATCAATGAAACACTTATTCAGGTACTTAAGAGTTGTTCAATTCTGTGCGTTGCTAGGTCAGTGCTTGTGGATACCCTGGAGGTCTTATCCTCCCTGGTCCATCATAGCTCGGAAACCATGAACCCGGAGAGGTCCGTCTTAAGGAATATGCCTGTTACACCCTTCTTATTGAAAATCACAAGGGTTGTATGCTAAGCCACGACCGCAAGGTTGACGTAGAACTACATAAGATTGTTTGTTGCATTATTTGTATTTAATAAGTTTAAAATTTTGTGCAAAAGAGGAGTTGAAGTGCTACCGAATTTCAATTTGCACATACATAACTAAGTAGGAATGAAACAAACACTATACAATGCAAACATGTTTCAACAGTCTAAGTGCATGCAGGTTAAATAACATTTTACTTTTGATTGAAGCGCAAAACGAGAATATATTTAATTTTTAATTATTTTGTTTATTGTCCTTATACGGATTGTTGTTGTTCAATTTCATATCGGATATATGTTGATTGCACCTGTGTGTTACCCCGACAAAGGAGATTAAGGCATTTTTTTGATTACACAGTTAAAAGCTGTTTGCACACTGAAAACGGCCCATATACTTTGACAGCCAGTATTCCAAAAAGTTTGTGTATTGTCAATATACGGCTAATGTACCTACTACTGATACTGCTCGCTACTACACAAAGGCAGTTTTTACTAGAGGAAGTGCCGTTGCACCAGCTGACCCTGCCGCTATCGCTGCTGTTTAGAACTAATATCAGCAGTTTCTGCTGAAACAGGCTCTTATATAGGCCAAATAGTACATTCCGAATTACTATGTCTATAATTCTGTCGACCGTGCGTGGGAAAGCAATCATCTAACGGGTCTAGAACTAATATGAGCAGATTCGGCTGAAACAGGGTCCTATATAGGCCAAATAGTACATTCGAATTACTATGTCGTGTTTGGAAAAGCAATTATCTTACGATCAATCAGATCAATCGAAATTTGCGTTTCAACAAGGTTTAACCGTTTTCAATAATATAGTTGCTTGTCATATTGGGCTTGAAATTTTTAAGGTTTGATTATGCAATAACCTAATTTTTATGCAAATACTGAAAGCTGTTTGGTGTTGTGCTTATTATTGAAGGAAAAAATAATTCAGTACGTTCTGAGACACAGAGATGTAGTCAAATTTATAACTGTTCCAACATTTGAAGATGTAAATTAATTTAAGATTAAATATTAACTTTTTAATAAGGTATTTATTTCATCCTAAAAAGGACAATTTGCTGTTAAATTTAATATCGGATAAGATATCCAGCAAGCTGCATCTGTTACCAAAACAATAAAATATTAAATGGCGAAATTAATTCGCCGACGCCGTTGTTCCAACTAAACTTCCGTGCTTCTCAACGTTCCTTACGTTCAACTGGCCTACTACACACCGCATTCCATCGGACGTCATTTGGATTTAACGAACGTTTGTGAATAATTTGAAAATTCCGAATATTTTGTAAACTTGACGTTATTTTCGCCTTTCTCCTAGAAAGGTATAGCAATCTATTGCAAAACCGAAAGTATAAAAGTGCTCCAAAGAGCCGAATGGCATCGGACGTCATTTGGATTTAACGAACTTATAACCGCTGCAAATAGGACCTTCTCGAGCGTAAAAGATTTGTTTGTGTTTGGCGAACAATCCCGCAAGTTTGTGAATAATTTGAAAATTTCGAATATTTTGTAAACTTGACGTTATTTTCGCCTTT